>NC_086451.1:455023038-455371788 GCF_028390025.1 Pseudophryne corroboree
GGGGGGCCGACTTCTAGGGTTTACCCAGGAATGGTTGAAGACCACTTCCGATGCCTGGGTACGGGAAGTCGTCACTGGTGGTTACGCCGAATCCTTCAAGAATCGTCCCCCTCATCGATTTTGCCTGATAGACATCCCTTCAGATCCGGTGAAGGTGAAAACTCTTCATTCGGTGGTACAGTCTCTCCTGGACACAGGAGTGGTAGTACAGGTGCCTCTGGCTCAGAGAGGCAAGGGGTACTATTCACCGCTGTTTCTAGTCCCGAAACCGAACGGGTCCTCGCTGCCCATTCTCAATCTCAAGTCTTTGAACAAGTATGTGAGGGTCTCCAAGTTTCGTATGGAAACTCTACGCTCTGTTGTTCTAGCCTTGGAGCCTGGGGACTATATGGTCTCCCTGGACATACAGGATGTCTACCTGCATATTCCTATTGCAATGTCACATCAGCAGTACCTGAGGTTTGTGGTGGTCAACCTTCATTACCAGTTTCGGGCGTTACCCTTTGGTTTGGCCACGGCTCTGCGGGTATTCACCAAAGTCATGGCGGTGATGACGGCTGTGCTACGCCGTCAGGGGATCAGGATTCTCCCGTATCTAGAGAGACTTACTGATCCTGGCAAACTCCCCATAAATTCTCCTACGTCATTTGGATGTGACGATCCAGTTTCTGCAAACTCATGGGTAGCTCATCACCTGAAAGAAATCTTCCCTGGTCCCTGCTCAGAGCATGGTACACCTGGGGGCATTGTTGGACAGTCACAACCAGCAGGTTCTTTTCTCAGGAGAAGATCCTGAAACTTCAGGACAAGATTAGATGCTTCCTATTTCGTCCACAAAGTGTCGATACATTCGGCAATGCAAGTTCTATGTCTCATGGTGTCGGCCTTCGACATGGTGGAGTACGCACAATTCCATTACTGCCCTCTACAGAAGTTGATTCTGGCCAAATGGGATGGCCTGCCTCACCGGATCAGGTCGCAAATGATCTCCTTGTCTCCGGAGGTCCGTCTGTCACTGAGCTGTGGCTTCAGGACCACCGATTGAGCGGGGGTCGTCCCTTCTGGATCTCCAACTGGGTCCTTCTGATGACGGATTCCAGTCTGAGGGGTTGGGGTGCAGTGTTGGAACAACACTCCCTTCAGGGCCGGTGGACCAAGGAGGAGTCTCTCCTCCCAATAAACATTCTGGAACTGCGGGTGGTGTTCAATGCATTGAACCTGGCCCAGCATTTGATACAGAACAGACCTGTTCAAGTACAATCGGACAATGCCACCATGGTGGCGTACATAAATCATCAGGGCGACACTCGAAGCCGCATGGCGATGAGGGAAGTATCAAGGATTCTTCAAAGGGCGGAACGCCATCTGCCAGCCATATCGGCAGTGTTCATTCCAGGGGTCCTCAACTGGGAAGCGGACTTTCTCAGTCATCAGGACATACACGCCGGAGAGTGAAGCCTCCATCCAGATGTATTTCAACTCCTCATGGACAAGTGGGGCCTTCCAGCTGTAGACTTGATGGCGTTTCGACACAATCGCAAGGTTCCTGTCTTCAGAGCAAGGACAAGGGATCCTCAAGCGGCGTTCGTAGACGCACTAGCAATCCCATGGAGCTTTCAGCTGCCATATGTGTTCCCTCCAGTGTCACTCCTGCCCAGAGTAATAAGGAAGTTCAAACAAGAAGGAGGAATCCTGCTTCTGATCGCTCCGGCGTGGCTCAGACGGCACTGGTTCTCAGATCTACAGGGCCTCTCGTTAGATCGGAAAAGATTACCACCTCAACTCTCGGGCGCTTTTCTAAAGGTTTATCATAGGACTGGCCCACATCAACATCCTAGTGGTATTTAAAAACCTCTAAAATAAAATAAAACACATAACATAGTGTAAAACTGTCATAAAATAGGACAATATATGATATCGCTTCCTAGTGCAGACTCATACCAAATATGATGGTCTACTCTAGGCAGACAATAATCGCTGTGTGCTGAGCGGATCACCGATTTGCATATGTCTCGATCTTCCCTCAGTTCTCATGAAGCAAAGCACTTTCTCCAAATAGCCCATACACGATGATATATAAATGAAGAGAAGCTTGATAGTGCATTATCATAAGACAATTTTAATAGACATCACAGCACATAATAAGCAGGTGGACTCTCACCAACTTTTTTGGTCTACAGATGTTATTAGACAAAAGCGCATTAATAATTAGCCCAGGCGTCCCCAGGAGTCGTCATCAACCGCCAAGTGAGTCCTCCACGTGCCAACAAGATACCTCAACCGACGCGTTTCGATAACAGGGTGTTATCTTATTCAGTTGACTCCTTGGATGTTGTGGGCCAGTCCTATGATAAACCTTTAGAAAAGTGCCCGAGACTTGATGTGGTAATCTTTTCCTATTTGTATTTGAGTGTTGGTGACACTTATACCACTGAATTTCAGGCTGCTTTTTGGCGCATGAGTGTGTGATCTTGTTTTGCTTCTATCCTCTCGTTAGATCGTCCCCTTCTACTTCCACAACGTCCAGACCTCCTCGTTCAGGGCCCTTGTGTTTACCAGGATTTGGCCCATCTGGCTTTGACGGCGTGGCTCTTGAAGCTTACGTCCTGAGGGCCAAGGGTTTCTCTAAGGCGGTCATTCAAACTATGTTGAAGGCCCGTAAGCCAGCTTCTGCTCGGATTTACCATAGGGTCTGGAATTCTTACTTTGCTTGGTGTATGTCTAATAACCATGACGTTTACAAGTTTAGTACGGCCAAACTGTTGGCCTTCCTACAACAGGGCCTGGACTTAGGTCTTCGTCTGGCATTCCTCAAGGTTCACATTTCTGCCTTGTCGGTATGGTTTCAGAGAACGAATGCTACCCTGCCTGATGTTCATACTTTCACTCAGAGGGTGTTGTGGATTCGACCTCCTTATGTACCACCAGTGGCCCCTTGGGATTTGTCAGTGGTTCTGGAGGCCTTGCATGAGTATCCGTTTGAATCTCTTGCATCTGCAGACCTTAAGTGGCTTTCCCTTAATGTCTTGTTTTTGCTGGCTATTGCCTCTGCTAGAAGGGTCTCGGACTTAGGTGCCTTATCCTGTAAGTCCCCCATCTGATTTTTCACCGGGACCAGGCAGTTCTTTGAACGCGCCCTGGTTATTTGCCTAAGGTGGTGTCTTCCTTCCACCTTAACCAGGAGATTGTGGTTCCGGCCTTTAGTTCTCCTGAGTTGTCCTCCAAAGAGCGGTCTTTGGATGTGGTACGGGCTCTCCGTATCTATGTGAAGAGAACTGCCTCCATTAGGAAGTCTGATTCTCTCTTTTTACTGTTTGGATTTTACAAACGTGGCTGGCCTGCTAACAAGCAGACCTTGGCCAGATGGATTAGAGTGGTGATTGCACATGCTTATGTACAGGCTGGTCTTCCAACTCCTGCTACCATCAAAGCGCATTCTACTCGGTCTGTTGGACCTTCTTGGGCGGCCCGCCGTGGTGCGACCCTTGAACAAATGTGCAAGGCGGCTACTTGGTCCTTAGTGAACACTTTCATAAGGTTCTATGCCTTTGATACTTCCGCCTCCCAGGATGCTTCCTTTGGACGCTGGGTTCTTGTGCCCGCTACAGTGCGTCCCCTCCCATGAGGAACTGCTTTAGGACATCCCCGATGTTATTCCTTGTGGAGCCCAGTGTACCCCGCAGCAGAAAATGAGATTTATGGTAAGAACTTACCGTTGTTAAATCTCTTTCTACGAGGTACACTGGATTCCACAAGGCGCCCACCCTGACGCACTTGGCTTCTTTGGGTTGGTATGGCATTAGCCGCTGACACCCTCTCCTGTCGTGAGAATGTGGTGTATGTGGCTTCTAACGATTGTCGTCTCTTTTACCTGCTACTGCATTGGACTGGTTAATGAAAACTGAGCTCCTGTGGGGTCATACATGGCCGTGTACATGTGTGTCTGCTGCTACATGTGTGTGTATGTGGGGCAGTACTCTCTGTGGTACAATGTAGAATTTCTCTACTTAATAGTATGTACAATTTTATATATTATATCTCCACCCCCATCCGCGGTACCCCCGCACACCCTCCCCTCCCCCACCCGTGCCACCTCCGTATCCCCTACCCGGCCCGCGGCACCCCCGCACCCGCCCCTCCACCAACTGCAGCGTCTCCAGACCTCCTCCCCCATCCGCTGCACCCACATCCCTCCCCCACCCACGCCCCTCCACCAACTGCAGTGTCTCCAGACCTCCTCACCCATTCGCGGCACCCCCGCACCATCCCCTCCCCCACCCGCACCACCTCCGGACCCCCTACCCCACCTGCGGCACCCCCGCACCCGCCCCTCCTCCATCTGCAGCGCCTTCGGACCCCTCCACCATCCGCAGCCCCCCTCCCCATCGCAAGGGGCTACGCCCTCTTCACCATCGGACGCCCCTTCGTCATGCAATATTTAACCAGTAACATAACTAGGAATGCAGGTAATACTCCATCTCCTGCATAATAGCCCAGAGTGACTGTGTGGCTAACGCTGGGCATGGCTAGGAGCTCTCATTGGGTTAGCGCCAGGGTAAATCCACCCCCATGTGACGTCAGAGGTCACTTCACCAACTTGGTATTAGCAGCAGTGTCGGATAGCGCTGCTGCGGCTGTGTGTAGGGCCCGCTCCACCAGAGTAACATGCACGTGCTGTGGCGCTCCGGACCGCCGTTTAGCCTCTGCCGAGCTGCTGCCGCTGCCCGGAAGCCGTGCCATGGAGAAAGCACCGTAGCGTGTCACCGCAGCCGGCTCAGCTGCATGCTGCGCTACAGCACCAAGGACAGGGGGCGTCTCCACACAGGAGACTACCAGCTGGACTTCAGTAACTAGCGCGGCTGCATCAGCGGAGGGCTGCAGGAGCCCGGCAGTGTGCTGCTGCTCTCCCCTTTCCTGCCGTGCACAACACATGGCCCGGCTCTGCACTGCCTGTGTCCGGGAGAGCTTTGCTGCTGTGTCCCGGCTCTGGCGGTCATGACCTTGCGGCGCCATGTGTCACCTATGCTGTGCCTGTGTCCCCTATACTGTCACCTCTGTGGTGCTCCAGCTGGATGCACCTCATGCAATCCCGCACCTTCCACAACCGCAGCACCACCGCACCCTCCCCCACCTGCAGTGGCTCCGGTCCACCTCCCCCACCACGGCACCCCCGCATCCGCCCTTCTCCCAACCACGCAACCCCCGTGCCCGGCCCTCCCCCACCCACTGCACCCCCTCAACCACCCCTACCCCGCCCGCGGCACCCCCGCCACCCTTTCCCACCACGGTGGCTCAGGACTCTCTCCCCCACTCGCCGCACTCCAGGACACCCTCCCCCATCCGCGTCTATCCCGCACCCGACACTTAACCCATCCACAGCACCTCCGGCCCCTTCCCCCATCCTCCCCCCCTTCACCCACAGCATCTACAGATACCCTCCTCCATCCGCAGTCTCCCCCTCAACCGCCCCTCCACCACCCGAAGCACTCCCGCAACCGCCCCTCCCCCACTCGCAACACCCCTGGCCCCCCTCCACCATCCGTGTCTCCCCCGCACCCACCACACCCTCAACCACAGCACCTACTAGGTGATTCATCATGCCCTGCGTGCGCTGTTCACACCGTCACAAGGGGCTACGGCCTCTTAACAATCACACGCCCTTTGTCCACGCAATATTTAACCAATCACACAATTATGTTTGGAGGTAATACTCCATATAACCAACATATTGCACGCCCCAAAGGCCGTGCAAGGCTTAAGGGGGCGTAGCCCCTTGTGACGGTGTGAAGAGCGCCCGTAGGGCGCGATGAGCCACCTAGTTACATGTAAGAACAGATCCGGCAAAGTTGAGTGTGACTCAGAATAGGATGGACATTCGCGTAGATGCATACAGTAAATTTGCATTTGCGCATGCGAAATATGCAACGCCTCACGGTGAACAGAGATCCACTATAGCAAATGATATATGTGACAAATTTTACTCTTTTATTAGCAACGATCGTCCTTGTAATTAAAGGAGTAAAATATGTCAGATATTTCATTTGTTGCAGCATTGTTACACCAAAAGCTATTTTGCTATAGCCGAACGTTTGTTTTCAGTTTCATTATGCTGAATTATTTACAAACTCTCCAGCGCTAATTGAAGAATCAGATTCAAGAATTCCCATCAAAGAGCCTCTAGTGATTCCTACCATCCTTATGATCAGCCTAATTGGGATTTGTTAGTGAGGGAGCGTCCTGGGACATCATCATTTGGGATTACCGCTGCTACGGAGAAATTACATGTACTACACATTAATTAGTTTCTGAAATGTGCCACTTGTGAATTGGGTTTCATAATGCAGTCACCTAAGGAATTATAGAGGAATTGTTGCTGGCTGTTGGCCAAAGTCGTTTTATGGATAACATTATATTTGATACTGGGCCTAATTCTGATTTGATCGCAGCAGCAAATTTGTTAGCAGTTGGGCAAAACCATGTGCACTACAGGAGGGGCAGATATAACATGTGCAGAGAGAGTTAGATTTGGGTGGGGTGTATTCAAACTGAAATCTAAATTGCAGTGTAAAAATAAAGCAGCCAGTATTTACCCTGCACAGAAACAAAATAACCCACCCAAATCTTACTCTCTCTACACATGTTATATCTGCCTCCCCTGCAGTGCACATGGTTTTGCCCAATTGCTAACAAACTTGCTGCTGCGATCAACTCAGAATTACCCCCACTGTACATACATGAGGTCAATAAAGCAAATAAAATAGGAAAGATAAGAAAGGTAAAACTATGCATGAGAAGGATTTATCATCACATAAATGTTTTATAACATTCCGTGTATTCTTCACTCTTCCAAAGACTCACTATACACCAGTCATGAAGTATAACTAAATAACAACCATAAGGGGTCATTGCAGACCCCCCAAAAAATGTATAGGCAACCTAACCCTCCTGGTGGTGCCTAACCTTTGGCGACCTCAGACTTTCAAAATTTCACATGGCGACAGTTCAGATATTGACACTGTGAACATGTCAACATTCTGAAGATGTTGACCTGGTGCCTGTCAACAGTTTGAACCATGTTGACATTCTAATGTCAACCTTCTGGCCGGATACCTTCTAATGTCATATAACAATTGGCGCACAGTTGCACCTATTTTCAGAAATGTCTGTTGGTCACCTGACAAGGCCGTATCAATTGTGAGTGGAGCAAATTTTGATTTAAGGAGGTAGGGAGGACACAAGCTATGGAAAGTAGGACTGGCCACAGTCAAATGTCTACTTCTGCGCACAAATACACAAACATGTTTTTGTGAGAGCGTGAATTTGTGGAGGCCTTTCCAGTGTTGGACTGGGGCATGAGGGCCCAACCAAGGGAATGCTATGGTTTGGGCCCATGCTTAGGGGTGTGGCTAGTCTCCAGAGGGGGTGTGGGCAGCCAATACAAAGGCTTACCATTAGAGAGTGCATAGGCAGGGCCTCTTGATAAATATATAAATACTGCTATGCCATGCATGATAATGTACCATATTAATAACAGGGAATACACTGTAGAAAATAGACCATAGCCCTGTGCAGCATAATGTCACATACTGTATGTATAATTCAAATTCACAGTCTGGATCCTTATCCCTAGAGTAAGGTGTGGGCCCTTAGGTAGTGTAGCCTACTGGGGGCTTCCTCTTTTAACCTGTGGGCCAGTCTGACCATGGGCCTTTCTATTTTAGCAGTTGTTTGTGAGCCTCTCAGATATGAGCAGATTATACAGCTCTGCAAGGCTCAGTAGTCGCACCCATGCCTCTATTTTCTTGATTAGGGAGTGACGAGAACAAAGCGCAGACATTTACATAAAAATGGTAAGAATGTACAAATGTACGAACATGAAGTGGGGACGTTCCCATTACACATATAGGGGTATATTCAATTAGGGTCGGATCCATTCCGACATGCATTTGTCGGAATGGATCCGACAAGGGCTATTCAAAGCCCATCTCAATTCAACTTTAAAAAAGTCGAATTGAGATGGGGGGGGGGGAAGAGGGGGGAGAGCCGCGGCAGATGGGGATAGCCGCAATCAGACCGGGGACCAGTGGCGGAACTGTGGGAGGCAGTGGAGTCGGCTGCCGCCGGGCTCCTGACCTCAAGGGGGCACCTGTCCTCCATTGCCTCCCACTGCCCGACAGTCCATCGCCGCTGCGCCGAATGTGGATGGAGGAGCGGTGTCAGTGTCGTGAGTGACACGGCTGCAGCAGCTGCCTCCTCGTATCCATAGTGACGTGCTGGCAGCTGGCTGCAGCTAGGGGGAGCTCCAGCACACAGCTGCTTCCAGCACTTCAAATAGAGCTGGCCCGCTGAAGATCTCTCTTCCCCCGTCCTGCTGCTAGCCGAAGGTAGGCACTGGCACCACCTGCCTCATGCTGCTGCACTGTGTATGTGTGGTGTGTGTGGTGTATGTGTGTGTATTGGGGGGTGATTACTGGGGGTATCTTTAATAAATATTGGTAGCACTGACTGTGTTTATGTGTGTTGATGTTTTTAAGGGAGGTGTGTGTGTGTGTGTCTGTTTTTTAACGAAAGTTGTGTGTTTAAGTGAAAGAGATTGTGTGTGTGTGTGTGTGTGTGTGTGTGTGTGTGTAATTGTGTGTGTAATTTATGTGTGTAATTAAATGAGGCGTGGTGTGTGTGTGTGTGTGTGTGTGTGTAATTGTGTGTGTAGTTGAAAGAGGCATGTGTGTGTCTGTTTAAGTGAAAGAGGCATGTGTGTCTGTAATTGTGGGTGTGTAACTGTGTGTAATTGAAAGAGGTGTGTGTGTGTGTGTACGTAATTGAAATAGGCATGTGTGTAAATGAAAGGCATGTGTGTGTGTGTGTGTGTGTGCATACGCGCACGCAGGGGGGGTTTCCGAGGACTCAGAAACCCCCCCTGCCCACCGATATATCGGTGAAGCTGACCTATATTAGCTTTTTCTTTTTTAATTGAGCAGCTCCGGCAGCTGTGTCTGCTTGAATACAGCACACATCTCCTCTCAGGCGGCAGACGGAGCAGTGTACAGCAGTGGAGAGGGAGAGCTCCAGGCGGCAATAGACTCGCGGCTGTGCCCGGAAAGAAATGCGCTGCTGTGAGAACTGAGGCAGCGGGTGCCGCACCAGGTCAAGAGAGGACCCGGCGGCAAGTGTAGTTTGGGCGAGACCCTGCCAGCTGAAGGTGCTGGGAGCGGGAACTGGAGTGGCAGTCAAACAACCTCCACACCACAGAGGAAGAAGGCGAGAGACGGAGCCGCGTCCCAGCACGAGTCCAGAGCGCAGCTCAGACAGGACAGAGAAGACAGAACGCCAGTGGCTGACAGGTAGTAACCATCTTCTCCTCTCCTCATACCCAGCTATCATTCCGGCTGGCTCCCTGCTTCTCCTGTCACTGAGATTTCAGCCCATATCAACAGTCAGCCTCTTCCTCTGCTGCCATCATCCTGCATTCGCTATATTCCCACTCTATGGGTGGCATGGACACCCATGAGTGGAAATAGTCCCTGTTAGTCGGCATTCCGACTGTCGGGACTGCATGGGGGCGGAATTCAGTGTACACACACACACACACACACACACACACACACATATATCTATATATATATATCTATATATATATATCTATATATATATATCTATATATATATATATATATATATATATATATAATATATTCTGGAACCCCCCCCTTCCCCCCTAAAAATCCTGCGTTTGCCCCAGGTGTGTGTGTTTGTGTGTGTGTGTGTAATTGAATGAGGCGTGGTGTGTGTATCTTTCATCTGAGACAGCCGTGTTCTGAGTCTTATTTTTATCAATCATGTCCCGTGAGTGCCACTTCTTCATATATATGTGTGTATATAATATATATATATATATATATTCCTATATGTATAGGGGGGCACCAACATTTTATCATGCCTCCGGGCGGCTGGGGCGAACTTACGCCACTGCCGGGACAGCAGCACTGCAGGAGGACGTGGCACAGCCGCCAGACCACACGGCAGCGTCCACCCGGCTCCAGCAAGCGGGACCTCCCTTGCTGGAGCCGGGTGGACGCTGCCGTGAGCAGCGGCTATTACACATCCTCCTGCAGCGCTGTGCTGTGGTGCTGCTGTCCCCCGTCTGCCCGCGGCTCTCCCCCGTCTACTCGCGTCTCTCCCCCCTCTCCTCCTCTCAGGTCCTACATCTCAGTTCGACTTTTTTTTAAGAGGAACTGAGATGGTCGGAAACGGGGCCAAAACCTGTCGAATTTGGCCCCGTTTCCCGCAGAAGTACGCGAATCGGCAGCTATACCGCCGATTCACGTACTATTCGACAAGTCGAATTCCCCGACTTGTCGAATAAAAAAGCTGGGGACTGAATAGGTCGGAACCCCTTCTGACCTGAAAAAGTCGAAAACTGCCGTCTTTTTTCGACAAGACTGCAGTTTCGACCTTAATTGAATATACCCCATAAAGTTGTAATTAAGCCAAAAAAACAGTGTAAAACAACAACCAATACCAAAACAGAATTTAAAGAGGGGGTGTGAAAAGAAAAAAGAGTGAGGGGAATAGGAGAAGACCCATTCAACACAGACATGCGTGCCTTCCTACCTCTATGTCTGTCTGTTATTACCAAATTTTGTTCTATTACTCTAGTGCCAATTGTAAAGCGTAAATATGCTGCACTATATAAGAAACTGTGCATAAAAAAAAATATATGTAGCCAATAATGCAATCATGGCGTGTAAGGGCTGCAGGTCCAGGGAGTAAGGAATAGTGGTGTGGTCATCGTCTCGGAGGTAGTGTTCATGACTTGTGATACTTGCAGAGATCAGTTTCTCTGACTCCCAAGTGGCAAGTCATTTGCAGATGATATTATGTTGTCACTGGTTTCAAAGTGGCATGCCAGAAGCAAATTAATATGGAACCAATGTAAATACCGGTAAAGGTACCCAAAATACCCCTTACTATAATCAGTGCTGCAGCCGCACAAGCAGCGTCCTGGGGTGGTAAAAATGTTAGTAGCCGCTAGAGATCGTCAGGCATAGTCCGGGAAGTAAAGGTGTGAAGTGGTGACTGGTTTATCATATATTTGGAAATACTTGTAACTAAGACTTCTACATTTTATTTACAATTAGAAAACATGGTTATTTTTATTGTTTTACAGCAGTGTGCTGGGGGATTTTATTTTGTTTTTCTCTTCTATTGTGGCAAAGTAAGGGACTTACCACATGTGTCTGGAGGAGGTTTTGCTCTCACTCATGATGCCAGGCTTCAGGACAGGGCAGATTTCGAACAAGTTTCACGGAACACCGGGGCAAGTCCACTATATATATGTTGGGAAAGCGGGAGCTGCCAGAGTCAGGGAAAAGAAGACATGCGCCTACACCAGCCTATTGGAATAGAGCTTAGACTTTGCAAAGATGTTGGCTCCTATGGGCACCATGATCAATAGTACACAAGCTGGTTGAGCTAATGGAGGTATGACATTTGCTTTGATCTGGTGCTCATTCTGGGTCTTTTGGTACATTTCTGAGTCCTATAAGCATGTTCTTTAGTGGTAATTATTTGCCATGTGTCTACCGAGAAATAAAGAAACAAAAAAAACATAGTGTGCACCTGTGGAAGTTGTATCAAGCCTTGGAGAGAAATAAAGTGAAAAAGTTGTCCCAAAAAAACCCAAGCAGTTTCTGTGATTTATCTAGCACAGTCTTTGAAATGACAGAAGCTGATTGATTGGTTTGGTCATTTACTCCATTTTAACTGTTTCCAAGGCTTAATACATCTTATATACAGTGTTCATCACACTCTTCTGTCATAGGTGTTGTGAAAGCGTTGGACAATCTCTCAATCTTGTCTGCAGGTTGGTGTAACTACACTGTCATGATGGAGTGCTCCGGTTTCTTATTTATTTCAAAGATGAGACAATAGTCCACTCTGTTTTAGAAGGATGTATGTAGAATTATGTATCTCATATACACTGGACTATCTGGAGGTTAAGGCTATTTATAACCCACTGAAATGCATAGGTCAGGGCCGCTGCTGGTGCCCTGACCATTGTTCAGCTTCAGATCCCACAATTTCTGATTGAAGTAATATGACCTAACTTGGATTCTGCGGAGACACACCGACGCTGTCCAAGCTGATCCTACTATAGTTTTCTGGGGTCACGGATGCCAGGCTAGAGGTGGGTACACCTTCTCAGTCATTACAACCAGTGGTAACCACTCAGGTCCAGATGCTGGAGAAATTTGGTGGCAATGGGGAATGTAATTAACAATTTGTTGACAATGCTGCAGTGTGTCAGTTGAAGCCTCAGAACTATTCCATGGATCCTTTGAAGGTTGGAATATTACTCATACTATATAAAGAATATGCTCTGGTCTGGGGTACTTGAAAATTTGCAATCCAATTTTGATAGGATCATTATTGGGCATTGCAGTGATTTTAATGCCACCCTTGTTTGGATATTGGGTCAATCACCTGCTATTTTGCAACATGTGGTGCCAGCACAAGACCCGGGTGTAAACCAGCAATGGGTCAAATGTATAGTAAGAAACCTAATATTGACTGTCTTCAACTGTCTGCACTGTCCGGGCCTGCTAGAGTATTGTTATATAAGTCACAGAACTCCAAGATGGCTTATAATATTATTTTTTATTTTACAGTAGGAACTATAGGATTAATTATAATTGCTGTTTGCATGAACTTGATTTGCCTCAAAGACAGTTATACATTCCAAACAGGAATACTTTATCCGGATCAGTCATCTAAAGGTTCCGGTGTTGTGGCTTAGCTGTAATGATGGCAAAGAGGGTAATGTAGAGATGTAGAATTGAATGTTGTGGTTGCAGTTGCCACTGCCAAGGAGGCCACGGAGATAGCCAACGGAGAAGCTCTTCCTCCCATTGTTGATTAATTCATCCATCAGAGTGCCCAGATTAGAGGTATGGCACCAGTCCTGGGCAAATTGGTGCTCTGGCAGTATAACTCTGAGCTACTGTTTCAAAGAACACCTTTAACTTATGTCCCAATGTTGTAATCAAAAGCCCAAGTGAAATGCAATATCACTGGCTCATCTTACGCTTTCCCTGAACGAGATGACTCAGATATATAAATAGCATTTAGCCTGGAATATCTAACAACAACTGGTACTTTCTAGGTGACAGTAGGCAGGTAAGCTGGCCAGACATATCTAAACTATGTACAGCTGGTTAGTGAGGGTCATCTGTCAACAAGTACCTCAGGAAGTGGCACAACTTTAAATTTTGCGCCCCCCCATCCCTGCCAAAAAAAGTTTTTAGTGCCCCCTTCCATGTTACTTGCTCATTTTCAGGGGTTCTGCTCATTGACAAGAGTATATGTAAACCAAACCAGTAGATAAAGACAACCTTTCTGTCAAACTTGACAGTTGTTAACACCCCTTTCTCCTAGGCGCCACCCCCTTTAATATTAAATTATAGTGTTTTATATCGCTTTAATATAAAATTTTATATAAAATTTTATATAAATTTATAGTGTTCGATATTAAACCGTATTAAAAATTTTCGCGTAACACCAGTCGCAGAGTGTCACGTAACAACAGTCGCAGAATGTCACACAACACCAGGCGCAGAATGTTCAATAAAGAACACAAGTCAGTTTGTGATGAAAAAATTCACTATTTTGTCTGTATTTGTTATAGTTCAAACATTCCAACAATTTAAACATCACGCTTGATACACATGGTGTCGTTTTAAAAGTCATAATGACTAATGACCATGTCCATTGTCTTAGATGTACGGAAACATCACACATGGCAATAATTTAAAAACATATTGCTTTTAATGATGAATGATGATCTGACATCTTTTAATGGGCATGAGTTATGAATGATGATCTGACCATGGCCATTTTCTTAGATGTACGGAACCATCACACATGGCACTAATTTAAAAACATATTGCTTTTAACGGCCAGGGGTGATGAATGATGACAGCACATTCTTAAAAAAAAAAAAAAGCAGTTTGTTATCTCTGTAGAAGAACATTAGCGCCACCTACAGGTTTATGTGTTGACTCAAATCGGATTTTCCGTATTTTGGATTAATTAAATATCATAATGAGATATCATGGTGATGAGTCCTAAAACTAAGCACAGAATGCATTTATGGTACATGTACACATTATACACACATGGACATTTATGGAATCATAAAATAATTTGTATTCATGTACATTAGTTCATAAGTACTTCTGTATAATGCTTTTTATGAATTATTTTTGTTATTAAATAAATTTATTCTAAATTTGGAAGGACAGCCAATTTGGTATGTGCTTGAAGAGCTGAGTATGACATGTACGGTACCGCTATCAGATTATATCTTTATTGTAACTGAAAAGCATGATTACATTTACTAATGTATAAACCAAAGATTATATGTTTAAAAACCCCGCCCCAGCATCTTGGAAATGTGGGACGGCATACCACAGGTTGGTGGGGGCCATATGGCTCACAGCCATTGCTATAAGAATAGGAAACGGAGCAGTATTGAGACAGATCACTGAGAAGAAAATTAAAACGAGTTTGCATCGCTATACACACGTGAAGACATTATGGTAAGTGTTGTTATTATTATTATTTATTATTATTATCATTATGGTTCTAGCATGTTATATTTTATTTTTATGTATAATTGTCACCCCACTGAAGGTTGTTTAAATATGTGGTCATTTTAGGAATGCACCGACATTTTTTATTTTTTTTATTTTTTTTTATTTTACACAATATTAATTAATTTAATCAATACTAAGCGGTTCCCAATGGTACTTACTAAATAACAAATGTAGATTAAAGTGCAGAGATTATATATGAAATGTATAAGCTCTGCACTTTAATCTACAATTGGTATTTAGTAAGTGCCATTGGGAACCGCTTAGTATTGATTAAATTAATTAATATTGTGTAAGATAAAATGCACAGGCTAGTTGATCACACAAACAACAGTCATTTATTTTGGTTTTTAATTAATATGATTGCCTGAATGTTGTTTAAAATGTGTCGAGTACCAGGTATTTGTATTGGATTTTAATTAATGTGACTGTCTGAAGGTTATTTAAATATGTGGTAATAGCGACATCTAGTGATTCATTTTGGGAATGCACCGACACAGTATTTCAAGCCTAACATTTCAAATATAATTTCTGCACTTTAATCTACAATTGGTATTTAGTAAGTACCATTGGGAACCGCTTAGTATTGATTAAATTAATTAATATTGTGTAAGATAAAATGCACAGGCTAGTTGATCACACAAACAACAGTCATTTATTTTGGTTTTTAATTAATATGATTGCCTGAATGTTGTTTAAAATGTGTCGAGTACCAGGTGTTTGTTTTGGATTTTAATTAATGTGACTGTCTGAAGGTTATTTAAATATGTGGTAATAGCGACATCTAGTGGTTCATTTTGGGAATGCACCGACACAGTATTTCATCTAATTCGTTTGACAGATATTAATCGTCTCTCATTTTCATTATTGGTTCAGAGACAGACAATGCAGAACATCAACAGCAAAGACGCTTTCATGGTTAGAACCAGATCTGATGATGATGATGATGATGCTTTGCCAAGTTATCAAACGGCGCATGGTAAGCTATGGCTATAAATGCCATTGACACGTTTTTATTTATATTTCCAGTTTAAATAGTATGAAATTATAGTCAAGGTCTACAATTTGTTCATTTTTAAAAGTTTAAATAGTATGAACGTACAACAGTCTGGATACATTGATAAGTAATTATTAAATAGTAATTATTAAATAATTATTATTTTCTCATTTTTATTTCCCCCGATTTGACAGTAATCACAAATACAGAGAATTTCGATTCTGTTGAAGATAGCCTATTTGGTTTAGATTTCAGCATTATACCCGATTTTACTAATATTTTGGAATTGGCGCCAGACTGTGAGTAACATGATATCTTTATTTATTTTTTATTTATTTATTTTTTATTATTAGTTTTATTTATTTATTTATTTTTCCACGGCTAAAGAATTAAAAATAAACCTTGTACAGTTGTGCTGATTTGTTGTCAACTGTACACACTTTATATTCTCAGTAATGAATCGCTTTTTCATGTTATTCTAATTTTATACCGTATGTAATATTTATTTTTTCATTTTTTCACCGGCTAAAGATGCCACAAAAATGGATGATGCGACGGCTGACGGTATTCTACGGGATATATTGAACAAACCTGATTATTGTCACAACGCCGCTATACAGAACAGCAATGTTGTTGATGAGCGACCGTTTTTCCCACACGCGACAGGGGGTCGGGCTAAAACATTCGAATATAAAGCAGGTGTGTAATCAAGCACTGTTATATGGTATATTGTTATGCGGTGATTTAAATGCTGATTTACAGGCAGCAGCGTTTATATTTATTTTATAATATATGTATTACAGATGACGCTGTAGCAAGGCGATATGATCCTACGATACCAACAGGCCGTGATACAGTCGCGCAAATACACAGGCTTAGTACAAGCGGGAAAATATCAAAACGCACAACCGCCGCTGAAACGGAGAGCCATCAATTCGCAGCAGCAGGTGTGTAATCAAACACTGTTATATGGCATATTGTTATGCGGTGATTTAAATGCTGATTTACATGCAGAGGCGTTTATATTTATTTTATAATATATGTATTACAGATGACGCTGTAGCAAGGCGATATGATCCTACGATACCAACAGGCCGTGATACCGTCGCGCAAATACACAGGCCTAGTACAAGCGGGAAAATATCAAAACGCACAACCGCCGCTGAAGCGGAGAACCATCAATTCGTAACGCCGGCAATTGTACATAAGGACGTTGCTAGGTCATCAGTTATGGTGGTGCATAACGGTTGTATTAACCCGAACAAACGAAGGCCTGCTCGACCAAGAACGAATGAGAGAAGTCATAATTCAGCATTTACAGATCTGAAAAGAAAATTGTCATATTCCGAAAATGATAAGCCGCAACGGAGAAGGATCGCGTTACAAACTGTATCATGCGTAAGTAATGATGTTGCTGTAACATCAAAACACACAGCGTTTAACACTGCAGACCGGGATGTCGCTGGTAATACAAAGACTGTAAAGGTTAAGAGGGCATCGCGTCTCTCAAGAAGTAATGTTAAGCAATTGTCGCAATCAGCTGTAATCACAATTCCAGATACACAGGTTTGTTCTGAAACAGAAACAAGGCACATAGCAGGCATTGGTTTGTTATCAAATATTGACTCAAGAAGTAATGTTAAGCAATTGTCGCAATCCGATGTCATCACTATTACCGATACACAGGATTGCTCTGAAACAGAAACAAGACACATAGCTGGTAATCCTGTGATATCAGATATTGATGACATAAATGGGCAAGAGCTTATTACAAATTGTGTAGAGTCAACGACACAAGATCCGCAGAATAGTTCTGATGAAGTATTATCAGCCGTTGCAGGAATACCTGGTAATACTACAACGGTTGATTGTGTAACATCAATGCCCAATATTTTTACAACAACAGCCCTGGTACACGCATCGGCTGATGCTTGTGCACCGGCGCGAGGGCTAGCGCCCGACATAGTTGATGAATGTCAAAATTCAGAACAATTAGGCCAAGACGCTGAAATACAATTTTACGCGTTGTTGGGTAAGATACGGGAAGATGTTGAGAACATGGGCGTAAAAGCCGGATATTTGTTAAAACACATTAAAGGTGTGTGCCACGGTAGTAAATGTAAACAAGACATTGTTAAAGAAGTTGTTGAGACGTATATGAATGTCATGTCAAAATACATAGATCGGTCGGTTAAGACAACTGAATTTATTAAAGCCAACATACATCATTTTGCAGAAATAAATGAAACTGATCCGTGACTAGGCATGCTAGGCAATGGTTTGAAACGTGTTTTAAATTTAAATGCCTGTAAAAAAAAAACCACGAATTAAACCTTGTTTAACATACAAGATCTCACAGTTATTCCGACGTGCAAAGGTGAACCAGGCTGTGACAACATTAACCAGATTGAGAAAGCGCAAGCGGCACAGGGAACATGTGGTAGGCGGGCAGCAGAGTGCGATGTATGTAGATTTAGATCAATCGCCACCCCAAGCATTACCGAATGACGAATCACAGGCTGACAATATTGAGCGCAATGCAAGCCCCATATATGATGATGCTGTCGGTGTTGAGTCACCCGGTAATGACGAAGGTCGGCAAGATGTATACTTGGAGGCGATTAACTGTTATGAACGACAACGACCGTATTTCAGAGCCGTTGAGTACCACAATCACTATCGGTTTGTTAATTTGGACAGGGTTACATCATTTGTAGAGGGGGTTCGAGCCATTCATACGGCTATACAGGCCATGCTCGATGGTGTCCTTGCGGGCGTGGATCCTGCCGACCGCGTTCAGCTTAGATTGGAGGGGGGTGGGTTACACAATGCCATCTATTCGCATCGTAAGCCGCAAGAAACATTAGACGCTGCCATTTTTTTTAATCAGATTACAAACACGCTTCAAAGTAACGCTGAATTCTTATTATCCACAGGCTTAAGATTTGTGATCAGTATTTTTAGAAACAGAGCAGGGTCTGGTTTGACTGGGAGGAGTTTACAACGCCTGCCCCAAAGTTTAATAATAAATAAAAGAAAGAGATATCTCTATGACTTCAGACGCATAGGTAATAACCTGTGTTTGGCCGCTAGCGTCTGTAAACTTCTGGATAAAGGTAACAATGCCAATGATCATGTAATACAGGAGAGAGCGATCCCACTACATAAAGCTTTGAATCTGCCGCTTGATAAAGCGGTCAGCTTTAGCGATGTTGCAATCTTTGAAAATTATTTAAACGTCTCTATCAATCTCCTCTATTACAGTCAAGGGGATTGGAAATACTACAGTACGGACAGTCGTTACAAAGACACGCTGTTTGTGCTATATCACGATTGTCACTTTTATGGGATACTCGATATCAAAGCGTTTCTTGGAGCCCGATATTATTGCATCCGTTGTCATAGCGCTTACCATCATAGAAATAATCACGATTGTCTTTTCTTTTGTAAGGCTTGTCACAGGCCGGATTGTATTGACGATGGTGTGACGGCTTTAAGGTGTTCGGTGTGTAGGGTATTTTGTCGATCAAACGAGTGTTTAGAGCTACACAAAGCTTTAGCTCTTGATCACAAAATATCCTGTCTTGAACATGTATATTGTGACAAGTGTTGTCTCTACAGGCGAACAGATCATAACTGCCGAGGCCTAAAGTGCCCCATTTGTAAGGTGTTCGTTGATGGGTTTTCGAACCATTTGTGCTATATACAAACCATCAAGCCGGAAGAGCCCACAAAGAAATACATCTTTTATGATTTTGAGTGTATGCAGGAGACAGGTGTGCACATACCAAACTACTGTTACGCTTTAACATTAACGGGGGAGAAAGACTGGGAGTTTAAGGGTATTGCATGTATCGAAGACTTTGTAAAGACATTCATGAAACCAAAATTTGAGCATTACACATTCATAGCCCATAATGCAGGTCGCTATGATGCATATTTTGTGCTGCGCCAGCTGATTAAGGAGAAATTAAAGATGGAATTATTATCTAGAGGCGGCAACATAATGTGCATCACGGTAAAAGATTTGAAGATAAGATTTATCGACTCTTTAAATTTTTTACCCATGCGGCTTAGCAAGTTACTAAAGGCGATGGGGTTTGACGGTACCAAAGGTTATTTTCCACATTTTTTTAACACAGCTGATAACCAAAATTACATAGGCGCTATGCCATCAATAGAGTATTTTGGTCCACAATACATGATGCCTGATGAATTATCTGAGTTTACAGCCTGGTATAAACAGCATGTACACAAACCGTTTAACTTTCAAAAAGAGCTCGTACGATATTGTAAAGAAGATGTGAAAATATTACAAAAAGCTTGTGATGCTTTCTGATCGGCTGTTATAGCCATGACAGAACAGGAATTTCTAATAACAAAGAAAAGAAAAAAAAGGTTGTGGTTAAACGTCACATCGAAGCTTTTCAATTAGTCACGTTGGCTTCCGTATGCATGGCCATGTACCGTTGTAAATTTTTACAGGAAAAGACACTGGCCCTTGTACCGGGTGATAACTATCACAAGACTCAGAAGCGTTACTCAACGCCAGCCATACAGTGGTTAATGTACATAGAACACAAAGAAGGTGTGAGTATAAGACACGCTTTACAAGGGGGCGAGAAGAAAGTTGGTAAATACAGCCTGGATGGTTACGCCGTGATTAACGGAACACCCACTGCATTTGAATTTCAAGGTTGTTTTTATCACGGCTGTGGTGCTTGTTACAACGCCGATGATAAAAACAAACTGACTAAAACGACCTACGGTCAATTACACCACAAGACGCAGGTAAAGTTGCACTACCTTAAACGTTGTGGATTTCAGATACGTGAAATCTGGGGTTGTGAATGGAAGTCTATGCTAGATTCTGATGCGGATCTACAGGCTTTTCTGAAGGGCAAAGAATTACCCGAACCCTTGGAGCCACGTGATGCTCTTTATGGCGGGCGCACAAACGCCATAAAGCTGTATCACAAAACAGGCTGTGATGAAAAAATTCAATATTTTGACTTCACCAGTTTATATCCATATGTTAACAAAACCAAAACGTATCCTATACAGCACCCACGCATTATTTATAAGGACTTTGGTGATGTCACAAAGTATTTTGGTTTTGCCAGGGTTAAAGTTTACCCGCCTCGTGGCCTATTTTTTCCGGTTCTGCCGGTTAAAATGGGTGGTAAGTTAATGTTTCCATTATGTCGCACATGCGCTGAGTCTGGACAGACTGAGCCGTGCGTTCATGATTCAGAAAAACGTGCACTCATCGGTACATGGTGTACCGTGGAACTAAACTTGGCTGTAGAAATGGGGTACATGGTGTGTAAAATCTATGAGGTGTGGCATTTTGATGAGAGCTCTGACAAATTGTTTTCAGGCTACATTAAAACGCACCTCAGGGATAAACAAGAGGCCTCTGGTTATCCCGAATGGTGTACAGACGCCGAGAAACGCCAAGAGTATATAGACGCCTATCAAAAAAATGAAGGCGTGTCTTTACGCCCCGATCACATAGAAATCAATCCCGCTAAAAGACAAATTTCAAAATTGTTTTTAAATTCCTTATGGGGTAAATTTGGTCAACGTAGCAACATGCCCAATACGTGTCTAGTGACCGATCCCGACAAACTTTTTGAATACGCGTTCTTACCGTACTATGACGTGTCCGCTTTGGACTTTGTTGACGATGATACAGTTATGGTAAATTGGAAGTAAGCCAAAGATCATTACACCAGGGGCGCAATTTCAAATGTAACTATAGCCATCTTTACAACGGCTTATGCACGTGTTGAACTGTACAAACTACTGTATAGATTACAAGATAGATGTCTTTATCACGACACAGACTCTGTGATTTTTGTCAGTAGACCCGGTGACTGGTGTCCGCCATTGGGTGATTATTTAGGCGAGTTGACCAGCGAACTACCCACAGGCACCCATATAACAGAATTTGTCTCAGCCGGTCCCAAGTCATACGGCTATCGACTAAACAACGGAAAGACCTGTTTAAAAGTTAAAGGTATAACGCTCAATGTTGATAATGCGCAGCACGTTAACTTTGACAGCCTGAAAGAACTGGTCTTAGATTATCCTTTAAATCCCGAAGGCGATGACCAGAAAAAGGTTGTGATCCGTCAACCCGGTATAGTACGTGTGAAAAAGTGCTGGCAGATAGAGACGCGTACTTTGCAGAAGACGCAAAGGTGTGTTTATACTAAACGGTCTCTTACGGACAACTTCACAACACTGCCGTTCGGCTATTAAGATGGACACCAGATTTCAGCACCCTTTCTCATGTATTTTAGCGGGTCCGTCCAATTCGGGTAAAAGTTATTTTGTGAAAACGCTGTTGCAACACGCTGCAACACATATGACTCATGTACCTGATAATGTTGTTTGGTTTTACACCTGTTGGCAGCCTATATACGACCAACTTCTGCGTGATTACCCCGGTACGCGTTTTATAGAGGGCTTACCAGAGTCTTTTAGCAATGATCAACTTTTTCCCCCTGATAAGATTAATTTAACAGTGATTGATGATTTGATGGACGCGGCAAGTAATAATTCTGAGGTTGAGAAAGCTTTCACAAAGTATGTACACCATCGTAATCTCAGTATCCTGTACCTTGTCCAAAACATATTTTGTCAAGGTAAAAAGAGCAGAACTATACATTTAAACACAAAATATATGGTCCTGTTCAAAAACCCCAGGGATAAAATGCAGGTGGGCA
The DNA here is from genome assembly GCF_028390025.1 of Pseudophryne corroboree. Taxonomy (NCBI): domain Eukaryota; kingdom Metazoa; phylum Chordata; class Amphibia; order Anura; family Myobatrachidae; genus Pseudophryne; species Pseudophryne corroboree. The sequence goes on from NC_086451.1 coordinate 455,045,420, forward strand.
TTCTGGCTAGACAAATGTACCCATCGAAACATCGTTTTTTTCTCGAAGCCTATGAATCCGCGACGGCTGCCCCTTATGGTTATTTACTGGTTGATTTAAGAAACAACGCTCTTGACGATTATCGTTTACGAAGCGACTTATTCCCACCAGACACGCCTGTCGCTTTTGTCATTAAGAAGCGCGGTTCTATAAAGCTATAACCGTACAACCTTTAGTCATTTGTTGTCATTCTAACAACGGTGAACATGTCGGGGCGGATAAGACGTAATTGGGTGCTTTTAAAAACGTTAATTAAAGCAACACCATTCCAAAGAAATGCTATTTTATCCAACGCTTCAAACGATTTAGTCACGGCTATTTGTGAGATAGCGCTCAACACGCTTAAAGGTAAAATACCGCTGTCTCAACGCCAGTTGAACTACCTTAAAAAGAAGCGAGCGCTTATAAAATCACTTTGTAATAAGAAATGTGCCATTGGAAAAAAGAAGAGGTTGGTTAAACAGTCGGGTGGTTTTATCGGTTCGCTGCTTGGTTTTGCTATACCACTAATTACAGGACTATTGTCTAATCGTTGATGGAGTACGCTGAGAAAATGTATCTGGTACCTCAGAATCAGATAGACCGTTTACATAATAAACCGAACAGCGACGACATACGTAAAACAGCAACGCATGGTCTAGATGTAGAGATCATGAAAATACTACAGAATAATGATTTATCAGAATATGAAAAAGCAAAGCGATATACAATGTTGTTGCAGAGATACCTGGTGTTGAGTAAACAGGCTGATAGTGAAATGTCAACTTTAGCTCTTTTATCACCCGTTGCAAAATCTGTTGATGAATCAAATAATACGACACAGCCTATTGCCCCCGATGCTGTTTATCATGAGCTTTTGAGCGGTGTTAATGACCGGTATAAGAAAAACTGTGAAATACTATTGAGTAAAATGACACGCTCTAAACACATCACAGACTGGAACAGTAAAGGGGAGTTTCTGTACAAAGGCGTCACTGTGCCTGGTTCCAACATGTTAGATTTAATAAGAAGCATCACGCAAAGTAACGGTGTGTCGATCCGTAATATACCGAATGGTTGGCCTGAATTTATGCGGGCAATGTCTGAATTGAATATTCCCTCAATCGTCATAGCCAATGCGGGGAATAGAATGTGTTTAGAACGATTAAAAGCTGAGAAGCAGGATGACTCTGATGGCGCTGTGACATCGCCCATGTCGTTACAAACCCTTAACAAAGGTCGAATAAATGTTTTAAGTCCCCCAGGTTTAACAACACCGCACGGTTACTTACTGCCTAGGAAAAGATCCGTAAATCTATTTCAGGATTCACAGTGGCTGAAACTATAACATATAACTAATTTATATTATTTTTATACACTGTATTTTGTGTTGGTATTTTGCGCCACAATGTTTAACTTATGTCAATAATATTTTATGTAATGTTTTAAATGCTTCTTTACCGTGTTATATATATATATATATATATATATATATATATATACATCAATAAAATATGCTTATGCTTTATAAAACAACGTTTTGTTCTTTGTTTCTATTGCTGTAAACGGAAGAAATTTCAAGCACACGATATAAAGTTTAATAAACAACGTTGTTTATTAGAAAAACATCATAGATATGATGCGTTGTACATAAAACGTATCAAACAGAATGTTGATTACAAGTTACACAAACAATACAACGTTGTGCGTAACACGCTTCACACACAGCGTTGTGCGTGAAACGTTTTATGTACAACGTGTCATAGTTATGACACGTTGTACATAAAACGCTTCACGCACAGCGTTGGTTACAAGTTACACAATTCTGTATATATCTATATGCATAATGACTCAGACAATGGCTTCTTGGGAGTCGTCTTACAAAATTTGAAACAAAACAATCATTACGTTTTGTGTCATCACTAAAACGGGCCAGTACATCCACATATTTGTATTTTTTACACATGTAAAATATAAAGTATATGCAATATTGACCGCAAACGGTACTGTTAAAATTTTGCAACTGCTTATTTTGGTGATAAACACTTTTTGAATTCAAGTTTAAAAAATGTATTATTGCTTTTGGGAATAGGGGGCTGTCAGGGGCTAACCCGTAAGAATAAAAAAAGTAACATTCACGCTTTTCGTTAAAATAAGCGGCCAACCAGTGCTCACCCGGCTGCCCGCTGCTATGCGTATTGATTACAAACGCGCAGGGATATTGCGACAGTTTACTGACCGGCAACATATCGCACGGATACGTTCCTTTAAAAATATGCCTTGTGCTTTGCACGGCGTACAGAATACAGTTTATCTGTAATGTGTTCATTTTTTCAGCAGCGTAGTGTTAGTTTATTTCATTTATAGATAATCGTACAGCACATCGCGCCTTTGATTAATCTCGATGATGTTATCAAATAGAGCGTATATTATCACATTGACTGTCCGGTCCAACGCGTCTGCAAAGCGGAATTCGGCACGTAGATTGCCTGTTCTTATCAGGGAAAGGTGTTCTCCACACTCCTGTTCTGGTGAAAGGTCAAAAGCAAATAGCGTGTAGCCCCTGAGGTACTCTTCGCGGTCAATCAGTATACCATTGTCAGATTTCTGCTTATTTGTGATCTGTATGAGTGACATATACTCTCTTACAGCATTACCGCTTTCAAAGTCGGGTTGAAATGGCTTGGCGGGGTGCGGCGTTCCATCCAGATAAAGGGACGCAAAACTTAAATTTTTATGTTCAAAGCACAGGGGGTTCCGGTTATGGATTCCTGAAAATGATTCGTTATCCACGAAACCGGCTATAACTGTTTTCGGCACTTGTCCTAAAAATAAATTTTCTAGATTAAATACTCTACTGCCTGTTGGTACGCTGTAGATTTTCATCCCAATGCGGTCAATCGCGTATTTCGCGTTACCGTTTAACAGAGCCTGCGCGTGCCCAATCCGCACGGCCGGTGAGACCTGAACTCTTTTCACGAACAGGGATGCAGCTGTGATCTGTATTTTAAAGGCATCCGCCTCAGACGACATTAAGCAGATTGCGTCTTTGTTTCTGGTTAGTTTAATCTTCAGATCAACGGCGTTTAAAATTAGTTTATGTTGATGGAAAAGGTCGCAGTGAAGCGGGCCTAGCAGTTCAACAGTGCGACTCTGCGCTGTTGCGCCTGCTCGTTTTTTGAATCCCGTATTCGGGCCGTCCAGCGCCGTGTTGTTAAATTCACCATCCACATCTTTGTAAAATAATCCTGTTGTGTGTTTTGTTGACAATGCGTCCGAGCTGTAATTTAATATAGTCTCAATGTACGCGCGGTATGCGTAAAGATTGTTGGATTGTGATATGAGCCTGTCGCCCAAAGTTACATCCACTTGGTTGAATAAAGTCGCTATTGGGTAATTAATAAGCGCGACCCGCGCACCTTGCGGTATCGGCGTGTTATCGGTTCGTACGATCTTACATGTCACGTACAACAGCGTATTGTTCAGATCGTAGTAGTGTTCACCGCTGGCTGCTATATAAAATTCAAGCGGAGCTGTGTCGGATAACGCCGCTAAAGGTTGAACTTCGACGTATAGACTTTTCTCTATGCTAGTTTGTGTCGGGGGCACGTCAAAAAGATCCAGCTCTGTTTTTGCACATTCAACGGATTCGTGGTGTATGAAAGACATGTTTAAAAAATATCACCAACGGCACTCTTCGGCTTTCTCTTCTTCTTTGAGTTGCGTCGTCTCTGTTTTTTATTTAAAAAGGGTATGTCCCAAGGCGGAAGCGTTATCATACGCTTCCGTTTTCTTTTAGACACGCCTTTTCTTGTATATATTAGTCCTGAACCGTCTTGCTTTGCTTGGTTCGCCTCGTGTATCTTATTCACAACGGCCGTTGTGGCTTGCCCGATAACATCTTTTGCTATATTACGAACCGCTGTCTTCATATGCGGTTTAGCCAACTCTAAACCTCTCCGGAAAAGAGGAACAGCTTTTCTGAAAAGACTTCGAAAAATACCGCCTAAACCGCAGCCGTACATGTATGCGCTGCCGTGAAAACCTGGTAATCCATTACCGGCTTGAGATTTATAATATTGCACATAGAGTCCCGGATCGCCATAATTTTTAACAGCGACCATTCTGCTTAGTTAATAAAATTCAGTTTTGCGGCGTCTGAAGTGTAGCTTCACGATCGCTTTCCCAAACTTAAATGCCATGTTCTCGTTTTGGTCGTTCTTTATCTCTATGGCTATCGTGTCAAAATGTGTTTTGCACAATGGTACGTAATCGGGTTTCTCGTATCGTATTGTGACAACCTCATTGTTATAACCCTTCATTTCAACAGTGCGAAGTAGCGGTACATAACTATCCCCGACCCGTTGGTGTTCGATAATGTCTGTGTACACGTACATCGTATATTGGCCGCCTTTGATGTCGGCGCATGGTTTAGAAATATTAGTTTTAGGTTGTAAACCCAGTATCCATGTCAGCTTAGAACCGGCGTGGATTTGATACAACAGTTTACTGTCACATGTTACAACGCGTGCAAATGGATCATACGTTAGTCTTAATCCAACGTCCAGTTTCAGTTGTACAATTTCAGCGTTGATTACGTTCAGTAACGCTTCGATTGTTTCATAAAAACCGGGTTTAATGCACAAACTCGCGACTCTCGCCACCGGCTGTTCCGCCGTTCCATCCCATGATAATTGCAGTCTACAATCTTGTAAATCCAATGTATTCCACGTATGCGGGTATTGTATCTCAGTAAGTGCCACTTCCCATTCGCCATTTAAGTCTATCGGTTTAGCCAACTTTGTCGTATAGTTAGAAATCTTATTTTGCGGGAAGGTAACAGCCGATGCGTTGCTGGGTAAGGTTATGTAGAACGACTTGTCATCCATCGCTCGTCTTGTTAGATACTGATGATCTTTATATGTCTTTTATCACCGATGCTGCGACCCAACTGTTAAATTTTGCGGGGTACCCGCGCCACTTGACTAACGCGTATTTACGGCCTCTGACCGTCTTATTTTTTAAAATCTTTTCCACTTTGTAAACTCTGTTATAGTTTTTTTGTATGCTTTGAAGCTCTTCGGGGTAAAAACTGCCTGTTATAACTTCACCATACAGATCTGCCAACTTATAAAGCGGTTTAACCCCTTTAGTGTTCACACTATGTACAACAAAAATCTCCTCAGAAAAGCTCTGTTCGTAACCTTTCTGAAATATGTCCTTATATTTAGAAATACGGACGTGGTCACCGATTCCTAAACAAACTGGGGCTTTCTTACTTCTAAAGTAATCACCGTAGGTCGTTTTGAAGACACTCAATGCGTTAGAGTCATTCACATCGTTTGGAGCGCACTTAATCGTTCTATGGTATGTGTTATTATAGCTGCGTATGAAGTCTTGTAAAACGTCTATATATCTGTAGGTATTCTTTGCCGTGAAATAGCGCCACATGCGTGTTTTTGAAGTCCTATTGAAGCGCTCTATAACAGCCGCTTTCACATCGTTATTGGTCGTGAAATGATTTATACCGTATTTTTCTAACACCTTTTTTAGGTTTCTGTTTAGAAACTCTTTACCATTATCGGTTTGTAGCTTCATCGGCACATCGCCGCGCTGGAATATTTTGTCAAAAGCATTAGCGACCGTTGCTGCATTCTTAGCGGTCAGACTTTCACCCCACACCCTCTTACTGAATATATCGATGATTGTTAATATGTATTTAACGCCATCGTTGTATTTTGACAAATCTATCAGCGAGACCAAATCGCATTGCCACTGTTGGTTTATACCCGATACACAAATCATGTTCCTTTTATAGTTTTTTCTTGCTGGCTTGTGCAGCGTGTATGCGTCTTGTTCTTGTAACCACTTTCTTACGTCGGATCTTTTAAATTTATTTTTAACCGACCCATAATATTTATCAATGCCGCTAAAACTACCTGGTTTTAACACTGTGTAATATGCATCTTTCATCCGCCTGATTTGACGCGCTGCGTTGCGTGACATTCTGCGACTGGTGTTACGTGACACTCTGCGACTGGTGTTACGCGAAAATTTTTAATACGGTTTAATATCGAACACTATAAATTTATATAAAATTTTATATAAAATTTTATATTAAAGCGATATAAAACACTATAATTTAATATTAAAGGGGGTGGCGCCTAGGAGAAAGGGGTGTTAACAACTGTCAAGTTTGACAGAAAGGTTGTCTTTATCTACTCAAACCCTATATTGTGATGGGATGTGGTTAATATACTGCCTGACGGGATCCCGGCGTTCAGTATACCAATGCCAGAATCCTGACAACCAGGGACATGCCGGCGAGCGGAGTCCAGACCGCAGCCCGGAATTCGGGTGGTGGGTCCACGTCACCACCCAAGTCGGAATATAACCCATGGCGAGCTATGCTTGCCACCGGGTCCGAAGCATTGCAAGCACAGCGAGCCCACAAGGGGATTCGCTGCCTCACTGCCTGGATTCTGGCTGCCGGGATGCCGCTGTCGGTATACTGACAGTCGGTATCCCATCTGCCGGTCATTTCTCTAAAATTTTCTTGAGAAGTTTGCATACCTTTATGTGTTTAGTAATCTAGGCTCAGTAGGCTGAGAATGTGTTACACACTGAGTCTGACTTACCATAGTATTCCCATATATCACGTACAAATTAATGCCTTAAGCTTGTCAGAACCAACAAGTGCAATACACAATCCTATTTCCTTCACAGAAGGCCATATTTCTTTTCTGCACATATCTAGAACATATAATTTTATATAAAACCATACTTACATAGAAACATAGAAACATACAATTTGACGGCAGATAAGAACCACTTGGCCCATCTAGTCTGCCCCTTTTTTTTATCCTTTAGGCAATCTCAACCCTTTTTGAACCTTAATTCTTTGTAAGGATATTCATATGCCTATCCCAAGCATGTTTAAATTGCTCTACAGTCTTAACCTCTACCACCTCTGATGGGAGGCTATTCCACTTATCCACTACCCTTTCTGTGAAGTTATTTTTCCTTACATTTCCCCTGAACCTCCCCCCCTCCAGTCTCAGTGTATGTCCTCGAGTTCTAATACTTCTCTACCTTTGAAGAATATTTCCCTCCTATTGTTAGTTTCAGTGTCCTTTGACAAGATTTTAAATTTAGATTTAGTCTTAAGTCACATTTTTTTTTTTTGCTTTGTTTTAGTTACGATTTAGTCAGCGGATCTCAGTTTTCATTTTAGTCTAAATTTAGTCCTGAAATAGACTGTAGTCAACGAATACTTTTAGTCAATATTTTAGTCAACAAAAATGAACAAAATCAGCATTCAGTAAATTATCCACACTGTCTAGTGAGATGGCTTCATACAGTATATTCATGTGAGAGATGACAATTCTCCAGATCATTGTATATTGTAATTATAGTGCATATGAAAATACTAGCCGGTCTCTGTGGACATTTTCCCTACACTGCCCACAACGCTGTTAGACAGAGTCATCACGAGACTATATTGCTGCAGAGACATCATATAAACAGGACCCTGCACAGGCACATTCATGTATTATTAGCCGATGAAGACCGGCCAACGTACCAAGCCCAGAAATATGATTATGGTCACTCTGCATTTGGGGCTTGTGGTGCATTCTCACCGCAGACTTATACTCATCATAAACCGTATCAGATAATGTCACAGCAGCTGGGAGCCAATTCCTGGACGTTATATTCTCTTTAGTAGCACAGTCCTTATTCTTCCGGTAAGTTATTCCCGCCACTGTGTTATCTGTGAGACGGGTGCTGGCTCACGTTATTTCAGTACTCAACCTCTGTGGTAACACTCACTCTAGGAGAGATGAACCAATCCTTGGAGAGAGATAAAGTAGAGGAGATACCCAAAGCACCCAACAGCATCTAACTGTCATGTCATTGGCTGAGCTAGAGAAAAGACTGGGGGGTAAAGTTGCTATTTGCCATAGCCCGCACTTTTATTTATTTATTTTAACACAGAGATCCTGGACTTCTCAGTATATTCACAGTCTTCCCAGTCTCCTCGGTTGGTTGTAGCTGGTGCCCCGGCGACAGCAGAAGTTGGACAAATTCCCCAATTTGATAGGGTTATTCTGAGGTGCCAAAATGAATCTGACACTAATGCTATCCTTTGCCCTCTAGCGGTAAACTCTGGGATAATTGGGCTAATTGTAGCATGATACCTGTTTTTACCGCAATGCAGTTTGCAATGCAGTTTGCAATGCAGTTTGTACTTAGCACCCCGGAGTCGATTTTGACGATGGCTCCATTCTGGTCGCCTCAGCAATTTTTGACTTCCCAACGGGTCTCAAGGCCTCTTATTTTTCTATGGTGGCATAGTCTCCCCGTTTTAGTTGAACAGCTTGGAATATACCCCCCTACAGTGTTTGCTCTGCCCAGGGTGTCGGGCCGTTCTGGCTTCTGCGACATAATTATTATGTTATGACTACATAGTTGCGTAATTTACCCTTAACTTGACTAATGGCTTGAAATTTGACTCTGTATAATATTAACTCCCTATTGGGTGCAAGTTGAATATTCACAATATTCAAAGTGATACAGTCACTTGAATATAGTTCCTATTAGCAGGCTCTCTATATTTTCATTAGGATTTTATAGGCACACTCATTTGAATATTATACTTACCTGTTATGTCCACACTAGGTTTTTCTTGTGTTTATTTCTGTAGCTCGTTTTAATACACTAATAATAGGTGTTCCGTGTTTGCATTAAAATTCAGTTAGAATGCTAATTTGAAGATTGTACTTATACAGTAGATATGCTATCCAATTATGCTTCAACACTTATTCTCACTTGGTTTCTCTTTTTATATATATATATATATATATATATATATATATATATGTGCCTGACTATCTTTAGATACAAATGTTCTCAATTTATTTTGCATACTGCAATAGATTACAGCTCAAATACTTGCTTTTTGTATCATCTATTTGCATAGACCAGTTGAGCTGAGTGTCTATTATTGTTTCATACTAATTTCTTTTCATTATTATATGTCATAATATTTAGTGTACGGTTCTCTGGGAAATAGACCGCCGACCAGTAGTTGTTTCCCACTTCGTTAGGTTGGAAAAATTAGAAATAGTAGTGGTGAAGCTGAAGCATTGTGTGAAGTCATTATTTTGTATATTCTACAGGTTTATCAAGTGGATTACTTATATTGTGTCTAGCAGTATGTTTCATGTTTTCCATCTATGGCTTTTTTTTTTTAATTCTTTATTTTGCGCGGCAAATTACAATAGGAAAACAAACATTGATAAGGGGGACAAGCGGTCAGGAGGGCCAACGTCCAACAGAAGCCACAATTTTTAGATTAAGCAGTAAAAGTAATCAAAAATAACATATCAGAAATCAAGTATCCAATTTAGGGGGGGGGGGGGGGGAGAGGGGAAAGGGGGGACCACGACATAATAACCCAATCACGGAATATATGCTGAGAATAATGAGTTCAGAACAAAAGATAGAGAAGGAGGGCAAGTGAAAGACGAGAGAAAATAGGAAGGAGGAGAAAAAGAGGAGGAAAGAAGAGAGAGGAGAGGAAAAGGACGAAATGGAGATGGAGAAAGATCAGTAGGCAATGCCCATGGGTCTACAGGTAGGGCTAGGGACAAGAGGGGGGAGACGGCGGTCGATGTTCAGCGGCGAGCCAGGGGGCCCAAACCTGCTCAAAAACATGACCTCGGTCATAAAGGTAATACGTAATCTTCTCCATTGATGCAATATGCCAAATGTTGGTTTTAAGGGCTAAGAGAGAAGGAGGAGAGGGGTTTTTCCAATTGAGGGCTATCAGTGATTTTGCCGCGGTTAGGATACGTGTAGTCAGTTTACGGGAGAATTTATCAGGCATCGGGGGAGGGTAGCACAGCAGAAAGATCCAGGGATCTCTCAGCACGGGGGAATCTAGAAGAAAGACAAGGAGGGAGTGGACTAAATTCCAAAAGGGAATGATGGACGGGCAGGACCACCATATATGTATCATATCGCCTCTAGATACGCAGTTTCTCCAGCAAGCAGGGGAAGCAGACGGAAAGAGTTTGTTTAGTCTATCCGGGGTGTAGTACCATCGATAATAAATTTTGTAAGCCGTCTCTTTGAAGGCGGTGGCAATGGAGCATTTAGCAATCCCCAGTCTCATGTCCTCCCAGTCTCCACTCTCCGGAGGGGGCCCAAGATCACGCTCCCATGCAAGCTCGTGGGGCCAAGAGGGGGGAAGGGGAGAATCCAGTAAAAGGGAGTAAAGTTGAGAGATTAAGCCTTTGGAGAGGTGAGAGTGTACGCATAAACTCTCCAAGGGAGTGAGGGCTCGGAGCAGGGCGGAAGAGGGCAGAGAGCCCAAGAAGTGCCGGATTTGTAGGAATTGAAAGGGGTTAAGTGAGTGTGAGGGGTCTTCTGTTGTAAGTCAGGGAGGGACAGCCACTGACCCCGATCAGCAAAATCAGATGGGAATTTAAAGCCCAGCGTTATCCATGTACGGAATCTCGTAGCCGAGTATCCAGGAGGAAACATAGGGTTCTGCCAGATAGGGGTCAAGGGTGAAGGGGTAGTGGTGAGACCCATCTTCAGAGGGTGGGAGTCCCAAATTTTAAGGTTGAATTTGATCGTGGGGAGGATTTTGGAGGCTGGGGGTCGGGAGGCCGAGGGCAGGCCCCACAGGGGAGTCAGGTCCGATAGGTTGATATAGGCTGCTTCGATATCTAACCAGGATACGGATCCCGGAGGGGCATAAGAGGTGACAACATGGGAGAGGTGAGAGGCCAGGTAGTAGAGTTTGATATCCGGAAGGCCTCTGCCGCCCGCGGAGGTTGGCCATTTCAGGGTATTAGCAGCAATGCGGGGAGGTCTGTGGTTCCAGATAAAACGCACGAGTGCACGCTGGATAGTTCGAAGAAAGGAGGCCGGGACTGCCACAGGGAGGGTCTGGAAAAGGTAGAGCCATTTGGGGATTATGGTCATTTTAACCGCTATGATCCTGCCCAGCCACGAAATAAAAAGACTCTTCCAAGACGTCAGGTCAGCGAGCGTTTTGGTGAGGAGGGGTGGGAAGTTTTCCCTAAAGAGAGAGTCGTAGCAGGAGGTCAAGTAGATCCCCAGGTATTTGATCTTTGTAGGCTGCCATTTAAAATTGAAATTAGTGCGAAGGGCTTCAGCTTCACGGGGGGAGACGTGGAGCAGCATGGCCTCGGATTTGGAATAATTGATCTTGTAGCCTGATACAAGGCTATAAGAATGGAGGACTGAAAATAAATTCGGGAGTGAGATAAGGGGCTGGGTCAAGGAAAGTAGAACGTCATCTGCGAAGAGGGAGATTTTGGGATCGGTACGGCCCACTGGTATACCATGTATATCCTGGTGAGCTCTAATTTGGGAGGCGAGCGGCTCAATAACAAGGGCGAAAATCAATGGCGACAGGGGGCAGCACTGACGTGTACCATTCAATATGCGGACCGGGGCAGACGGGACACCATTGATTAGGACTGTGGCGGAGGGGGTGGAGTATAGTGCCAGAACACCAGTGAGGAAGACACCCGACAGGCCATAGGCCTCAAGGGCGGCTCTTAAAAAACTCCAGGAGATCCGGTCGAAAGCTTTTTCAGCATCCAAGGAGAGCATGATAGTGGGGGATCCCCTGGAGTTCGAGATATGTATAAGATCAATAGCGCGTCTGGTGGTATCCCTCGCCTGGTGGCCCGGAATAAACCCCACTTGGTCGTAGTGGACAAGGGAAGGGAGATACGGGTTAAGGCGGTTAGCTAGGATTTTAGCAAAGATTTTAAGGTCCAGGTTCAGGAGAGATATAGGGCGGTAGCTAGCGCAGTTGAGGGCGTCCTTGCCATCCTTGGGAATCACCACAATTCTAGCCTCCAGCATCTCAGGAGGAAAGGAGTCGCCATGGATGATCTTATTAAACAGGGATTGAAGGTGGGGGGAGAGGAGATCAGAGAATTGTTTGTAGTAGAGAGCTGTGAACCCATCCGGGCCAGGAGATTTACCGATCTTTTGCGAAAGAATAGTCTGGGCAATTTCTTCCACCGAGATCTCGCTGTTAAGATGGTCCATGGCGTCTCGAGACAATGTGGGCAGGTTAGAGGCTGAAAGAAATTGAGAGACCAGGTCAGAGTGGGACTGGGAGGGGGGACCAGACGGGGAGGGTGGAAGATTGTATAGGTCATTGTAATAGGATTGGAAAGTCGCCCTAACGGTGGTAGGGTCATGGACTAACCGGTTAAGAGGGTCTCTAATAGAAATGATATTAGTTTTGGCTCTAGCGGAGCGGAGTCGTGCCGCCAGGATCTTGTCCGCCTTATCCCCCTTCTCATAAAAAGACTGGCGAAGCCATTTGAGACGTTTAGCCACCCGTCTGGAGAGTAGGAGATCAAGTTCCGCCTTAACGGTACGGAGTTCAGACAAGATGGCCTGGTCGGAGGACTCCTTGTGCTGGGTCTCAAGGGTGTGGAGTTTAATAGAAAGTCTGTTAAACTGGGTGAGGGATTGTTTTTTGGCTTGTGAGGCTAGGCTGATGATGTGCCCTCGAAGGACCGCTTTGTGTGCCAGCCAGAGAGTGGACCTGGAAGTGTCGGGGGAGTCGTTCAGGGTAAAATAGTCAGAAAGCTTATCCCGAAGATGGGAGCGTATCTCCGGGTTGTGAAGGAGGGAGTCATTAAGGCGCCAGGTCATGGGGCAGGGGCGAGAGAGCAGACCCGAAAGGTCGCAGGAGATAGAGGCATGGTCGGACCAAATCAGTGGGTGTATATAGGCAGCGTGGAGATTCAAGGCAAGTTCGTGGCTGAGCAGGATCATATCGATGCGGGAGTAAGAATTATGAGGAGCAGAATAGAAGGTGTAGTCGCGCGCTGAGGGATCTTTTATCCTCCAGGAGTCGTAGAGAAGCTGGGATCGCATGAGACGGAGGAGGAATCTAGAGCGGAGAGAGTCCGACGGGGAGGCAGAAGGCAGAGAGGGAGAGGGGTCTATGTTTGAATTTAACACAGAGTTGAAATCTCCAGCTAGTATAAGGTCGCCCTGTCGGACTTGAGTAAGAAGCGTGTCTAGTTTCGCAAAGAACAACTCTTGTCTCTGGTTAGGGGCATAAATGTTGGCTAGGGTGCACAGTTTGTTATTGAGTTTCCCCACCAACAAAAGAAACCGGCCTTCCTTATCAGCGTGGGAGTCGAGGAGTTCAAAAGTGAGGTGACGGGCAAATAGGATCACGACTCCTCGCTTTTTTGCCGAATGGTCACAGGCATGAAACGCATCAGGGTACAGATTACATTGTAGGGTAGGGTGGGCATCATGTAGAAAATGAGTCTCCTGAAGGAAGACCAGGTCACCTCTATGAAGTTTAAGGGTGGCAAAGAGCTTACCTCTCTTTGAGGGCTATTCAGGCCCTTTACATTAAAAGAAAGTACCCGGAGACCCATGGGCAAGCAGCAAAGAGGTAGGCAAAATAGGGGGAGCACTGAGTTCCAGAGGTAGGGTGGAAGGGAAAAAAAGTAGATGACAGAAAAGCAAAACAGAGGATAGCGTGGTCAGAAAGGAGGGGGAGGGAAAAGAAACCGGGAGGGGGGGAGGGTAGGTGGTCGTCCGGCAGTAGAGGCCAGGACCGGTGGTGCTGACAGGGGGAAGGGGTGCTAGGTGTCGGGAGGGCACCTAGGTCAGCAGGAGGGCTCGAAGCCCTTAGGGGGAGCAGCCTGGTATCCAGACGATGCATCACTAACCGCTTAGCAATGACCAAGAGGTAGGCCCCCCCTGGAAGGACCTTCAAGGAAAGGCTGGAGAGAAGACAGGAGTGAAGAACGGGTGGAGCGCCAGCTCCAGAGAAATATTGAAGAAGAGAGAGAAGGAGTAGGAGAAAGAAGAAAAAGGAAAATGAAAACAGGAAACAGAGTATCACACCGTAACAAGAGGTAACATCATAACAATTGAGAACCGACTAAGGGATCGGGGAGTGAGAACATGGGAGACCTAAAGGTAAACAGCTCCCCAAGTAGGGAGTACGACCAGGACGGCCGCCACAAACATTGGCAAGGTATATCAACTCAGAGAGCTACAAGTCCATCAGGGAACTGGTGGAGGAGCCCGAGAGGCCGAAGATGCTGGAACCGTGAACCACTCCGAACTGGGGGGCGGAGGCGGGATTCACTGCGTCCGGGGAGGCAGAGAGGATGCAGAGGGGTCACGTTCGTCGGTGTGGATACCCAGCTTGGAGAGCAGCGATTGAGCCTCGGATGGGTTTCTGGCTGTTAGTAGCTTTCCCTGATGCCAAACCAGGATACGGAACGGGAAACCCCAGCGGTACTTGACATTGTACTGGGAGAGCAGGGAAGTAATGGGCTTAAAGTCTCTATGTTTGGCCAGGGTGATGGGGGATAAGTCCTGGAAGATCTGCAGGGAGACATTTTGGAAGGACACAGACCCCAGACGCCGTGCTTCTCTCATAACGGACTCTTTCACGGTGAAGTAGTGCATTCGGAGAATGACGTCTCTAGGCTGGGAAGAGTCTTGGGAGCGGGGCCGGAGGGCTCGGTGTGCTCGGTCCAGGAGAAGATGGTCTTCGGAGGTATCAGGTGACAGGAAGGTGAAGAGGTGTTTAAGGTAAAGTTCAAGGTGGGCCGCTTCAACGTCTTCAGGAATACCCCGAATCCTGAGATTATTTTTCCGCGCCCTATTATCCTGGTCCTCATGCTCCTCCCGCAATTGGGCGATATCTTGGCGGAGTTGATGGAAGTTGGTCTCAACCGTTTGCTGGAACGTCACCACCTCTTCCACTCGTCGCTCGAGTTGATCCGTTCTGGAGCCAATTTCGGCGATGTCAGACTTCAGGGAGTGGAGAGCCTGAACAGAGGTCTTGACATCCTGCACCTCTTTGAGGAGGGAGAGGAAGTCCCTGCGGGTGAGGGGTGTGAGATCGTCGTCATCGGGGTCAGAGTCGGAGGGACCCTGGGGGTGTTCAGGAGCATCGGGCCGAGTCTTGGCGGGGGTACCCTTTTTAGTAAAGAATGGTGTGAGGTCAGAGCCCTGTGATTTTTTGCCACCTCTGGGCATCTTGTACGGTTGAGAAGGGGGGTAGACGGCAGGAAGGGGGTAGAGAAGGCGCTCCAGCAGTAAGGCTCAGGCCCAGGGGGGGTAAGGCGGGGGTATTAGAGAGATATCATGGCGCAGCCAGCAAGGCAGCGCGGGTGGGACAGGGCCGAAGAGTTCCGGCAGTTAGAAGGGCCCACGTGGTCCCGGAGGGGAGACCGCCAATTAGAGATCGCAGAAGATGGGCTGGTGCAGTCCGTATGTATGCCCGTGTGCAAGGTCTGCGAGGGTGAGGGCCGGACACGGACCAGCCAGTTACCGGGATGATTCCAAATTTCGGTAAATGACAGGCCCCAGCAGTGGAAGATGTCGTCACAGGCGCCGGGAGAAGCAGGTAGCCCGCAGGGGTTGCAGAAGCCTGGAGAGCCAGAGGTCTGATGGGATGCGGACTCCAAAGGGCCTCAGGAGGGAGGCCAGTGCAGGGGGCCCAAGGTTAGGTAAGGTGCGGGCTTCGGGGGGCCACTGCGGGGGGGCTCTCAGCGCGGGGTCCTGGGTAGCTGGGTTGCCGGGGAGACTCAGGTCGCCGGGGGTACGGGGACAGCAGCGCTCCGAGGGCTCACAGAGAAGGGCTAGGGAAGGGGGACAGAGGGGCACAGGCCACGGGTAGGCTGGCGCAACCCGCAGAGATCCACAGCAGTGCGGGTGCTTGGCCGTCCACAGCTCTCCCCCCAGCCGCACGGCACCCCTGGCTCTCACCTCTGATCGTGCGGCGTCGGGTCCCGGCTTCCGGAAGCGAAGGAGGACGGAGACCTGGGGCACTGTAGCTGCCGCACTCCGAGCAGGTGGAGATGCAGGGGAGGTCTGGGGCAGCCCGGAGGAGCTGGACAGAAGACGGGGATCCGGCCGGCGAGACACGGACCGCCGCACCGGAACCGGATTTAGCCCGCGTCCCGGCGTCCGTCGGCAGGAGAGGCCCCGGCTTCACCGTGACCCGCAGGCCGCAACCCGCACAGACACAGGAGGTGTCTGCTGGCTCCGCGGTCCACACAGGTCAGGCCAGGGGGACCCCAGCAGGAAGGTTGGTGTGTCGTGAGGGGCCGTAGGGGTGCAGGAAGGGCAGGAATTGAAGGCCCGGGTAGGAGCTCCAGCTCCACACGTCCTGCTAGCTCAGAAGCCAGGCCACGCCCCCCATCTATGGCTTTTTTTGAAGTACTTGTAACAACACTTATACAATAATATTGAAATCAAGGTAATCACATCAAAATGTTACATAAGTTGTCTTTACTACAGTATTTGTAAACTCTGTAACAAATGCTTGTGCTTCAATAAAAAAATGTGTGAAACCCCCCCACAAAAAAAACTGATGGGCAACTTCTCCATGTTACAGTGTCTCTCTCCACAGTTTGATACCTCTCCCCTTGTAAGACTTAAGTGCCAAAATGATGATGATTATGATAATAATAATAATAATAATAATAATAACTAGGTGATTCATCGCGCCCTACGGGCGCTCTTCACACCGTCGTAAGGGGCTACGCCCCCGTAATCTCTACAGAAAAGTTAAGGTGTAGAATAGTAGTAGTATAGTTTGTATTGGTGGAATAGGAGGTTTGGTCGTGGATAGATGTAGTATGACAAAAGGGAATGTCATGCTGAATGGGGTTCAGGGTCTTGTGAGTGGGTGAACAGTGTCTGCAGGGGAGGGTGTACAGAATGTGGAAGGAAATGACATGTATAGTGAACATGGTTGGGTGAGTAAAATATGTGAAGAGATGTTTTAAATGTGAAAAATTTGTTTGAAAACGACATTTTTAGTAAATTGTTGGTCTCCACCAAGGAGTTGTCCTTGTTGTTCTGTAGGTGTAATGTGTACTTTGACGTGATGTGCATTGCGAGAGCGTGATAATGCAACGTACAGTTGGCCATGTGAGAAGACGGATGTTTGACGAAAAATTCCAACGTGATCAAAAGTTTGTCCTTGTGATCTGTTGATGGTTATAGCGTATGCTGGAATGATAGGAAACTGTCTACGGCGTAGGATAAATGGTAATGTAGTATCATTTGGAGCTAAATCAATGCGTGGAATAAAGACAACGTCCCCGTGGTTGCACTGGGAAAGAATTCTGCACTGTATGAAGTGGTGTGCCAGGTGTTCCACGATTAATCGTGTGCCGTTACACAATCCCTTTTGTGGGTTAAGGTTGCGTAAAAGCATTATAATGACTCCTTTTTTTAATAGCAGGACATGTGGAGGCATTCCTGAGGGTGTTTGGTTGTGTAGAAATTCAAGGGGGAAGATCAAAGTGTCGTTTGGATCTTCTGTGTCCACAGAGTCTGCGCTGTAATAAATGGTGGCATTGCCAGTCATTAAATCAATGATTTTTCGGTTCATGTCGAGTGTGTGTGCATTTGTGGGTGCAAGAATGTCTCGTTTTGCAAGGTCATCCTCCGACATGTCGTGTAGATTATGAAAAATAGTTTCTATAAGATCGTCCTGGGTGACCATATGTTGTGGGACTTGAATGGTGGTATTGTCGTTGAAATTGGGGTTTGGTGGGAGGGTTCCCATTCCAACGTGTAGAAGCCATGTATTGTGTTCCTCGTCTCCCTCTGTGCGCATGTTGGTTGTAAGAGTGAGTTGAGCGAAATGTTTCCACAGGTGGCTTGCTTTAATGCAGCATTCAAGAATATCAGTTTGGGTGCCTCGTGGAACAACTGGAAGTGTTTGTCGGAAATCCCCCCCCAAGACGATAACTTTGTTGCCAAATGGTGTGTTTATGTTCATGATGTCACGTAGGAGTGTGTCAATACAGCGTAGTCCATGTTTTGGGAGCATAGTAATTTCATCAATAATGATGAGGGATCAATAATGATGAGGGTTGCTTGACGTAAGATTTGTGCTTCCGGTGAAGTTAGGCGCAGGGAAGAAACAGAGGTATGAAGCAGTGGTACAGGAAGTTTGAATCCGCTGTGAACAGTGCATCCTCCTTTGAGTAAGGTAGCAGCAATTCCAGTGGTTGCAAATGGCAGTACTGTGTTCCCCTTTCCTCGTATGTATGCTATGAGTGTGGTGTAGAGGAAGGTTTTTCCGGATCCCCCAGGCCCATCCAGATAAAATTGGTGGTTGGTAAAATGGCTGTTATCCACAGCCATGATAATTGTGTTGAAAGCATGTAACTGTTGGGGGTTGAGCATTGCAAGGCGTTTCTGAGCTTCCTGTGACTCTTCAGTGAGATTATAGAGGTCTTCAGGTGGTGGCTGGCCCTGTGGAATAGGCAAACCAAGCACTGTACATGAAAATCCATGTTGTTTTAGAATAGTGTTAATTTGGTGTAATGCTTTGTTTTGTGCAATGTTTGCAGAATTGTGTTGCATAAAGTCAAGAGTAAGATTCAGTAGGTGATCTTCCCATAATTGTAGTGGTTGCGTTGGCTGACAAAAGCAGCAGATGTATGAGAACATTTCCCTTAACTGTTTAGGCATAAGGTAGATGGCTTCATCTGTTAAGCAGTGATGCCATTCGTCATCGGATGCAAGTAGTCCGCGAGCAAAAGCAGCGGCTTTAAAGGTTTCATAGTCGACATTATTGACTGTGCGCAATGATTGAAAACTGATTGCACCGGGAACATGCAGAAGTAACATGCGTAGGTAGAAGCGTTTTTCATTTTTGAGACTGACGGTATACATTCTTGCCACGATTTTATCACCTCCTCGTTTTCTTTTTTGCCAAAGTCCATGTGTATAAACGTAGTAATGTGGAATGTCAGTGTACAGCCATTGTTGTGCATGGGGGTCATGTGCATTGAGGTCAAACCAGGATTCAAGTTTAGTTTTGCCAGTTTGGGCTGCAAGGAGTGCTTCTTCCTCGTGTCCGTGTTCAAAGATGATTGTTTGCTGGTGAGGTAGATGTACTGGAAGTCTTATTACAGCGTGTGATTGTTTGTGCATGACTTATTCTCGTAGTCTCCAAATAGCTTCTGGAGGGCTTACATAGCGACAGTCAATAAAATGTTGTATTTCATTGTACTGCTGCTCTGGCTGACCATTTGGATTTATGACCACATTAGCACAATCAAAACCCTTAAAAATGTACTTGTAGATGTACTTAATAGCGTAAAGGGATGTGCAAACTTCCACATTTATGTGTGCATTGTACTTTAGGGCTAAGTATGGATTGTATGGTACAACATTTTGGTTGGACATAAGTACGCCTCGAACTTCAACAGTTTGTTGAGATCGACGTTGGTACACAGGATATGCATGACGGTGTATGATGGTGTTTTCATTGAAATCTTTTGGAAATTGCTTGGTACATTTGCCATCTTTCATGCAGGGTGCTCGTGGAGTAGATGTGCCGCATGGACCATGTAGCATACAGCGGGTAATGATTTGTCTTAAAATTGGAGTTTGCACATGTGGTATTTCTGCCGAAACAAATTTATCAATTCTTTCAGCAGTGGTAAAATTATCTTCTGCTCTTAGTGCAAGCAGTATGTGAGCGTGTGGAAGGCCTCTTTTCTGAAACTCTATAGTATAGACAAAGGATTTTGTTTGTCCAAAAAGGCAATGCTTGGTGAGGTCATCCATAAGTGCATCAAGTTTGATTTTGAAGATGCGTGCAACTAAGTCAGGTCTATCAGAAGTTTGTTCACCTGGTTTTAAGTTGTCTATTATTTCCGTCCACGTTGGATTAGCAGTGAAAGTTATGAAAATATCTGGTGCTCCCCATTTAGAGAAAATAGACATAGCGTCACAGCAACGTTCACGCATATGTCTTGGGGATCCCTCAAAGCTTGATGGTAGAATAATGGGAACACCAGGTGGTATGTTATTATAGTCTGCGATGTTTGCAAGGTGGTCAGCTAGTCCTTGATACTGTTCTGCACGTAATCGTTTTTGATTGTGGCGAATGCAGTTTAATCGATTTGCCTCAACCTGAAGATAGGAATCGACTAACCACTGTTGTGTTAATTTGCCTGCTGACATTATGGGGCTGAATTCATCTCGAATAGCTGTTAAAGCGGCTTTGTATTGCAACATGCCAACATAGGTGCGAACTTGATTGAGTTGTGCTCCACTGTAAGAATGACATTGCCAATTCGGTTGCCATCCAGGTTCCCCATAAGGGAAAAAAAGTGCATATGTCATAGGATCCATGTTTGGGCTTAGAATGTTAAGGTTAATGAATGGCTGGTTTGGATCTTCAGGATTCTTAGGATATATTCTTATGTCTCTTTGGAAAGGTGGTTCCCCATCTTCGTTGACAAAGATCATAGCAACTTCGTTGGATGTGGGAGTGTTGTATCGTCTGTAATCAGAGTGGCGATCACGTCTGAGGGCCATGCTAACGACTGGAACTTGTTCTCCTGTTTGAGCTGCAAGTAGCAGGTGGTGTTTATGAATGTTACTAATGAGCTGGTAGCTATGTGCAAGGCGATTGTGTTTGCGAAAGAATCTATCAATTTGGTCCACGATTTCTGGTCGACAGTCATCATTAGCGGCATGTTCTTCACGAAAGTTGGCAGCTTGTGTGCTGTCTATAACATATAGCTGTGCAAATTGTGGAGCTTGATTGTTGATGGGCTGTAGGTGTGAAGTGCGATGATATGTCTGTCCGTGTACTTTGAATACGTAAGGGCCATTTCCTGGTAAAGTAACAATTGTAGCTCCCATTGAAGCAAAGGAAACAGCACTGTTGTAAGAGCGTATGTTGTCACGAAAATGAATGCGATTGGGGTTAGCTATGTCAGACAGTAATTGACATAGAAAATGTGAATACTGTAAATCCACGTCATTGATGTTTTTTGGCTTTGGCAACTTAACTTTCCCTTTTTGACAACAGCTTGTAAATTTCCCATCGGATGGGCGTTCGCTTAGAAAATTGTGAGCTCCACAGAAGTGGCACATGACGTTAAAAGGTCCACAAGTGTGTGGGGTGACCTGATGGTGTTGTAACGTAAAGTCTTGATAATGTATAATGGGAGTGTTTAACTGCGGAGCGTGTAAATGGAGTTCAGAATGTGTGAAAGGTGTTGGTGTAGTTGTGGGTATAGTTTGGCGAGTGCGGCTACGCTGCTGATCATGTGCATGTGCATTGCGGCGTAAAGTGGCTGTTTCTAAAGTTTTGTCTTGGAGTCTTCTTTTGTGATGTAGTGCATCTTTAGTCCGACGTGAGTGAGCCTGTATTGAAGTTTGTTTGTGACGTTGAAGGCGTTGAGAGTGTGCATGTCTAGCTCTTTGGAGTGTAGTGGTCTCCAATGTCTGGCTTAGTAGTCTGGCTCGTTGAGATGCAGCTTTGGTTTGTCGACGTGTTGTTGCTTGCTCCACTGTTTGAAGATTATGTATTTGTTGGCGAGATAGTGCTTTATTGGCTAAAATGGCACTGCGCGAGGCTCGGCTTTGTTTAGCTAGCTATCTTGCCTGGCGTTCTTTGTTTTTGCGTTTTTTTCATAATACGGGATCCTCATCTACATCCATAGTAATCTAGTGTTGAGTACATAAAAATGTTAGTGGTGAAAAAGATTTGTGGGGGCTTAGATGTGTGTAAAGGAGAGTGTGTTGGATGTAGTTTTTTTGTGTGAACTGCTTGGTAATGGGGAGTCGAAGGGGAAATGTAGACAATAGAGGGATACACACAATTTACTTGGTAGTAGATATTAGTACAGTGTGAAGAATTGATGAAGGTGCAGAGACATGGTATGTAGGATTGTTGGAGTAGCATGGTGATTGGCAGAGGTATGGAAATGGCAAGAGAATAGACATAGACAACTTGTAAGGCAGTGAGGTGGGTTACAGAGGGTGACATGGATAGTAGCAAGTGAAGGTGAAAGTGAAGGAGTGGAGAAAGATATTGGTGGTTGTGAAAGAGGACATAATGGAAATAGATTAGTGTTTCTATGGGGAGACTGGAAGTGGGAATAATACTGATGTGATATAAATGCAGGTTGTTATTGCAAGCATAGTCTTGACCTGTTAGGAAGTGTAAAGATTGGAAAAGTTGTGATGCTTAGGTGATGTTAGGAAGATGCATAGTGGAAAGTAGTGTTATAAGGTGTTACAGTCGAGAGGTTATAGGTTATTGTGTGTGTTATATTACTGTGTGTATGGAATGGTTTTGTGGGTGTTAGTGTAAAAATGAGATGACTGATACAGTGTTACTTGTGGATGAATGAGAGGGAGGGCAGTAGAGAATGTAGTGGAAAAGGAAGGCTATTAGATAGGGAAGGAAAACATAGGGTTACGAAGGTACATATGGAGAGTTGGAGTATGTTGGAAATGGTAGGTGCAGTAATGAAAAGTATGGGGTAATGGGTAAGGATAGGTAGTGGGTTGTAAAGAGTGTAAGTAGAGGAACAGTGGGACAGAAGTGTTGAGGTGTGTAAAGTATGTAGACGTATGATTGTGGCTTAGGTTTACATTTATGGGCAATATTAGGGATATAGGGGGTCATTCCAAGTGGTTTGCTAGTTGCCGATTTTTGCAACGGAGCGATGAAGACGAAAATGCGCATGCGCATGGTAGGCAGTGCGCATGCATGAAGTATTTTAGCACAAAACTTATTAGATTGACTCACGTCCATACGAATAATTTTCATCGTTGAAGTGATCGGAGTGTGATTGGCCGGAAACTGACCGTTTTCTGGTAGTGTGCGGAAAAACGCAGGCGTGCCAGGATAAAACGCGGGAGTGTCTGGAGAAACGGGGGAGTGGCTGACCGAACGCAGGGCATGTTTGTGTCGTCAAACCAGGAACGAAATGGGCTGAGCTGATGGCAATGTAGGAGTAAGTCTCGAGTTACTCAGAAAGTGGTAAGTAATTTCTATTTGCAATTCTGCTAATCTTTGGTGTGCAATTCTGCTAAGCTAAGATACACTCCCAGAGGGCGGCGGCCTAGCGTGTGCAATGCTGCTAAAATCTGGTAGCGAGTGATCAACTCGGAATTACCCCCATAATGCAGTGTAGTAGGAGTAAGTGGAAAGGGTGTGTGCTGAAAATTATTTAGTTTTTGTTTTGTGCTGAGGGGTAGAAATGGTGGCATGTTATGTGGCACGTAGTGGTGTACAAAGTGGTAGTGTTATTTTTCTGCATTGGTAGTGTAATATAATGAAAAGAGTGTTGGGAAGAAGGTAAATAGTTTAGAAGTGTGAGAAGAAGTAGGGAATATGTTGTTGAGAAGACCATTAAAAAATTTATAAAGTCCTGTGGTTAGAGATAGCAGAGGAGGGGAAAGAGTCAATGGGTACTGGTACCACATCCGCATTGAAACAGAATACCCATAGGTAGAAGAGGTGCGTATTTATTTACAGCAAATTTGTTGGTAGTACAGGTGGCTATACACACAGTGTCCACAGGTATTGCAATTAAATATACAGTGTCCAGAAGGAGGCATGGTGTAGTTTGACACTGAGTCGTGCGTGCGCATAGAAGCGTATACACAGTGGTAATTGGTAGCAGTGTGGCTTATAAGTAGAAAGACGGCAGGTTATAGGGTTAGTGCAATAGAAAATGTGTATAGTGATGAAAAATGGTTATACACAGTGAGATCAGAGGTAAGGGAGTAGTGTATAAACACAAGGTAGCCGGGCTGTACTGTAGTTGTATTGTCCCCGGGCACAGGTAGCAGTGTGATTACAAACAGAATGGTTACAGGTAGCATGGTGACGTACAGACACAATGGAGCATGGTATCAGCAGGGGTTATACACATAATGTAGAGAGATAGCAGAGTAGGTAATACATACAATGGGTGAATGTTGACGGTACTATAGGTGGTTATACACAAACTGCTCACAAGTTGTAGAGTAGGGTGTGTGGAAATTGTGTACACTATCACAGTTGGTTAGTCTGAAAAAGTGAGTTGGTAGTCTGTAGAATCTAATATGTGCATTCTGTGTGTTTAGTTTGTGAAGGCGGGTGGGTGTTGAGTGGTGTAGGTGTGTGTGGGTGTTGGTGTTTGGTTTGCAAGTAGGTAGTGTGTGGTAGTGGTTAGGGATGGTGTTGAAGGTGGTGTGCGCAGTGTATGGGTGTGTGCAAAAGGTGGATGTGGTTGGTGTTTGGGAGCAGCTGCTGTGAAGGTAGTTTGTAAATGTTGTGTGTGGGGTAGGGTTTGGGTGACTTGGTGGAAGGGGTAGTGAGGTGTTTTGTGTGATGGAGGAAGGGGTGGTGGAGAGGTGGGGTCACAGAGTCAGCAGAGTTTGGCAGAGGGGGTGCATATTAGTAGGTGTAGGGTGTAGGTGGTTGGTGGTCAAGGTTATATGTGCTTGAATTGTGATGGTTGAGTGCTGGCTGGTGGAGGGGGGGGGGGGAGCATGCTATGTATGTGGTGGTTGTTAAGGGGTTGGTGTTGGGGGTGATGGAAAAGGTGTGGTAGGTGGAGGACAAGTGGGTGGCAAGATAGTGTTATCCACAGTTATTAGAGTTTTTTTAAATAAATAGAGTGGTGAGTATAATTTATGGGGTGTGTACAGACTGTGTGGACAGGGATTAGGAAGGAGTGATAGCCATAGTGTGTACAGGGAGCAGTGAGCTATATACTATGGAATGGGTCAGCGTTTGTTGAAAATCCCTGGTTTCATAAGGAGCTGTGGAGTTGGTTTTCACCGGATGCTGTGGCTGGTGGGTGAGTGTTTAGGTGGAAGAGGGTGGATGGGGTTAGGTGAGGCTATGGTTTTGGTTATTGTGTTTGAAGGGGAGGTGAGGGGTATTGGAGATGTGATGGGTGGTGGAAGTGTGCATGGTGTGAGTAGGGGAGAGTATGAGGTTTGTGAATGTGTTATTTGCTGTTAATGTGTAGGGGGTAGTGGTGGGTGGTTTATGTGTGGGGTTTGTCTGGAAGGTATGCTGTTTAGGTAGAATGGTGTATGGACGTCTGAGGTGCGTAGGGTGTTGGGAAGGTGTTTGAGGGCGGTGGAAGGAGATGTTGGTACGGGTTAGGATATGTTTTGTGTGGGAGCAAGGGTTGGTATTGATGAGGGGTCAGAAGGGGTGGAGTGTATATTAAATTGTTAGGATAGGGTATGCTGGTGTGGGAAGGGTAGGTGGTTGTATAGGATGGATGTAGGTTGTACGTGATGTGAGTTTGGGGTGTAGGTGAGGGATAGGGTTGGAGGATTAAGGTAATGCTGGTGGGGTGGAGTTATTTGCAATAGGAAGCGTGGATGGTTGTGGTTTGTGGTTGAAGGGTAGTGGGGGAGTGTATGGGTGGGTAAGGGTAACGGTATATTATGTGGTTTTGGGGTGAGTGATGTAGGTGTGGGGAAAAGTGTGGTGTTGGTGTAATGTTAGTGTGTTGGGCTTGTGGTGTTTTAGGAGGGTGTCAGTTAGTGGTATAGGTGGTGGAGGTCCACAGAGTGTGTGTGGGTGGATGGGTGAGGTTATGTTGTGGGTGTTGTGTAGGGGAGTGTGTTAGGTAGATGGTGAAGGATGTGGAGAAGGGGTGGTTGGTAGGTATGTGTTTTCTTATGTAGGTGTATGTACTTGTGAGTTGTGTTGGTCTGGTGGATGCAGAGGTTGGTGTATTGTTGTGTTAGTTATGAAAGGAATGTGGTGTATGTTGGTAAAGTCCATCGTTTTGGGTGCAGTGAGTGGGCGGGGGTTGTCACTACTGGGGTAAGTGTGTGATGTAGTGTGTGTTAGGTAGAGGGGAGGGGTGGTTGCGGAAGGGGTTGTGTGTGTGGGAGGAGTGGTGGGAGAAAGACCTTGTGGATGGGAGTGTTGTTGCGGAGGATATGTTGTTAATGTTGGCTGTACATGGTGTAAGTGGGTGAGGCTTGGTTGTGTGTAGAATGGAATTAGGTTAGGAGTAAGGGATGCTCTGTGTGTGTAGTATAAATTAGTGTTGTAGAGGTGTGTTAAAATTAAGAGGGTGAAGTGTATGACAGAGGGGGTTGATAGGTCTGGTTGTGTGAAGGTTATTGTGGGTTATGGTGAGGGAACCCTGATGTATGTGATAATTGGTATAGGGTTTATATGTGGAGTGTGGAGGATGTAGAAGGGAGAGTGTTGTTTGTGAGGTGTAAATGGGGTGGGCAAGATGTTGTGGGTGGTGGATGATGAGGCAGGATTGTGGATGGGTGTCGTAGGGTGTGTATGCTTGGGGTTAGCAGTGCAGGATGGTGTAGGGAGCAGGAGACATAGGAATGGTAGAAATTGTGGGTGTGTGGTCCAGGAGAAGTGTTGAGAATGTTGTAAGGTGTCATGGGTGGTTGGGTGACATGACCACTATGGGTGGATGTGGGTGGTTATTGGGGGTGAGGTGTGTGTAGTGGAGGGTCTTTGTGCATGGGGAAGGCTGTGTCGAGGTGTGTGGAGGGTTAGGGGATTGGTGTATGTGTGTTACATGGGTGTTAGGTATGGGGTAGATTGGTGGGGGGTATTTATTGTGCGTTGCAATGAGGGTTGGTCAGGTGCCAGCGTTGATGGGCGCGGGGTAGAGTGTGGTGCAGATGTGTACTGAAGCAGTAGTTGGGTTATGGAGAAGAGAATGAATGTGTTAGGTGTGGGATGGTGTATAAGATGTTGTGTGTGGTGGAAGTTTTGTGGACAAAGTGGTCTGTGGTTGGTTTGGTTGTTTGCAGGTGTGGTGTAGAAAGTGTGGTGAACATGGTGTGTACTGTAGGAGGGTTGACAGAGGAACCTTTGTAAATGGTCCTGGGTAAGGGAAATGTTGTGTGTTGATTGTGAATTGGTTAGTGGAAGTTAGGTTTACAGAGGGTGCAGTGTATGGTAGAGGTGGTAGATAGGTGGAGGTAGATGGGGGATGGGTTGGTGGTTTATAGGCAGGGGCATGGGTTGTATGTGATGTTGTGCAAGAAATGTTGGCGAGGGTGGTTTTTAGCATAGGTGTGGGGAGGGGGAACGGCGGGACACAGTGTGCATGATGGCAGACAGTTTGTGTTGGCCTTGTGGGGACAGTAGGCTGTGTGCGGCGGTGTTGGGGAGTGTGGGCGGCCGTGCTGCGGGACTCTGTGGGGGCGCCATGGCTGAGGTGTGTCAGATGTTTGCGGGGGTGCATGTATCAGCGGTGTGGGGAGGGTGTCCGCTGTGCGGCCGTGCTGGCGTCATGCTGCGGGACTGTGTGCCCGTTGCGCGGCTGGAGTGTGACCGACGGGTGCAGGGACAGCAGGGAGTTTGTGTTGGGCTGGACAGTAGGTTGTGTGCATACATGGTGTGGTCGGCGTGCTCCGGTACTATGTTTCCACGGGCCGACAGGAAAGTGCCAGATGGTGTAGGGGTTGTGTGGGGGGGGGGGGGGGGGAGAGGAATTGGCATTGTGTACTGCGGGTGTTTTGTCTGCCGTGGTGGGGAAGGTGGTGGCTGGGCGGCCGTCGTGCATACCCCTGGCAAGGCAGGATATGGGTGTTGTTGGTGGGATTGTTTGGCGGCTGGGTTTGGTGCAGTGCTGCGTACCTGGCACTGTGCTGCGTCCTGGTTGGAGATGGTGGTGGGATTATGTGGCTGCTGCTCAGTTCTGCTATGCAGGGCAGGAGCTGCTAACTCCACCCAGGCCTGTAACTCCACCCAGCGTTAGAGGGCCAGGCACAGACAAGGCAAATATATAGGAGATAGTAATAATAATAATAATAGTGCATTACTGATAACGTATCCATTTATTTTACAATACTTTGTCACACCCTTGCTAGAGTAACTAATTACTCTTTTTGCAGGTGATTTCTCCTGAAACTGCCGCCTTCTGTATTTAAAACTGCACCTCCAGCTTTAGTTATAATATTTGACATTTCCAAATTAGACTTCTTATCCTGCGTGTCCACATGTATACTGATTGAGCACTTGTTAATTATACGGGCACCACTAGGCACAGGGAAGGACAATGAGCTGTGAAAGCGACTAGCTGGCAGAGTGCCGGAGTGACTGGCTGCTCCCAAGAGTGGCAGCTGGCAAGGAGAACAGATTGCTGCCAGGATTCTGCCTGTTTGCCCATTGCAACCAATCGGCTGCTAGCTATCTTTTCTCCAGCGCCTTCTATAGAATGAAAGAAGCTGATTGGTAGATATGGACAACTTCTCCAACTTTTCTCTTTAGAAGGATTGATGCCCCTTCCCCTAAATGTTGTACCAAAAACTGAAGTACAAGAAGAGCTATTCTACTAGATTATGCTCATTTAAACCTAATTTATATATTAAATTAATTGTGCGCACAAGGGATAGTCGCATGGCCTTTATTACACATGGCCTTTTGGTGTGTCTGATGCGTGGTGTGTTGCCGGCTTCATTTATTATGGTAAGCTGGACCAGGCAAGTCAAAATGAATCATGATATATAAATATGTTGTAAAACAATTTGATGTAATGCTTACGAATTCATTTTTGTTCAAACCAGTGAATGGTTGCTACAGGTCCAAGTAAAAATCAAACTACCAATACCCAAAAGAGACAAAATCTGAGGAGCCAGCCCACTGGGGCACAATGGTGAGGTAGACATTGCCCATCCTGCAGGGTGCATCTTCTCCAAAGTAGGATCAGCCACCAGCATTCCTTACCTGGAAAACCCAATGCCTAATCTCAGAGGGAATTTAGTGTGGGTAAAGTATTATAAGCTAATTCTGGGGTAAGAATAGGGTCTGACACATTACTATTTGGGTTGAGTTTAGCAAAGGTGGATAGGTCCAGTGCCTGCTCAATCTGTGAAATCCAGGTGTAAGGATATGCTATTTCAGGTTCCCAGATGAACTAGGGTCTAGCAGAGGCCTGATGGGGCACAGGTCACAGTGGCTCAACTTGCGTGTGAAGGCCAGGACTATATGCAAGTTGCTTAGAAACTCATTGGCAAGCTCTTGTGAAGCCGCAGGTGGAATTACTTGCTGATGCAGGCTGTGAGTAAACCCTTCCAAGATGGACAGAACTTCAGGGCTATCGGGTGTCAATGGAGCAGCTGGAGACATCCCATCATATTCACACTCCAACCTAGCTTGGACGCAATGCAGTTGGAGCCTCCAGAAGGTAAAGAGTCAAGGGAGGCCTAACCTTTTTTGAAGAAAAGGTTAGGATTCAAGCTGCAATGGATGTAGTCAAGTGCTCCAGTGGCTGGTAGACAGGTAGGTGGAGAATAGGCTTGCTCAGTTTTATGGTAATGACTTGGATTTTACTAGGTGAGTTTGAGAAGCTCACCCAGCCAGCAGTTTATCTCATAAATGAGGGGATATGTTGAAGATATCCAGGGTGTGTATACTGGAGTGATGGAGGTGTAGTGCATACCCATGCCTGATTTTGTCTTGTGTCTTGGACCTATCTGGGGGCCTGGCAGGGAGGAATAGTCACACCTCCAACGTGGTTTTACCATGTCCCTTCCTTAGGTTCACTGCTGTTTAAGTTTAATATAATTGTAACGTCTCCTCAGAAAAAATGGAAAGGTCCAATTATAATTGTTAATGATTGCACAACCTACAGTGAGGATGTACATGACATATAATAATATAAGAATGAAACATTTCACAAAAGGGAAGATTCTAATTGTTTCATTGTTGCTATTAATTAATGTGGTGTATTAACCCTCATAGTTACAATAATCTTATTCAGCACATAAAGTATTATTTACGCTGATATTAATAGCAAAAGTATTGCTAAAAGTATATTTGTTAAGAATTTTTGGGCTTGTAATAACATTTAAACTTATTATTTTTATTATTTTTTTTAACAAATATTTAAAAAAAAAAAAGGAAAGTTAACAACAAATTGATTAGACTTATATTAGAAATTGCTTTTTATACACTTTATATATGAGATTTGCCAACTTGATCCTTTTTGGTGTGTTTGTTAAAAAAAAAAATAAACCTTTTTTTTGTTTTTAAAGAGACTATAATGCAGGTACACCACCGATTTTCCGGCATCCTCGGTTCCAGTGCCGAATTAATGGTGGAAACGTTTTTTTTTTTACTAATTTTGCACCTTCAGAACATTTCTAAAGCAATAAATAGCAAAATATATGCTACAGTGGACGCCATAACAGCCCCACTGATTCTTACTGTATCACCTGCAGTTACCTTAAAAGCTGTATTACAGACACTTGTGCGCACTGTGTGTTCCGCCCATGTGCGATACTTGCTTTGACCTTGGACGCCATAACAGCCCCACCAATGCTTGCTGTGTCACCTGCAGTGTCCGCGGAAGCTGTACCCACTGACACTTGAGCGTATTGTGGATTACGCACATGAGCAGAAAATGTTCCGGATTAAAAGACGTCCCTAACCCCCTTTAACCTGAACAAAGCAAAATTGTCCAGATTAAAAGAGGTTCCGGATCATTGGTTGCCAGAAAATCGGTGGTGTACCTGTAGCTATGGAAATTGGTGAAAAGTATTATTTTCATCAATACATTTATAAAGTCTTTGAACTTTCTCTTTCTCTCTCTGCCTCTATTTCCACATCTCTCTCTCTTCCTCTCTCACTTCAGGCCATGAATCAGAATCTGGGGAACCTAACCACCATTAGTTATTTCACATTGAAAGGTATCTCAGACCGCCCTGACCTACAGGCTCCAATCTTTTGGATGGTCCTGTTCCTGTACATTGCTGTGCTTAGTGAAAACATGATCATTTCTTTGCTAATTGCATGGGACCATCGTCTCCACACTCCCATGTATTTCTTCCTATTCAATCTATCAGCTTTGGACATTCTCTACACAACCATCACCCTCCACAAGATACTGGGAATATATATTTCAGGTATTAACAGGATCTCTTTCAATGACTGTATTGCACAAATGTACTTTTACATCTCGGCTGTTTGTAATGAGTTCCTAATTCTGACTGCCATGAGCTTTGACCGCTATGTTGCGATATGTAACCCCCTCCATTACTCGGTGATCATGAGTAAGCGAGTCTATGCCTCGCTGGCTGGAGTTTGTTGGGTGTTGAGTGCCATTGAGGCCATTCCACAAACCTATTTGATCTCTGGACATTTCTGCTTCAAATCCAATGAAATAAACCACTTCCTCTGTGATGTCATGGCTCTGATGAAACTTTCCTGCGGTGGAAGTAATGTCTTAGACCGCCTGATCCTCATTGAATCTGTCTTTGTTGAAATCATTCCCTTATCTTTGACTCTTACCTCTTATATTTACATAATCAAAGCCATACTGAGGATTCGGTCCACCAAGGGCAGGAGAAAAGCTTTCTACACCTGTTCCTCTCATCTCACTGTGGTTGTCATCTTCTATGTGACCGTTTTTTGCTTGTACACTAAACCCACTTCTGCGTTGTCTGCAGATTCTGATAAACTCTTCTCTTTGTTGTATATAGCTGTCACACCAATGTTAAATCCTCTTATTTACTGCTTAAAGAATGAAAAATTCAAGTTAGCCTGGAACTGTATCTTGAGTAAAATTAGAAATCAGATTTGTGGTTATTGAGTTTGCCATGAAATAAACGATAATCCTCAAAAAATTGTAATCCCGGGTTTGCTGGATTTAGTGGAGGGAGTCCTAGTAGGCAGTGCTATCAGTCATGTCCTTCAAGAACCTTGTGTGTCTGCAATACAGCAGTCAGACATGTATGAAGGACCAGGATTCTAATATCCACCGAAATCACAATCATCCTGGCCCTTTTCCATGTTTCCACCTCTTGTCTGGTGACAACCCATCAAACAACATGCTGCACTCTTGTCTGCTGCAACAAACTGTATGCCTACCGCCAATGAATTGAGGATCAAGAGGGAAGTAAGATGCTGGAAAAATGATGTGGCTACCTGAAGTAGTCTAGTATTCAGCCCTCAAAAGGTGGGCCAATGATGTTTCCAGTCAGTTGACCATGACTGCAAGAAGTGCCACTCATGTACTGCTAGACAAAATGCATTTGGCAGTAAGAAGCAAGGAGGAAAGAGCACAAGTCGTGTTTTGGTAAGTGAAAGCAGGACACTCTGTGCGGCATATGAGAGTATTCCCTCTCTTAAGGGGGGACATGGTACACACAATAAAAAGTTTGCTAGGGAATGCCTTGTGGAACAGCCTGATGTAGTGTGAGTATGGACATCAGAAACCTTGTACTCCTCAGATCCATAACCATCCCAGTTAACCAGGAACTAGATGCTGGTGGAGATGTGAGTTTCCAGAATCTGATTGACCTTATACTTTTCTTGTTGCTGTACTGTAATAGAGGAGAGGTGGTGGAAGAGAAGCTATTGGTGATTAGAGGTTTCAAAAGGGAGATATAGGGGTACATTTACTAAGTTGGGAGTTTGTTAGCAACCAATCAGATTCTACTTAACATTTATCTAGCTGCTTCTAGAAGATAAAATATAAAATCTGACTGGTTGCTATGGCCAACATCACCAGTTCTAAAAAAAACTCCAACCTTAATAAATTTACCCCATAGAATACATTTGAGTTGTATAAAGAGGCATGTAATTCTAGCCTGAAGGCCACCTGTTTAACCAATACATAATCTTAAATGTTTCAATTGCACACTGAGTGAATGTCATACTTGAAACCTGGAGGTGAAGATTCAGAGTGCAAAGCCATTCTTTATTCCTGCAGCCAAATATCTTTTTCTAATTAGCAGAGATTAGGTAGTGAAGGTAAGCTTTATTCAAGTTCTTCCTGACCTGATACCAGCATCTGTGAATGTCCAGAGAAGAGACTCAACTGCAGTCACATTGTTTGATGGAATGGCCGATAAAGAGAAAAGTGAAATTGGCAGTTATACAGAACAAATAAAGGAGACATGGAAGAAGCCTCATAAAATTGGTTGAACTCAGGCCAAGGCAATAGGTAAATCCAGCCATCCTGAATGTCAACAATTGACATATTAATATTTTTCCAAGATCTAGATTTATCCGTGAGGTCTGTCCATTGATTTACAGATGTTGTAAAGAAATTGAGTTTAACAATATTCTTGCAATTGGACACAATCTCACGGGGTGCTGTGCAAGCAAAATTTTAATTTTAAAAATAAGGAGGCCACTGAAGCAACTGAAGGAAGAAGCTTGAGAAGGATGATATGAACCAACATCTAAACAAATGTTTTTTCAGCCTTTGAATGGAGCAACATTTGTAGTGAAGTCCATGGAAATGTAGGTGTAGAGTTTATCTAGATAATGGATACTGGAAGGAGAAGCTCAATGTGACTTTGGCTTTGTACCTTATGTTGAATGCAGACAGAACAGGCTGGTACAATGTTTTCTGTACATTGTGAAGAAGCAGGAGCTATTGGGAATTCTTCTTCTTCTAGGCTTTCATAATACCTGTATAAGCAAAAAGACACAGGGTATGGACCCAGAGTGATAATTTGGCAGAGATTTGATGAAAAACAGTAAATGTTTTCTCACAAAGTAGAGCAGTAGGAATGGACGGCACAGAACTTGGACTGCAAATCGGAAACAATATATATTTGGGTTTGGATGGATGCTCGGTAACCAAAGGATTAAAAGGCTGAGATGAAGCATTCAGGATTAAATTACAAGAAGAAGAATAACCATCTTGCTTGAGGTTTAAATTGTGAAACTGTATTTAGAGATAGTTTTTGAGATCTGTATAAATATTTATTTAAAAAAAGTGCTCTAAAGTAAATTTTTCCACTCTTCCAAAGCTAGTTTGATGGTATGGTGCCTCTTATGAACCACTTGCCTGGCATGGTGGCATTTTTTTTTTAACTAAAATCATTTTGGATAGGGTTAAATTAATGTTCTTCACCTAATTCACTCATTAAAAAAAATGACAGTTTCAGTGCGGTTTTTGGTGGAAAAAAATCGCCAGTTAAGTGGTTAGGAGTGAAAAAGCCACAGGATTGGAATTCAACAGGAGTTCACTGACAACTTCTTGGAAGCAAGGATAAGAGATGGGTATATGCAATTGTGGTCGAATTCCCGAAATTGTCGAATTTCGGGTCATTTTCGACCAAAAAAAAAAATTCCCCTATGCAATCCAGTGCTTTCCGACCAAAAAACGGACTTTCAAAATTCGACTTTTTGAAATTCGATTTTTTGCAAATTCGACTTTTCTGCAATGATACAAGTGCTGCAATTCGACCAAAGCATATTCAATTCAAGTTTTGAAATTCGACAGCAGTGCTTTTAGACAGCAAATTCGTCATTTTCAATCCGCCACACTTTGGAGGGTGAAAACAAATAAAAAAATTTTAAACATGTTTTTTTTGGTGTTTTTTTTTTGGGAATAGCAGATCTATTTATATTAGAAGGGATTAGGTACTTTTTTTTTTTTTTGGGAGGCACAAATATTATTTATATATTTTTTAAAATATTATTTTTTTATTTTTATTTTTTTTTATGCTGGAAGGGTAAAATCATAAAAAAAAATGGCGTGGGGTCCCCCCTCCAAAGCATAACCAGCCTCGGGCTCATTGAGCTGGTCCTGGTTCTAAAAATGCGGGGAAAAAATTGACAGGGGATCCCCCGTATTTTTAAAACCAGCACCGGGCTCTGCGCCTGGTGCTGGCGCCAAAAATACGGGGGACAAAAAGAGTAGGGGTCCCCCGTATTTTTAACACCAGCATCGGGCTCCACTAGCTGGACAGATAATGCCACAGCCGGGGGTCACTTTTATGCCGTGCCCTGCGGCCGTGGCATCAAATATCCAACTAGTCACCCCTGGCCGGGGTACCCTGGGGGAGTGGGGACCCCTTCAATCAAGGGGTCCCCCCCCCCAGCCACCCAAGGGCCAGGGGTGAAGCCCGAGGCTGTCCCCCCCCATCCAATGGGCTGCGGATGGGGGGGCTGATAGCCTTTGTGATAATAAAAAGATATTGTTTTTTCCAATAGTACTACAAGTCCCAGCAAGCCTCCCCCGCAAGCTGGTACTTGGAGAACCACAAGTACCAGCATGCGGGAGAAAAACGGGCCCGCTGGTACCTGTAGTACTACTGGGGAAAAAATACCCAAATAAAAACAGGACACACACACCGTCGACAGTAAAACTTTATTTCATACGTCGACACACACATACTTACCTATGTTCACACGCCGACATCGGTCCTCTTCTCCATGTAGAATCCACGGATACCTGTAAAGAAAAGTTCAAAATACTCACCTCAACCATGGTCCAGAGATAAATCCACGGACTTGGCAAAATAAGAAAACGCAAATACCCGCACCAAAAACGGACTGAAAGGGGTCCCATGCTGACACATGGGACACCTTTCCACGAATGAGACCTGTCAGTGACAGCTGTCACTGACAGGTCTCTAAGCCAATCAGGAAGCGCAACTTCGTTGCGCTCACCTGATTGGCTGAGCGCTCTCTGCACTGTGACAGCGCATCGCACAGCTCCCTCCATTATATTCAATGGTGGGAACTTAGCGGCTAGCGGTGAGGTCACCCGCCGGTCAGCGGCTGACCGGCGGGTGACCCCACCGCTACCCGCAAAGTTCCCACCATTGAAAGTAATGGAGCGGCTTTGCGATGCGCTGTCACAGTACAGACAGCGGACAGCCAATCAGGTGAGCGCCACGGAAGTAGCGCTTCCTGATTGGCTGAAGGGACGTCAGTGACAGGAGTCACGTGATGTCCCGGCATTCGGGAGAAAGGGGTCTGATGTGAAAACATTGGACCCCTTTCTAGTCCGGTATGGATCGGTGTTCGGTTTGTTTTTTTGCCAAGAACGTGGATTTACCTCTGGACGTGGATGTACCTCTGGACGCTGGAAGGTGAGTATAATTTTTTCACAGGTACCCTCGGATCGTCGGCGACCGTGGCAGTCGGCGTGTCAACATAGGTAAGTATGTGTGTGTCGGCAGTATGTAATAAAGTTGTACAAGTCACGGTGTCTGTGTCCTGTTTTTATTTGGGTATTTTTTTTCCAGTAGTACTACAGGTACCAGCGGGCCCGTTTTTCTCCCGCATGCTGGTACTTGTGGTTCTCCAAGTACCAGCTTGCGGGGGAGGCTTGCTGGGACTTGTAGTACTAATGGAAAAAACAATCTTTTTATTATCACAAAGGCTATCAGCCCCCCCATCCGCAGCCCATTGGATGGGGGGGGACAGCCTCGGGCTTCACCCCTGGCCCTTGGGTGGCTGGGGGGGGGGGACCCCTTGATTGAAGGGGTCCCCACTCCCCCAGGGTACCCCGGC
Source organism: Pseudophryne corroboree (assembly GCF_028390025.1). Lineage (NCBI taxonomy): Eukaryota > Metazoa > Chordata > Amphibia > Anura > Myobatrachidae > Pseudophryne > Pseudophryne corroboree. The sequence goes on from NC_086451.1 coordinate 455,081,529, forward strand.
CAGGGGTGACTAGTTGGATATTTGATGCCACGGCCGCAGGGCACGGCATAAAAGTGACCCCCGGCTGTGGCATTATCTGTCCAGCTAGTGGAGCCCGATGCTGGTGTTAAAAATACGGGGGACCCCTACTCTTTTTGTCCCCCGTATTTTTGGCACCAGCATCAGGCGCAGAGCCCGGTGCTGGTTTTAAAAATACGGGGGATCCCTGGCCAATTTTTCCCCCGCATTTTTAGAACCAGGACCAGCTCAAAGAGCCCGAGGCTGGTTATGCTTTGGAGGGGGGACCCCACGCCATTTTTTTTTCGGGTTTTTCACGTTTTTTTCCCGTTTTTTAAAATCGCGGCAAAATCCGCCAAATCGGCCGATTTTCGCCCGCGATTCTGGCGAATCCGTTTTTCATTGAATATGGTGAATCCCGGCAGGCACCTGCCGGGATTCACCTGGCGAATTTGGTCGAATTAAAAAACGGCGATAATTGCCGCGAATTCGACCGCAATTGCATATACCTAATATTGTCATAAGAAGGGAACAGAGGTGAATACCATATTTAACTGATGCACAGCCTAGGAAACCTGGGGAGGCCAACGTTTTGGCATTTGCTGTCATTTAAGTTGAAAACATCATCAGTGGAGCAATTAATGAGAAGCCGTCCTTAATTAACATATATATTATAAGACACAAAGGGAAGACAAGTGAAATCCAAATAAATATTTCTACAGCTTGAAGTATACGAGATGTCTTCTGATGAGTTACAGTTGTAATTTCGTGACCCATTTTCTATGAGTCACAACTTCTTGCCAAATAATTAGAATATCATCCAGGTATACTATTACAAAACAATAAAGTATATCATGAAATGTCTTTATCACAAAACTCTGGAAAAGAATGGTACATTATGATAGCCAAATGGCATTGCAACATACTCTTAATGCCCATTCATATTGTAAGCGCTGTTTTCCACTTATCTCCTCTCTGATGCATATGAGGCTGTAGGCTCCTTGGAGAGCTAATTCGAAGAATACAGTGTTTCCTTTGAATCAGTTGAAAAACTTGTAAATTAGTTGTAAATTGTATATATTCTTAACTGTGATAGCATTCAATCCTCATTAATCTATAATGGGACACAAATAATAACAAGTTGGGAAACCAAGTTAGAGTTAACAAAGTTTTCAGTTGCCATGGAACCTAGGAATGTGAGCATCTGAATAGAACACTGAAGACCATTGAGACTGGAAAGAGGAGAGGAGCCAGATGCACCTAACAAGGGTTATCTGGTACCAGCTGGGCTTGGACATTTCTCAAACTCTTGGGGCAAGCTCCAATCAGGTTATCTAGTGCAGCACAGAACAAGCACAGATTGTTCATAAACCACCTCTCCTGCTTTTCAGACAGTAAACAAGAAAGTTCAAGATGCATGAGGAAGTACTGCCCTTGGAAATGAGGTAACAACATGATAGTGGAATGGAAAGACTCTCCCTGAAGCAGATATCCACAATTCTGCCAGCTCATGCATAATTTTACAATACCTGTCGGAATATGACAACTAACTAAGGCTTCATTGTTCCATTAAAGCACAAAAGCAAGATAACAAAATAAGACTGAATGTTCTACAATAGCCTGTGAACCATGAGGAGGCTGTAGAATGTTGGAGGCTTCTGAGAAGACACACACTGGCTCATCAAAAAATCTTCTATAAAGCATCCAGGAAAGTGGAGCAGTTGTCTAAGATGGGATCATTATGGTCCCCCAAAGGAGAAGTTCCTGGTCAGACAAGTAAAACAATTAGAAATGCCATCTTTGCATTATTGATGGATGAATCCTCAGGTAACCACACAAAATGGATATACCATTGGCTTTCAAGCCACTGCAAGCTTTAGGATTTTATTAATATTTGGTAGGTTTGGGAATGTGGAGTTGGCAATGCATTAGGAAGAGACTGAATGCCCTAATGCAGTGGTTCTCAAACTGTGTGCCGTGGCACCCTGGGGTGCCTCGGGACATTTGCAGGGTGGCTTGGATTGGTGGTCTAGGATTCATTCAAATTATTTATGGTCAATGCAATAGGCAAAACCAGTGATGGTGGCTGACAATCATAAAATATGTGGACAAACAGAAGCAGATCTTGCCCCTCACCATGCACTTGAACCTAAGGATGACATATAAACACAATTTACTTAATTTAATATTTCTTTCTAAATTTCTCAATAAGAAACCTTTGACCTAGGGGTGCTGTGAAAAGAATTCTGATACTCTAGGGTGCCATGATTCAAAAAAGTTTGGAAACCACTGCCCCAATGTATGCTGCAGTGTATCAAGGCGGCGAAGAAGTCCGACATGCATTGCATCAATTGATCCTGGTTCACCTCTTGCTTCTCGGTCTCATCCAACATGTGCTGCAGTATAACTCTGGCAGGTCCAGAGGAATCCTGGCAGGTCCAGAGAATATACTGTCACAGCTATTACAGTTCTAGTAGAAACATGATCTAATGAACCCCTGTAATCATCAGGGAGCCCCGCGGGAAGGCTTGGGCTTTACTGTGGATTGCCCCTGAACTGCCTACTTGCCTCACAAGCTGGTAACTAGGATGCAGGGTACTGAATCAGTATGGAGAAGATGGATTCAGTAAGTTGAGGTCTGGTACCCTAGTGGACTCTGAAGTGAAAAATCAGAAACTGTTTTAAGAGTTAGTACAAGCTGAGGTCAGGAATCAAGTGGCAAAAGGGAAATCCTTGGCAGCTCTGAGCGAGTTCTGTCCTCTTCCTTATGGGGTGATAGAAGCTTCACAGATTTGAAAATGCTGGAAAGTGGGCTTCTTTTGTTGACTCATGAAGTTGTTGCTATTGGTCAGCTCAAAACTTGGCCTCTTCAATTCTGTGTTTTACAGATATCTGCAGCTTCATCATGCTCTCTGTGCAAAGTGGGGACTGACTGGTCCCTCTTTGTCTGAGTCTCCTGCATGACTCCTGCTGAGGTCTCTCTCTTCCCACAAATGTTTCTCCACCATTTATTCTAGTCTATGATGTACAATTGATAGTAGTGGGTTACAGACTCTTTGGGCAATGTTGGAGGTTGATTTGGTTTGTGCTTATCCAATATGTGGATGATTAACTAGCGTCATCCTCTATTGAGGTATTTAAAGGTGACTCTCCATATTTGGTTGCAAACCTATCTCAAAAGGGTGATGGAGCTCCTAAAGAATATTTAAAATGTTGCCTACTTAAAGTTCAGTACTTGAGTTCTAATATTACCAATGTCTAAGGTCATGTCAGTTCTTGCATAGGATCAGATTCACACTATACTCAGTATCACCAGAACATCAGATGCATTCTTTCTGCAACATTCAGGCTATTGCGACTTGTGGAATACTGGATTTTAACTCTACAGTCAAACCTTTGGATGTGCCCGAGACCTAACCTAGGATTTTGAAACCAAGAAAGCAATTCCCACCCTTAACCACTTGCTTGGCAATTACGTATGTGATGTGACCGCAGCCAGGAGTGCGTTACCTGACCAGGTCTCATCATATACATCAGGCTGCCCTGCTGTGTCCCCATCCTTTAATGGAGGAAATCCAGAACGGACTTCCTCATGCTGCTGCGGCCCCCTCGAAGTGACGCAGCGACCTGTGACTGCTGACATCACTCCCAAAGTGGCTGCCTAGAATGCCGTTTGAGCATCATTCCGGTGGACATACACCGGAACTAAAAGTGGTAGGAGCACAACTATGCTGATCTCTGTGTGTGCAGAGATCAACTGCATCAGGGGAAACTGAGGACCAGTAAGGTGTGGTTGACCGGTCAAAGTTGGTGGGGAGTAACGGGGGGGACGGGTCACCTTATGGCACTGGGGGTGGGTAGTGGGGTGAGATTGCTGCCCAAAAACTGTTTGTTTGTTTGTTTGTTTGTTTGTTTGTTTGTTTGTTTGTTTTTGGTTGGGGGAGGGGGGTACATTTTAAAAACAAAGAATAGCATGTATAGTGACACATGGGGGGGGAGGGGGCACTAAACGGGAGCCCATTGACACTGGTGGTGATGGAGGGTTTTGCTAGTGGGGGACTATTTCTGATGGGGGGGTGGGAAGTAATTTTACAATGGAAGCCTATGGACATGGTGGGTTTGGAGGGGGGATGACACCCCCCAGGTGTATATATATATATATATATATATATATATATAGTATATATATATATATATATATATATATTGTTAAATAAAATAGTTTAATATATTATTAAAAATACTTTTTAAACTTTATTTTTTTATGACAATTTCTGAGCATTTATTTTTTATTTTTTAAATTGTCATTTAAGTGATTAAACAAGTTCTGTCCCGTACTTTTTACCACACTACAGTACATTGTATCTTTTACACTTTTATGTTTTCCTATCATGAAAGGGATAATTTTCCATTAGAAGTCCACGTGGAGATAAGTGCCATCCTATTTTATATTACAGCACAGTAATAGTAAGTGTAGTGTAAGCATGTCCACCTTGGGTGTAGGCTGTAGTGGCCATTGCTTGAAGCCTCTGCTAATCTTGCTCTAGGATCTGCTCTTAGATTCACTAAGTGGCGGATTTGCTGGGATTTAGAAATTGACAGAACCTGCCAAGGAATGACAGCGTTTCCTAAGATCAAATTAAGCATTTACTACAGGTTTTGTTTGGCCTTCTAAAAAGAACACATTGTCGAGCCCTGTTGGCTCTCTATCCTACTACCAACCTGCCGTGGGGTCCCCTCCTAACTTAATAACAAGCCCTAGGCCTTTACGCTTAGTCCGGTAGTGGAAAACTTGGGAGTACAGGGCTAGTGGAACCATACAGGGGAGACACAGTGTTGGGATCCCCAACAATGGTTCCAACCAACCCGAGGCCATTTGAGGGAATCAGGCCCTGCAAAGAGATGTGTCTCCAATGTATAACCAGCCCTAATGCTAATAGCTCTATGACTGTTCCCCACACCCCCTAGGCTTTGGTGTGGGACTAACAAAGTGTTTATAATAGACTCAATATTCTCCTTTGCTGGTATACTACAGGTCCCAGCATGCTCAATCACTTGACTTGAAGTGCCAAAATGCCATGGCAGACAGGGCCTACTGCCACCTATAGTGCAGCTGTAACAGAAATATCACCGTCCATGGGGCACACTGATGCAATGCAGCAGCGCTCATCGTATTTCCAGCTCTCATCCTAACCCACTGCTCTTCTCTTACTGCCTCTCCCCCCTGTGTCACCTCTGTCTGCTCCTCCCCTTCATACTGGAAGTTCTCACAAGCAGGGCCCTCTTCCTTCCCTCACTTACACCATCATCTCCTCCCCACTGCAAAAAAACTATGGGTTAGGCCACCCTGCTGCTGATTTGGGTATTTATGACTGCTGCTGTAGCAATGTTTATAAGTAAATAATGATAATAATAATAATAATAATAATAGTATTTACTATAAAATTTTATCAAGGAGACATAAGCCAGGGTACACAACACAAAGTAAAACAGATAATATGACTCTTTAGGTGGTCTGCATAACATGTAAGAGGTTCAATTCATGACTGTATTTTGTGGAAAGATCCACATAAGTGTATTTCTTTTATCAGCTAACTGTACAAAGGGGGTAATTCAGACCTGATTGCTAGGCTGCGTTTTTCGCACAGCGGGCGATCAGGTCTAAACTGTGCATGTGTATGTACCGCAATTGGCAGGCGCGTCGCAGGGGTACAAAGCGGGTCACTGCTCGGCGACGGGTTTGTGCAAAGAATCCATTCGCACGGGCGATCGCAAGGTGACTGACAGGAAGAGGGCGTTTGTGGGTGGCAACTGACCATTTTCAGGGAGTGGTTGGAAAAACGCAGGCGTGTCCAAGTGTTTGCAGGGAGGGTGTCTGACGTCAAGTCCGGTCCCGGACAGGCTGAAGTGGTCGCAGCGGCTGAGTAAGTCCTGGGCTGCGCAGAGACTTCACAAGATCTGTTTGTACCGCTCTGCTACACATGCGTTCGCACACTTGCACAGCTAAAATACTCTCCCCCTGTAAGCGGCGACTATCTGATCGCAGCAGTGCAAAAATAGCTTGCTAGTGATCAGGTCTGAATTAGGCCCAAAGTAATCCATATGACGCACGTTTCGCTGTAGACTGGCTTGTTCACGGAAATCTAAGGGAAAAGCTAAGGAAGCAGAACTACAATTTGGATCTCAGTGGCATGTATTAGGGAAAGGTTGTGAAAGCTGCAAAACCCACAATCTCATCATCAGTGTTGTGAGGTCCCCTGCAATCATTCTGAAAGGGGCTACAAACGTACTACCCATTGTCTGTATATTATCTGGTTCACATCACTTGGACAAAATCATGTGCAGTGCAGGTGGGGCAGGTATAACATGTGCAGAGAGAGTTAGATTTGGGTGGGGTATGTTCAAACTGAAATCTAAATTGCATCGTAGAAATAAAGCAGCCAGTATTTACCCTGCACAGAAACAATATAACCCACCCAACTTGTAAGTTTTGTAACAAACATGAATAACCCCCTATGTTAGAGTCCAGACTGACATTTTGATTATTTCCTTTATGCATATTTTAATTTTATTCTTAATTAAAAAAAATCACCTTTTTCTATTTGCTTCTAGCAATTATACAGTGTATATATATCTATATATATGTATATGTATATATATATATATAAGTATCCAATAAATACGGCACTCAGAGATGATATAATGAAAAACTGGATATATTCATTAACGTTTCGGGGCAGCAAGCCCCGTCCTCAGAATGAACACAGTAACATGAGGACGGGGTAATTCTGAGGACGGGGCTTGCTGCCCCGAAACGTTAATGAATATATCCAGTTTTTCATTATATCATCTCTGAGTGCCGTATTTAACTATTTATTGGATACTTATCTTTTTACTCATTCTGGCACCGGAGGAAGTTGCTATTTGATTTAGAGTGCCGGCTGACTTTGGAAATGTATATATATATATATATATATATATATTTGTTATAAGTATTTCATTTTATTGTTATACATATTTTATTGTCATACACATTTTATTTTAGTATTGTTTATGCGTTAACACTTCCATCATTAATAAATTACCCACTAATTACCCACGCAGTTGATTTACTGGAAGCTGCACATTTTAATAAGGGAGTGCTTTGTAAGCATATTTGTAATTGCTGAAACATATACATAGGTTACACTAATATGAAACACCTGATACACAGTGATCATTATACACATCATTATACACAGGTCACTTCAATATCACACATTTGGTATACTGTATATTGAGCACTGTACACAGGTTACATTAATATTACACACCTGATACATACTGAAGTCCACCATCTTTTCCCTCCCATTCCCTCACCAATCACTTTTTCTCTCCCAGTCACTAATCTACTGCTTCAGTGACCACGCTTAGTGGGAGTTGAGGTCCAGCTACAGTAGATCCATGGCAATTGTACAGACCTGAAAGTGGGCATCTCAGCACCTGTACACTTCGCATATTTTCGCAACTGCTATTGAAAGAGCGGCCGCAACCGCGTGCTGCATTAGCAACCATTTTTGAATCATGCTCACTGGCTAGATGCTGTTATGGGAGGATATATTGGTATATTGGCAGGGACATATTGGATAGCTGGTGCAATATAAGGCTATATGGATACAGTTATATGTGAAGCTATATGGCGATACATGAAGAACACATAATTTCTCATACGTCCTAGAGGATGCTGGGGACGACATCAAGACCATGGGGGTATAGACGGGATCCGCAGGAGACATGGGCACTCTAAAGACTTTTCATTGGGTGTGAACTGGCTCCTCCCTCTATGCCCCTCCTCCAGACCTCAGTTGTAGAAATGTGCCCAGGCAGACTGGATGCACTCTGAGGAGCTCTACTGAGTTTCTCTGAAAAGACTTATGTTAGGTTTTTTATGTTCAGGGATGTCAAAGTCGAAAAATATTGTTATACATATCCTTTGTTCTAACCCCTCATGCACATGCACGCTGCTCGTGCACCTGGTCCCCCGTGCGTACACATATCCGCAAGTTGCGAAAGAGACGCTCCGGCGACTCGTGCGCATGATATGTGTATTTACGGCGGAGTTTGTGAGCATGTAGCGTGCTATTAAAACATAGCATATTTAACCCGAATAGTGCATTTTGTAGATGTAGTTCCCCTAGACCATGACAGCGAGTAATATTAGTTTAAACAGTTCCTGGACGGAGGGATTCATCTTTGCATGATAGGAAGGGTCAGATAAAGGTTGTAAGGTGATGTCTAGTATCCAGCTGTAGGGTATTTTAAGGGTAACATTCCGGTGTTAGTTAGGAAATAATCGTATGTTCCTGCGTATAGTTATGTGCAGAAGTAGAATATAGATATAAATTGTATTTAAAATATATTACGAATGTGGAGGGGACAAGAATGGAACCCAGTCACACATAAATTTCCCACAGACTGAGATACAATGGCCTTGTTTACACTAAGCTTTGAGATTCTATGAAGAGGGCATACACCTTTATTTATGAAGAGGGCCAGGTTTCTCTCCAGAATAATGAGTGCTGAGTTGTCATTGTCTCAACTGAAAGAAAGGGACAAACAAGGGTGAACAATGCCCAGGAGCAGAGTATGTTTGGAAGATCAGAAACAATAGCTAACCACAACAAAACCAGACAGATAGGAATTTAGGATACTAACATTCCTAGTCCAAAATCCATGGAGATAGAGGTATTCATTTATATATATATATATATATATATATATGTGTGAATAAATATATAATTCCTAACAAATTGTAATAGCAGGAGTGTGTGTGTATGTGTATATATATATATATATATATATATATATATGAATATGTGGATATATGAATATCTTGAAGATTGAGATAGATAGTAATATCATGTGTGGGATCATATTGTTCAGAGTCACGTGAACATTAATCTGGTGGGAATAAGAACATTGTTAAAATTTACCTCATTAAGATATTAATAATACCGGATTTATGTTTAATGTGATGGGTTTAAACTGATTATGGGGCGGGAACTCCACATCCCAAGTCCTAGCCATCGCCCACTTCTTGAACTAACCAATGGTCCCCGATGCAGGACATGTCCCACCCCCTAACCAATGGAAGAAGAGCACACAGTGTCTATTGTATTATGTCTTGAGCTACTGAATAAAGAGCGAGCAGCAGGCCAGGTCACTATCAAAGACTCTGAAGGCTTTCTACCTGATAGCTGAGGACTGGTCCAGGACGCGCTTGCGAACGATTCCCCACGTATGTATATTCTCTGTAGCCATTATTCTCTATTATTCTGTTTAGATTTCCTTGTTAGCCTGTAGTGTATAACTTGTATCTGTTTACCCCTTTTTCTCTGAATAATCCACTGCGGTGTTAGAGCCCAGTGGTTTACCACAAACCGGTGTTGTGTTTTCACTTTCCTGCAAAGGGCTTTCATAGCATATTAATCGGTATAAGGTGTATAAGCATTGTTAGGGTGTAAGCACTGCGGGTACTTCATACCACCAGCGCTACTTAAGGTTTTAAAGGTATTACATTGTTGCAGTTCTAGGCTGCTAAGGTTTAAAGTATAAGCATATCCTTACATTGTTTCATTACTTAAGGTTTACTGTATATCACTCTGTGTGCGTCTGCGCCGCGTGTACGTTGTACCCACGGCACGGCGTCTGATACGCTAATAGCGTATCAATACGGTACTCAGTACGCAAATAGCATACTTAGTACGTAGCGTGAATCCGTGTGCGTACGTGCCGCGTGTGCGTCGCGCCCACGGCACAGCGTCTGATACGCTAAGTGCGTATCCATACGGTACTCAGTACGCAAATAGCGTACTTAGTACGTAGAGTGTGTAATTAGTCTAGCGGCCATAGCGGCTCCACGGTAATAGTGTATAGCTTTATGTTTTAAGATAAAATTTGACATTATCAATTGGGGGCATCGTCCGGTCCTCCTCATATCCGCAGCCTAGCAGGACAAGGCAGACTTTATCTATCAGCAAAGGGCGGGAAGGTATAAAGGTATCCCCTGTTAGCCTTCTATTGGTCAGGTGGATACACTGGTGCTGATTAGATAAGCGTCTGCTCCGCATGGTTTGTAGGGATGCTGGTGGGATCCGAAAAGGTAAGAACGTAAAGCTATTGTTTTAAAAAAAAAATCTGTTAAATTTCTGTTTGGTGCCAACTGCGCACGCAACACACGCACACACCTGTATTTTATTTGTGTATTCTGCATATCTATTCGCTTGTTGCCATTAGCATTGATTATTAGATCCATTTTGACCCGTGCTGAAAAATTTGTTGCTATTTAGTTAAAAATATTGAGTAATATTTAAGGGAGTACGTGTAAAACACACACGCAGCCTGGCCTAGTTATAAAGGTTTATACAGGAGATACTGTGTGGTGTTTGGTAAGCGATTATAGTTAAATATCGTTTACATTTATAGAAGTGTGGTATTTGTATTACTGCGGACGTATACGGCCATTGTACACGTGTTTCGGAAAAACGTTCGAGACTGAGTATGCAACGTAACGACCTACACACGTGGCGTATTTTACACAACGTGCGTACAGATACGCCCACTAAATACAAATCACACAATAGCATTGTTTCAGTTTAGGCGAGACGGCAGCCACGCGATAATAGCACAAATTGATCAGTGTCCAATATTTAGTTTAAAAAAAAAACTTTTTTTCTGTATTACCTCTGGGGAAAGCTATCAGTTAACAGGAAAGGATTTTTCTGATCAGAAAACTATAGAATGTTAGTGTGGGCTGAATAGGGTGTGAATATATTGAACCCCGCTTGGTGGTCTTGGTGATCTTGGTGAAGCTTGGTGAAACTTGGTGAAGCTTGGTGAAGCACGGTCTAGGTGAAAACGTGGTGAGCAAGGTCCAGGTGTACACGTGCGATGGAGTGTGATAGAGTTTTCGTGGTATTACGCTCCGGCTGTTTTGGAGCACAGTAGGGAGACTCCAGTGATCCTACCACTTATAGATAGCAAGTGTCTATAAGCGGTACGATTGGACCGCACGGTTGTATGGGCAACACGTGACGCAACATGATACGAGGTTTTGCATATTTGTGCGTAAATCTCGTCATCATACGCGTTATAGGAAGCACATGCAAGCGTGATTTGTAAAGGTTTAGGGAATTTTCGCTGGTCTCTCAGGAAAATCTCTAGAGGTAGGGCCTGCAACGGCTACACGTGTCTGCTAAAGAAGGCGGATCCGTGGTACTCGGAGCAGAAGAAGTTCAGTGGAAGAGCTTTAAGGATTTCCACCGTAGACTACTGTGTTTGGTGCATTTTAGGAAGTTTTCCCGTGTTAAAAAGGTCCACAATGGAAGCCAAGTGCACAACACAGGGACGTTCAGCAGTCAGGGTTCAGACTGCAGATTTCAGACCCAGGGGGTCAGCTCGGGTAGTAATGTGGGGGAAGTATGGTCCCCACACTGAGACCTTTTGTGATGAATCGACACGAATGACTGTGGGGGATAAAGCACCATTTCCTGGGATAGGTAGTTTTGACTCAGAGGTATTACATAATCTAAGGCTTAGGATCTGTCTTATAAAATCCCAAAAACAGAGGATCAGACACACAAACTGTTTACATTTATGGCAACGAGAGAGTGATATGCAGAGGGAACTAGCTTACACAGCTGATTCTAACCCTAGCAGGAAACTGATAGCAACCGCACCACCACCGTACATTACAGGAGAGATAATGGCTACAGAGAATGGCATACTGATATATGACGATAAGAGTGCACTTAATAAATGTATTAATGACGATAAGAGTAAAACTGATATATGTATAAATTCTAACCCGTGCAAGTTGCACCCCATTTTAAACTTCCCTCAGGATTACAAGCAAGAAAGTGAGCCCAGCACGATGTCGGCACTTTCTCTAGCAGCCACCATACAGGACACCCAGGTGGGCACGGCCCAATCGGTAAGAGCAGTAGTAAAGCCCCCTAGCGGAGGGTCAGGTGAGGTCGTGTCCACAGGTAAGTACGGTATTGTACATTATGCACAGACAATTGCACCTCACATTGTAGAGTCAACACAAGATGGTGTAATTAAACTAAATCCTGTCAGGGTGATCGCAGTCCCCAATGGGAGGACTGACACTCAGGGAGTCACTCCCGTCAAGGACATTGCTATGCATTGCCCCTGGTCCCGGGCAGAATTGAGGACAATTATGTCTGAATTTCCCGATCCCAGAAAAGATCTAGTCGGATGCCAGAGGTTTATTAAAGAATTAGGTAATGCCACCGAACCCACAAACAAAGAATGGCGAACAGTGCTACGAGTATGTCTACCTTCCAATATTGACCCTGCAAAATGTATTACTGATTGTAAATTAGACGCAGAAGTACCTCTCACTGAGGAGTACACTCAGGAGAATGTACGACAAATCAATCTGCAATTAGGAGTATATTTCCCAACTGTTGTCAAGTGGAATAAAATCTTCTCCATTAGACAAAAAGAAGGTGAAACGGCAGCTGAATATTTCCACCGACCACTGCAGGAAATGGCTAGGTATACTGGGATCGAAGACATTAAGGATAATGTATATCATAGAGAGGTAGCAGTGTCCGTATTAATGGAAGGTTTAAAAGAAACGTTGAGAACCAGGGTACAAACCACTCAACCTAACTGGAGAGGTATCTCGGTGGCTGCATTAAGAGAGTCCGCTATCGAGCATGACCGTAATATCCAAAGAACCAGGGAAGCACAGGGAGAGCGGTTGATGGTGATGAGCATCCAAGCACTGGAAGAGGCATCAACTCGACAAAAACCCCAGGCCCCTTGCACATGGAGGAAGCCAAGAGTTTGTTATCTGTGTAAAAGGGAAGGGCATTATGCCAGCAACTGTAACAGCACACATAAAGTCAGACCCCCTAGACAAGAATACGAGCAAAGTTATGACACACGTAATTGGGATCAGGGATCATATAGGAAAAATTTTGGGCCGCACCTGTAGCCTGCAGCCAGTGAAGTAAATTGCTAGCCTAGGTAGTAAAAACCTGAGGTCACAGTTGATGTAGGTGGTAGATCATTCCTTGTAGATACAGGGGCGGCCAGGTAAATTCTGTAATTTATCTTTAAAAATGTTTCCTCTTCATCTCTGACGTTCACCGACAGAACTACAGCTCAAACGTCACATGTCTACTCGGTCTTTTCAGAAGTCTGCCCAGCCCCAGTATATCTCTCCAGCATCATTGTGCCTGGCATTGCACAGAGGGTGGAGAGTGGAAATACTGGTGGGGGAAGACTGTGCAGAGATACCGATAGACATGTTGGTGTGACAGCTTGATGGTGAACGGAAATCTGACAATTTTTTTATATTCTCTCTCTTTGTTTTTTCATGTTCTACGGATGGTATTTCACACAACAGTTAAACACATGGTAATGCAAGATTTATGCTCCCTACAGATAAGTCGCTGACTCGGAAAGAATATCGTATCACTGGAGTGTCCATTTCGGGAAGACTGAGAGGCAGCACTGTTGAGACAGCATCTGAGCAAGGAGAACAACAAGACTAGAGGCGGTTATCGTACCAGTTTTCTTTCCTTTCTATTATTTTCTTTACCTCCCATTACCACTCTTTCTTTCTCCTCCTGCAAGATGGACTTACCCCAAGAGACTTCGTTCCGGGTTTTCCTGTTGACCCTGTTGTTGACCAGAGCAGTCTATTTCGGTGAGAGTACCAGAGAGGTCGAGAAAGGATCTGGAATGGGTTCTGATGACAAGGACGGATTAGTAGAATTCCAAGAGCAACACATTCACCGAGCAAAGGCGAGTATCAGAAAACGATCTGGTAGTCATGACACTAGGAGACATTGTGAACAGAGCTGTCTTAACAGCAGTGTAGGCCCCTGGGCACAGCAATGCACTGGGGCCCCTACCCATCCTCCAGCGGTAGGGGTGGGGGGTGCTGTCACCGGCAGCTTTGATGTCCCACGGGGGGTAGAGGGGTTCTGTCTTTCGCTCAGCATGTAGGACCTGGAGAAATAATTTCTGCTAAATACTCCTTTACTGCACAGAAAGGAGAACAGTAAACTGTAGAAGGGGACATTGGGCTGAATGAAGGGGACCGGTACATGACTTATAGGGTGGTAGGGGGTGTTTAATACGTAGGGGAGGGGTCAATAGTGGAGTGGGCTTAATATTCATAATTTTCTGGTGGGAGGGCAGCTTGCTTTACTGCAGATATCTCCAGTTCCTGGAAATAGATTTCTTAGCTTTAATGGGATAAAACAAACTAGAGAGTCCCACCTTTCAGGAGGTACTGGGGACTAGGGTTCAGAGTTCTGGGACCAGAGTAATCCACCGATGATAATATAAAACTGCATATCAGGCGTGAGGAGCTGGAGCAGGGACCAGCTTCTGGAAGGCTGATATCTCTGGTTTTGGGCATAGTAGAGACAAGCTGCCAGTGTTCACCAAAAGGGGAGAGTCCCAGCTTTTGGAGCATACCCTCAGAAAAACTCTAAGTCAGACAGAACCCGAGATACTTGGCTGGGAAGAACAATTAACAGGCTTGGATGGGGACCACTGCTTTGAAGTCGGATATCTCCGGTTCCCCATGGCCGATTTTCAAAAATCTGGTACCCCTGGAAAGAGGGGACCCTCAGCTATTGGCCTAGGTCCCTTTTACTCCTGGGGCCCTTGGGCAAGAGCCCATTGAGCCCATACGAATAGACGGCCCTGATTGTGAAGGGTTATTGGCTGAAGAAAATTGTATCTGTAGAAATTGTGAAAACATAGTTGAGGACGGGTGCATCCAGAGATGTCAGTCCAGCCTTAATATCAACATGGACCGTCATCCATTGAGTGACTATCACTCATTAGTGGGTAAGGTTTTAAACCAAACAGAATGCTAGGTGTGCTCACAAGTACCTCAAGGTCAGAGCAAGTCAGGATTAGTACCGTACCCTTTAACACTAGATTAGGTACTTGAATTAAGGGGTGGGAGACCGGTGGACAAGAAATTTAATATTTCTAGGCCTCCTAGTTTGAAGCTCCACCAATATAATGTGGATAGGTCCTTAATATGTTTCAACATTTCCAATCCCCGAAAGCCGGGAAATTGGGAAGTGACATGGAATAACCAAACCATGGCATTTTCACACGGAGCCGATAGAATGCCCGTAGACCCAGAACTTATACGCAAAATAGCCAACGGTGGGAGGTATTTTCGGTACAGGTATACTCTAGGAAGTAGGACCATGCGGGTTGGAGAAGTATCTCCAGGGTACTGTGCGCATATCATACAGCCTGATACGTGTACTGAACAAATGAGAGAGTTAGGGATAGGATTTTTCACCTGGAAGGTTTGCAATATGGTGATGTCATATTCTGTCCCATATGTTCTCCCCGATGATGCATATTTCATATGCGGGAGGAAGGCGTATAAGTGGCTTGCCCCAAACTCAGAGGGATTGTGTTACATTGGAAGAGTGTTGCCAGAAGTAATGACCATTAACCCATAATAAGATGAAAGACGTTCACCGCAATGCTCAAGCTCCTTACACTCACACTCACTACGAACACATCATTAAGAGACACCTTATAGATAGGACAGAGCACGCAGCCTCTGATTTGATCCACGAATCCACCGGGATTCAATTCCTACTCGCGTTAGATATCACCCATACCGCCAGAGGAATTATACATTTTAGGTATATTCATGCGCTAGCGAACCTGATAGACAATATCACCGAGATGTATGATGACACCTTCAGGTATACTGGGAGGGAATTGCAAGCTTACAAAACAGAACTGATCCAGCACAGGATGGTTCTCAATTACATCACAGCGGTGACAGGCGGGTACTGTGTCACCCTAGCAACTCAGTATGGTGTGAAGTGCTGCACGTATATTACAAACAGCACTGATGACCCAACCGAGGTCATAGATCAAAAGATGGACGATATCTTGCAATTTAAGTGGGAGTTCCGAAGGAGACACAACCTTACCCTTACTGCTGTGAGTAATGAACTGACCGGCTGGGTTTCATGGTTGAACCCACGCAATTGGTTCTCAGGTTTAGGAGAATGGGCTCAAAATGTTATCGTGAATGTAGGAAAATTGCTCCTTTGTATCCTGGGAGTTGTCATAATGATTGGTTTGATATTTAGATGTGTTCGGATTTTAATGCAGTGCAAGCGCAGTACCAAAGTGATGAGTTTGAGGAGCGAGGGCATTGTTACACAAACTGGTTTAATTTATGATCCATCAATTGAGACAATGCTGTGAAAAGACGTGATTCCACGGTCCGTTTCTTTCACCCGTTTCTCCTTTGTTTTTCTCCAAGGCAAAAAGACATCCATTCGGAAGAAGACTACAGACTTTGATGGACATTTCTAAAAGACTTTGATAGACACTTTAAAGACTTTAATGACTTTTTATGGACACTTGAAAGACTTTAATTACCACCCACAGCAAGGATACAGCCATCCGGACAAGACTTCAACCGACACCCAAGGACAATTGCACACATTATTATGTGAATGTATTTGTGACACATGTCTTATCTTCATCTCTACAACCTTCAGGTAGTGACACACATAGTCGACAGGTGATATAGGTACATATATTAGCATTCACATGTTTTTCCCCCTGCATGTATCATCAACTAAATGTGCCCCCCATTTGTTGGAACAAGAAGTTGAAAAGAGCTCGGTAGTGTTTGTTGGCCCACTTACAGACCCTTAATACGGGATAAGAAGGATTTAATGTATACTTCGCAATACCTCGAAGCTTATCTAGAACATATACGGCACGATGATACATGCCCCTCAGACATGAATTTCATACATACATGCTTTTACTATCCCACTAGGTCATACATTTCCCGCCTACTCCTCTCCTCCCTCCACCTAATCATTTATAGGTATTTCATTGTATTGTATATTTTTCTGCTTAATTGTTTAGATAGTGGCAGTTATTGTTGACTGCCAAAGGGTCGACTGTCAAAGTCAAAAAATATTGTTATACATATCCTTTGTTCTAACCCCTCATGCACATGCACGCTGGTCCCCCGTGCATACACATATCCACAAGTTGCGTAAGAGACACTCCGGCGACTCGTGCGCATGATATGTGTATTTACGGCGGAGTTTGTGAGCGTGTAGCGTGCTATTAAAACATAGCATATTTAACCTGAATAGTGCATTTTGTAGATGTAGTTCCCCTAGACCATGACAGCGAGTAATATTAGTTTAAACAGTTCCTGGACGGAGGGATTCGTCTTTGCCTGATAGGAAGGGTCAGATAAAGGTTGTAAGGTGATGTCTAGTGTCCAGCTGTAGGGTATTTTAAGGGTAACATTCCGGTGTTAGTTAGGAAAGAATCGCATGTTCCTGCATATGGTTATGTGCAGAAGTAGAATATAGATATAAATTGTATTTAAAATATATTACGAATGTGGAGGGGACGAGAATGGAACCCAGTCACACATAAATTTCCCACAGACTGAGATACAATGGCCTTGTTTACACTAAGCTTTGAGATTCTATGAAGAGGGCATACACCTTTGTTTATGAAGAGGGCCAGGTTTCTCTCCAGAATAATGAGTGCTGAGTTGTCATTGTCTCAACTGAAAGAAAGGGACAAACAAGGGTGAACAATGCCCAGGAGCAGAGTATGTTTGGAAGATCAGAAACAATAGCTAACCACAACAAAACCAGACAGATAGGAATTTAGGATACTAACATTCCTAGTCCAAAATCCATGGAGATAGAGGTATTCATTTATATATATATATATATATATGTGTGAATAAATATATAATTCCTAACAAATTGTAATAGCAGGAGTGTGTGTATGTATATATATATATATATATATATATATATGTGTGTGTATATATATATATATATATATATATATATATATATATGAATATGTGGATATATGAATATCTTGAAGATTGAGATAGATAGTAATATCATGTGTGGGATCATATTGTTCAGAGTCACGTGAACATTAATCTGGTGGGAATAAGAACATTGTTAAAATTTACCTCATTAAGATATTGATAATACCGGATTTATGTTTAATGTGATGGGTTTAAACTGATTATGGGGCGGGAACTCCACATCCCAAGTCCTAGCCATCGCCCACTTCTTGAACTAACCAATGGTCCCCGGTGCAGGACATGTCCCACCCCCTAACCAATGGAAGAAGAGCACACAGTGTCTATTGTATTATGTCTTGAGCTACTGAATAAAGAGCGAACAGCAGGCCAGGTCACTATCAAAGACTCTGAAGGCTTTCTACCTGATAGCTGAGGACTGGTCCAGAACGCGCTTGCGAACGATTCCCCACGTATGTATATTCTCTGTAGCCATTATTCTCTATTATTCTGTTTAGATTTCCTTGTTAGCCTGTAGTGTATAACTTGTATCTGTTTACCCCTTTTTCTCTGAATAATCCACTGCGGTGTTAGAGCCCAGTGGTTTACCACAAACCGGTGTTGTGTTTTCACTTTCCTGCAAAGGGCTTTCATAGCGTATTAATCGGTATAAGGTGTATAAGCATTGTTAAGGTGTAAGCACTGCGGGTACTTCATACCACCAGCGCTACTTAAGGTTTTAAAGGTATTACATCGTTGCAGTACTAGGCTGCTAAGGTTTAAAGTATAAGCATATCCTTACATTGTTTCATTACTTAAGGTTTACTGTATATCACTCTGTGTGCGTCCGCGCCGCGTGTACGTTGTACCCACGGCACGGCGTCTGATACGCTAATAGCGTATCAATACGGTACTCAGTACGCAAATAGCGTACTTAGTACGTAGCGTGATCCGTGTGCGTACGTGCCGCGTGTACGTCGCGCCCACGGCACAGCGTCTGATATGCTAAGTGCGTATCCATACGGTACTCAGTACGCAAATAGCGTACTTAGTACGTAGAGTGTGTAATTAGTCTAGCGGCCATAGCGGCTCCACGGTAATAGTGTATAGCTTTATGTTTTAAGATAATATTTGACATTATCAGGGAGAACTGCTGGCAACAGACTCCCTGCTTCGTGGGACTGAGGGGGCAGAAGCAGAACCAACTTCCTAAAGAGTTTCATGGCTCTGCTTCTGGCTGACAGGACACCATTAGCTCCTGAAGGGTACTGAACGCTAGCCGTGTCTAGATGCTCACTCCCACAGCACGCCGTCACCCCCCTCGCAGAGCAAGAAGTCAGAAGACAGGTGAGTATGAGAAGAATGATCTTCAATCAAGTAAGTGACGGCTGAGGTATGGCGCGGCTGGCGGGAGCGCAGCGCGCCATTGCTGCCCACACACACAGGCACTGCAGGGCACGGGGGGGGGGGGGGGGCGCCCTGGGCAGGAAAATACCTCTATAAGCTGGCTAATAGGGGGCATAAGATGCCCAGGCACAGCCCTACCCCCGCCAGTATAAATATTACAAACAGTCTCTGAGGTAAAAAGGGCGGAGCTTCTTCCTCAGGCAGCCAGCACACTGGTCAGCACCATTTTCTCTCTCTCTCCTCAGGCTGCAGAGATATAGCTGGTCCTCCTCCACTTCTGACTACAAGTATTCAGGGTGTAAATAAGGGGGCAATTGGTTTCCCCCGGCACCCTGAATGATAACAGTAACCAGATATAAATCCCACATAATAATAGAATTCAGAGATCTTCGTTACACATATTTGCGCAAATGTGTGGTTAAGCCCCAAAGCCGCATCAAGGCGTCTCTGTATATTTGGGGTCCCTAGCGCTATATCTAGGTGCAGGGTGTGGCACCCCAACACACCAGCATAAAGCCAGAAAGCCCAGCATAGCATACCAGTGAAAAAACTAAAGAAGGTAATTCTCCCTGCACCTGGCACAGCTTCACTAAAAGAGCCGGCAGACCGTAAAATGGAAACTACATTGAAATCCATTTATGTAGCCAATGGTACACTCCTCAGGCCCACTATTGCCTGCGCGTGGGTGAGTTGCGCTACTGAAAAATGGTCAGAAAGTGTCTCATCAGAAATAGACACGATTGATAAATATGAGATACTCCTTAAGTTAGGGAATATCAAGGATGCTGCCGCCTACATGCTGGAAGCAATGAAGGATATTGGACTCTTGAGTTCACAAGCCGCTACCATGGCAGTATCGACTCGGCGGGCGTTGTGGACTCGCCAGTGGAACGTGGATGCAGATTAAAAAAAAAACATGGAGGCTCTCCCGTACAAAGGTGAGGCCTTATTTGGCGATGGCCTGGATGCGTTAGTCTCGGCGGCTACCGCAGGTAAGTCAACGTTTTTGCCCTCTGCACCTGCACCGGCAAAAAAGACATATCACCCACACATGCAGTCCTTTCGGCCTAATAAATACAAAAAAGCGAGAGGTTCCCCCTTCTTTACAGGTAAGGGAAGGGGAAAGGGAAAGAAGTCACCAGCGGCTTCTGGTTCCCAAGAGCAGAAGTCTACCCCTACTTCTGCCAAGTCTTCAGCATGATACAAGTCACAGAAAAATGGATGTGTGCATAGGCGCCCTTGTAACAAAGATGATGGTAATAACAAGGTGGTTTGTATAAAAACACAGTACTTTAATAAATATAAAATCAATACATACAGGCCATATATTCATATAAAACAACAATGTGCCAATCCCAAATAAGATCTCACCCTCTATAAGATTTGCGGTGGGCAGAGAGCCTCTTAATAAAAGGCAATCCGGTCTCGGTGGAATAGTCGTCGCACCACCACAAAAGGCTTATTTTATATTTATTAAAGTACTGTGTTTTTATACAAACCACCTTGTTATTACCATCATCTTTGTTACAAGGGCGCCTATGCACACATCCATTTTTCTGTGACTTGTATCTTGCCATTAGGGACGTGGTGTTCCCTTAGTGATGTGTGACGGCTGCCTAGGGTAACATTTATTGCGCACATCAGAAATATTTTTTGCTTGTCTACAAGTCTTCAGCATGACGCTGGAGCTCCCTTGCGGGAGGCCGCTCGGGTGGGAGCACGTCTCAAACTGTTCAGCCAAGGTTGGATTCTGACTGGATCACTGGGTATTGCAAATATTATCCCAGGGATACAAGCTGGAGTTTCAAGACGTTCCCCCATGCCGATTTTTAAAATCGACCTTGCCAGCTTCTCCGCCAGAGAGAGAAGCAGTAACAGCGGCAATCCAAAAGTTATGTCAGGACCAGGTCATAGTCCTGGTACGGTTATCACAACAAGGGGAGGGGTTTTATTCAAGCCTCTTTGTAGTTCCGAAGCTGGACGGCTCAGTCAGACCGATCCTAAACCTAAAAGATCTGAATTTCTATTTAAAAAGGTTCAGGTTCAAGATGGAATCACTGAGAGCAGTGATTTCCAGTCTGGAGGAGGGGGACTACATGGTGTCTGTAGACATAAAGGATGCTTACCTGCATGTTCCCATTTATCCTCCTCACCAGGCTTATCTGAGATTTGCGGTTCAGGATTGCCATTACCAATTCCAGACGTTACCTTTCGGCCTCTCCACAGCGCAAAGGGTATTCACCAAGGTGATGGCGGAGATGATGGCCCTCCTTTGACAGCAAGGAGACAATATAGTTCCTTATCTGGACGATCTCCTGATAAAGGCGAGATCCAGGGAGCAGTTGATACAAAACATCGCACTCTCTCTGTCAATACTCCAACAACACGGTTGGATCATAAATTATCCAAAGTCACAGTAGGAACCAACGACAAGGTTGTCTTTCCTCTGGATGATTCTGGACACAGAAGTTCAGAAAGTATTTCTGCCGGCGGAAAAGGCCTTGGAAATACAGAAAATGGTAAAACAGATACTGAAACCATCCTCTGTGTCGATCCATCAGTGCATTCAGTTGTTGGGGAAGATGGTGGCGGCCTACGAGGCCATACAGTTTGGCAGGTTCCATGCCAGAATATTCCAGTGGGACCTGTTGGACAAGTGGTCAGGGTCACACCTACACATGCACCGGAAGATAATCCTGTCGTCAAAAACCAGGGTTTTGCTCCTGTGGTGGCTGCACAGCTCTCACCTACTGGAAGGACGCAGGTTCGGGATTCAGGACTGGGTCCTAGTAACCACGGATGCAAGTCTCTGAGGCTGGGGAGCAGTCACTCAAGGAGAAAACTTCCAAGGACGTTGGTCACATCAGGAAGCCTGCCTGCACATAAACGTGCTGGAGCTGAGAGCCATTTACAATGGCCTTCAACAAGCGGTACATCTTCTTCAAGACCGTCCCATGCAGATCCAGTCGGACAATGTAACAGCAGTCGCGTACATAAACAGGCAGGGTGGAACAAAAAGCAGAGCGGCAATGGCAGAGGTGACAAGAATCCTCCTCTGGGCAGAAAAACATCTAAAAGCTCTGTCGGCAAAATTCATTCCGGGAGTAGACAACTGGGAAGCAGACTTCCTCAGCAGACACGATCTCCATCCGGGAGAGTGGGGCCTTCACCAAGAAGTCTTTGCAGAGGTGACAAGTCTTTGGGGAGTTCCTCAAATAGACATAATTGCATCTCGTCTCAACAAGAAGCTTCAGAGATATTGTTCCAGGTCGAGAGACCCTCAAGTAATAGTGGTGGATGCGCTAGTGACCCAGTGGGTTTTCCCGTCAGTGTATGTCTTCCCTACACTTCCGCTGATCCCAAAAGTACTCAGGATCATAAAAAGAACAAGGGTTCGAGCAATCTCCATTGCCCCAGACTGGCCAAGGAGGGATTGGTACCCGGATCTTCAGCAGTTGCTCGTAGAAGATCCTCGGCCTCTTCCGCCTCGTGAGGACCTGCTGCAGCAGGGGCCGTGCGTGTATCAAGACTTACCGCGGCTACGTTTGACGGCATGGCTGTTGAGCGCCGGATCCTAGCCCGAAAGGGTATTCTCAAGGAAGTCATCCCCACTCTTATTCAGGCCAGGAAAGGAGTAACGTCGAAACATTACCACCGTATTTGGAGAAAATATGTGTCTTGGTGTGAATTCAAGAAAGCTCCTATGGAAGAGTTTCACTTAGGACGTTTCCTCCATTTTCTACAGGCTGGTGTGGAAGCAGGCCTCCGATTGGGATCAATCAAGGTCCAGATTTCGGCCTTGTCAGTGTTCTTCCAAAAACAATTGGCCTCTCTTCCAGAGATTCAGACCTTCGTGAAAGGGGTTCTGCACATCCAGCCTCCATTAGTTTAAAGTTAAATCCTTTCCTCGAAATGTCCGTCTCCCTGGGCACAGTTCCTACAACTGAGGTGTGGAGGAGGGGCATAGAGGGAGGAGCCAGTTCACACCCAATGAAAAGTCTTTAGAGTGCCCATGTCTCCTGCGGATCCCATCTATACCCCCATGGTCTTGACGTCGTCCCCAGCATCCTCTACGGACTAGGAGAAAAGGATTTACCGGTAGGTATCAAAATCCTGTCTTTGCTCTGCCAGGCCCTGTATATTACATAGATTTATTTTTCTGCACTAAAAACAAAATGTATTGTAGATCATATTCTAATACAGTGTTTTCAACCACTGTACCGTGGCACACTAGTGTGCCCTGAGCAGTCTCCAGGTGTGCCGCCATAGAAGCAGAGCCAGGCCCGTCAGTATTTTGCCGCTACTGAGGCCCTGGAACGATCAATACTGGTGGGTTTAGTGGTTGCAGAGCCAGTTCTAATTTTGGGCCCGGACAGTGTTGGGCTCTTCTGGCTTTCTCAGATGTGGCTCAGGCGTTACCTATGGAGAAGCTGCAACATGACATCCTAGGACACGCAACTTCACCATGTATCACCATTATATCTGAGTGTGCTTTGGCAATATTTAAATCTTATTCAGTGTGCCGCGAGTTGTAAATGGTTGAAAATCTCTGTTCTAATATGAGATCAGTAATCCCTGTTAGGCTGCAGTGAGAAGATCTAGTCCTGTGGTATATGAGATATGTCAGGTATGCTTCAGCCCCACAACATATGTAATATTGGCGCTGACGGCAGAGCGCACCCTGTACGGTACACTACATATGGTAAGTAATCTAAGAAGCCCCAGTACTCTCTCACTGCCTGGCTATCTATCTATGCATTGTGCGCAATGCGTTAATATCTCTGCAAATGTCTTAAACATATGAAACTGATACGTGGAAAACATTTCCTATAAAATAAATGAGGGAAATATAATTACATGGCAATGGAAATGTTCTGATGTTGTTACTTCAGAAACATAACAGATATAAGGAAAATTCCAGCAGTTTCTCAGGAAATAGAACTTTCCGAATCCTGACATTCCAGTAATAGTGGGAAATTGTTCGGAAAACCATCACAGCCTCATAAACAGTATAGTGGCTCACACGGGATCCGGTCTGAAGATCGACAGTGTCTAGGTCGACAATGTTTAGGTCGACCACTATAGGTCGACAGTCACTAGGTCGAAAGTGTCAGAAGGTCGACATGTTCTAGGTCGACAGGTCAAAAGGTCGACGTGAGTTTGTCAAAAAAAAAAAATTCTTTTTCATACTTAACGATCCACGTGGACTACGATTGTAATGGCAATCTGTGCCGAGCGCAGCTGTAGCGCAGCGGTAGTGGAGCGAGGCACCTTGCCTGAAGCATGGCGAGCTAAGCGAGCCATGCGAGGGGACACGGTGCACTAATTGGGGTTCCCGGCCACTCTACTAAGAAAACAATACCAAAAAACACACAAAAAACGCATGTCGACCTTTTGACCTGTCGACCTAGAACATGTCGACCTTCTGACCCTGTCGACCTTCTGACCCTGTCGACCTAGTGACTGTCAACCTATAGGGGTCGACCAAAATATTGTCAACCTAGACACTGTCCATCTAATGATCCACACCCGGGTCACACAGGACCCCTTACTCACTTATGCTAAGTGAGCTGCAATGCAAAATGGGAATGGCCCTGACACACATCAATTTAAATATTTTTATTACAGTAAATGGCAAATTACACATCCAAATTATTGTCATAGATAAAAAAAAAATCTAAAAATGAGCAGACGAGGGCATATAAAAATATGCAAAAAAAACTTTATGGAACAACAATGTCGCAATATAAATTCAATTAATTTAAAAGGAATAACCATAAAAATTAAGCATAAAATGAAACTATAAAAGTTCACTAAAAACTGGACGCGTTTCATGGCACCTGGCCGCTTCCTTTGGCAGTGAAGCGTGAACTAAAGTTTACTAGTGATGAGCACCGGAAATTTTTCGGGATTTGTGTTTTGGTTTTGGGTTCGGTTCCGCGGCCGTGTTTTGGGTTCGAACGCGTTTTGGCAAAACCTCACCGAATTTTTTTTGTCGGATTCGGGTGTGTTTTGGATTCGGGTGTTTTTTTTAAAAAAAACCTAAAAAACAGCTTAAATCATAGAATTTGGGGTTCATTTTGATCCCAAAGTATTATTAACCTCAATAACCATAATTTCCACTCATTTTCAGTCTATTCTGAACACCTCACACCTCACAATATTATTTTTAGTCCTAAAATTTGCACCGAGGTCGCTGGATGGCTAAGCTAAGCGACACAAGTGGCCGACACAAACACCTGGCCCATCTAGGAGTGGCACTGCAGTGTCACGCAGGATGGCCCTTCCAAAAAACACTCCCCAAACAGCACATGACGCAAAGAAAAAAAAAAGAGGCGCAATGAGGTAGCTGTGTGAGTAAGCTAAGCGACCCTAGTGGCCGACACAAACACCTGGCCCATCTAGGAGTGGCACTGCAGTGTCACGCAGGATGGCCCTTCCAAAAAACACTCCCCAAACAGCACATGACGCAAAGAAAAAAAGAGGCGCAATGAGGTAGCTGTGTGAGTAAGCTAAGCGACCCTAGTGGCCGACACAAACACCTGGCCCATCTAGGAGTGGCACTGCAGTGTCACGCAGGATGGCCCTTCCAAAAAACACTCCCCAAACAGCACATGACGCAAAGAAAAAAAGAGGCGCAATGAGGTAGCTGTGTGAGTAAGCTAAGCGACCCTAGTGGCCGACACAAACACCTGGCCCATCTAGGAGTGGCACTGCAGTGTCACGCAGGATGGCCCTTCCAAAAAACACCCCCCAAACAGCACATGACGCAAAGAAAAATGAAAGAAAAAAGAGGTGCAAGATGGAATTGTCCTTGGGCCCTCTCACCCACCCTTATGTTGTATAAACAGGACATGCACACTTTAACCAACCCATCATTTCAGTGACAGGGTCTGCCACACGACTGTGACTGAAATGACGGGTTGGTTTGGACCCCCACCAAAAAAGAAGCAATTAATCTCTCCTTGCACAAACTGGCTCTACAGAGGCAAGATGTCCACCTCATCATCATCCTCCGATATATCACCGTGTACATCCCCCTCCTCACAGATTATCAATTCGTCCCCACTGGAATCCACCATCTCAGCTCCCTGTGTACTTTGTGGAGGCAATTGCTGCTGGTCAATGTCTCCATGGAGGAATTGATTATAATTCATTTTAATGAACATCATCTTCTCCACATTTTCTGGATGTAACCTCGTACGCCGATTGCTGACAAGGTGAGCGGCGGCACTAAACACTCTTTCGGAGTACACACTTGTGGGAGGGCAACTTAGGTAGAATAAAACCAGTTTGTGCAAGGGCCTCCAAATTGCCTCTTTTTCCTGCCAGTATAAGTACGGACTGTCTAACGTGCCTACTTGGATGCGGTCACTCATATAATCCTCCACCATTCTTTCAATGGGGAGAGAATCATATGCAGTGACAGTAGACGACATGTCCGTAATCGTTGTCAGGTCCTTCAGTCCGGACCAGATGTCAGCATCAGCAGTCGCTCCAGACTGCCCTGCATCACCGCCAGCGGGTGGGCTCGGAATTCTGAGCCTTTTCCTCGCACCCACAGTTGCGGGAGAATGTGAAGGAGGAGATGTTGACAGGTCGCGTTCCGCTTGACTTGACAATTTTGTCACCAGCAGTTCTTTGAACCCCAGCAGACTTGTGTCTGCCGGAAAGAGAGATCCAAGGTAGGTTTTAAATCTAGGATCGAGCACGGTGGCCAAAATGTAGTGCTCTGATTTCAACAGATTGACCACCCGTGAATCCTTGTTAAGCGAATTAAGGGCTCCATCCACAAGTCCCACATGCCTAGCGGAATCGCTCTGTGTTAGCTCCTCCTTCAATGTCTCCAGCTTCTTCTGCAAAAGCCTGATGAGGGGAATGACCTGACTCAGGCTGGCAGTGTCTGAACTGACTTCACGTGTGGCAAGTTCAAAAGGTTGCAGAACCTTGCACAACGTTGAAATCATTCTCCACTGCGCTTGAGACAGGTGCATTCCACCTCCTATATCGTGCTCAGTTGTATAGGCTTGAATGGCCTTTTGCTGCTCCTCCAACCTCTGAAGCATATAGAGGGTTGAATTCCACCTCGTTACCACTTCTTGCTTCAGATGATGGCAGGGCAGGTTCAGGCGTTTTTGGTGGTGCTCCAGTCTTCTGTACGTGGTGCCTGTACGCCGAAAGTGTCCCGCAATTCTTCTGGCCACCGACAGCATCTCTTGCACGCCCCTCTCGTTTTTTAAATAATTCTGCACCACCAAATTCAAGGTATGTGCAAAACATGGGACGTGCTGGAATTTGCCCATATTTAATGCACACACAATATTGCTGGCGTTGTCCGATGCCACAAATCCACAGGAGAGTCCAATTGGGGTAAGCCATTCTGCGATGATCTTCCTCAGTTGCCGTAAGAGGTTTTTAGCTGTGTGCGTATTCTGGAAAGCGGTGATACAAAGCGTAGCCTGCCTAGGAAAGAGTTGGCGTTTGCGAGATGCTGCTACTGGTGCCGCCGCTGCTGTTCTTGCGGCGGGAGTCCATACATCTACCCAGTGGGCTGTCACAGTCATATAGTCCTGAGCCTGCCCTGCTCCACTTGTCCACATGTCCGTGGTTAAGTGGACATTGGGTACAACTGCATTTTTTAGGACACTGGTGAGTCTTTTTCTGAGGTCTGTGTACATTTTCGGTATCGCCTGCCTAGAGAAATGGAACCTAGATGGTATTTGGTACCGGGGACACAGTACCTCCAACAAGTCTCTAGTTGCCTCTGCAGTAATGATGGATACCGGAACCACGTTTCTCACCGCCCAGGATGCCAAGGCCTCAGTTATCCGCTTTGCAGCAGGATGACTGCTGTGATATTTCATCTTCCTCGCAAAGGACTGTTGGACAGTCAATTGCTTGGTGGAAGTAGTAAAAGTGGTCTTACGAGTACGACTTCCCCTCTGGGATGACCATCGACTCCCAGCAGCAACAACAGCAGCGCCAGCAGCAGTAGGCGTTACACGCAAGGATGCATTGGAGGAATCCCAGGCAGGAGAGGACTCGTCAGAATTGCCAGTGACATGGCCTGCAGGACTATTGGCATTCCTGGGGAAGGAGGAAATTGACACTGAGGGAGTTGGTGGGGTGGTTTGCGTGAGCTTGGTTACAAGAGGAAGGGATTTACTGGTCAGTGGACTGCTTCCGCTGTCGCCCAAAGTTTCTGAACTTGTCACTGACTTATGATGAATGCGCTGCAGGTGACGTATAAGGGAGGATGTTCCGAGGTGGTTAACGTCCTTACCCCTACTTATTACAGCTTGACAAAGGCAACACACGGCTTGACAAATGTTGTCCGCATTTCTGTTGAAATACTTCCACACCGAAGAGCTGATTTTTTTGGTATTTTCACCAGGCATGTCAATGGCCCTATTCCTCCCACGGACAACAGGTGTCTCCCCGGGTGCCTGACTTAAACAAACCACCTCACCATCAGAATCCTCCTGGTCAATTTCCTCCCCAGCGCCAGCAACACCCATATCCTCCTCATCCTGGTGTACTTCAACACTGACATCTTCAATCTGACTATCAGGAACTGGACTGCGGGTGCTCCTTCCAGCACTTGCAGGGGGCGTGCAAATGGTGGAAGGTGCATGCTCTTCACGTCCAGTGTTGGGAAGGTCAGGCATCGCAAACGACACAATTGGACTCTCCTTGTGGATTTGTGATTTCTTTGCTGTGCTTTTGCCAGCTTGAGTCTTTTCATTTTTCTAGCGAGAGGCTGAGTGCTTCCATCCTCATGTGAAGCTGAACCACTAGCCATGAACATAGGCCAGGGCCTCAGCCGTTCCTTGCCACTCCGTGTGGTAAATGGCATATTGGCAAGTTTACGCTTCTCCTCTGACAATTTTATTTTAGATTTTTGAGTCCTTTTTTTACTGATATTTGGTGTTTTGGATTTTACATGCTCTGTACTATGACATTGGGCATCGGCCTTGGCAGACGACGTTGCTGGCATTTCATCGTCTCGGCCATGACTAGTGGCAGCAGCTTCAGCACGAGGTGGAAGTCGATCTTGATCTTTCCCTATTTTTGGAACCTCAACATTTTTGTTCTCCATATTTTAATAGGCACAACTAAAAGGCACCTCAGGTAAACAATGGAGATGGATGGATACTAGTACACTTATGGATGGACGAGCGACTGCCGACACAGAGGTAGCTACAGCCGTGGACTACCGTACTGCGTCTGCTGCTAATATAGACTGGATGATAATGATATAAAAAATATATATATATATCACTACTGCAGCCGGACAGGTATATATTATATAATGACGGACCTGCTGGACACTGTCAGCAGCACTGCAGACTCCTAAAGTAAGCTACTAGTAGTATCAAGAAGATAGAAAAAAAAAAAAACACCACAGGTAGGTGGTATACAATTATGGATGGTCGAGCGACTGCCGACACAGAGGTAGCTACAGCCGTGGACTACCGTACTGCATCTGCTGCTAATATAGACTGG
Organism: Pseudophryne corroboree; assembly: GCF_028390025.1. Lineage (NCBI taxonomy): Eukaryota > Metazoa > Chordata > Amphibia > Anura > Myobatrachidae > Pseudophryne > Pseudophryne corroboree. Next base: position 455,111,323 of record NC_086451.1, read on the forward strand.
ATGATAATGATATAAAAAAATATATATATATTACTACTGCAGCCGGACAGGTATATATTATATAATGACGGACCTGCTGGACACTGTCAGCAGCACTGCAGACTCCTAAAGTAAGCTACTAGTAGTATCAAGAAGATAGAAAAAAAAAAACACCACAGGTAGGTGGTATACAATTATGGATGGACGAGCGACTGCCGACACAGAGGCAGCTACAGCCGTGGACTACCGTACTGCGTCTGCTGCTAATATAGACTGGATGATAATGATATAAAAAATATATATATATCACTACTGCAGCCGGACAGGTATATATTATATAATGACGGACCTGCTGGACACTGTCAGCAGCACTGCAGACTCCTAAAGTAAGCTACTAGTAGTATCAAGAAGATAGAAAAAAAAAACACACCACAGGTAGGTGGTATACAATTATGGATGGACGAGCGACTGCCGACACAGAGGTAGCTACAGCCGTGGACTACCGTACTGCGTCTGCTGCTAATATAGACTGGATGATAATGATATAAAAAATATATATATATCACTACTGCAGCCGGACAGGTATATATTATATAATTAATGACGGACCTGCTGGACACTGTCAGCAGAATGCGTTTATAGAATAAAAACGCCACACGACGAGTGTTTAACTTTTTCAGGCAGACAATCACAATATACTGGTGGTCAGACAGTGGTCACTGGTCAGTCACACTGGCAGTGGCACTCTGGCAGCAAAAGTGTGCACTGTTAAATAATATGTACTCCTGCTACTGCTCCCCAGTCTCCCCCACAATTAAGCTGTGTGAGCACTGAGCACTCAGCACAGTCAGATATACATAGATGATGCAGCACACTGAGGCTGAGCACAGATATGGTATACTATTACTGTGTCACTGTGTATCGTTTTTTTTCAGGCAGAGAACGGATTATATTAAATAATAATATAATAAAAAAACTGCACTGGTGGTCACTGGTCAGTCACTAGTAAACTCTGCACTCTCTGAGTACTCCTAAGCTCCAGTAAATCAAGTGTCTCACTCTCACTCTCTCTCTTCTAATCTAAATGGAGAGGACGCCAGCCACGTCCTCTCCCTATGAATCTCAATGCACGTGTGAAAATGGCGGCGACGCGCGGCTCCTTATATAGAATCCGAGTCTCGCAATAGAATACGAGCCTCGCGAGAATCCGACAGCGGGATGATGACGTTCGGGCGCGCTCGGGTTAGCCGAGCAAGGCGGGAAGATCCGAGTCTGCCTCGGATCCGTGTAAAAAGGCTGAAGTTCGGGGGGGTTCGGATTCCGAGGAACCGAACCCGCTCATCACTAAAGTTTACGTTTAGTACAAGTTAGTACACGATACACGTTTTGTTTTTTTAAAAGGGGCAATCACTTACAAGGCAAAACCATGCATTGTTGTAAGTGATTGCCCCTTTAAAAAAAAGTCAGAGTTCAGCTGGTATCCCGCACGGGCGCCAAACTCGGGGTGGCATTATATCCGGCCATTAGTGTTTAGTCACATCCTATAGTGTCATTATGATTTATTCAGAGTAAAAAAAGATGACCTGTGGCGCAAGAAAGGGAACATAAAATTAAACAACCTTAAAATAGGATGCTGAGTCCAAATTCTCTGGTGTGAGCAGGAGCGGATTGGCCATAGGGCTCACCAGGAAGATCCCCGGTAGGCTGACATGTCCGTGGGGCCTGTTTTGTGTGTTGTAATGTGGCCCCACCCCCCACATGACAGCATCCCACTGCAGTCAGTGCATTGTCCCCATTCATTCTGTTATTCCATCTCTGCAGTACAGCAACTCTGCCATCCAGTGATGCTGCCATGGCTACATGGTATGTTATACCTCTTGTGCTGTCGATGCTGGGCCACTTCAACAAAATTTTACAGGGCCACTTTTAGGTGGTCATACCGAGTTGATCGCAGCCAGCAACTTTTTGCTGCTGCTGCGATCAACTAGTCCACGCCTATGGGGGAGTGTATTTTAGCTTAGCAGGGCTGCAATCGCTTGTGCAGTCCTGCTAAGCTGAAAAAATTTCAAGCAGAACAAGACCAGCCCTGGACATACTTACCCTGTGCGACGATCTCTGCGATGTTGGAGCCGGCTTTGACATCAGACATCCGCCCTCCGTTCTCCTGGACACGCCTGCGCTTTCTTCTCCACTTCCCGAAAACGGTCTCCAACGGTACAGATCCGCCCAGGTACGCCTTCTTTCTGTCAATCTTCTTTGCGGTCGGCTCTGCGACTGCTTCATTCGTAGAACGCGATCTAAGCCGGCGACACCTGTCGCTGGGCAACGTTGCGCACGCACATTGTGGCCGCCGCGCATGTGCATTCCAGACCCCCTTAGTTCCCAATGCTCCGCTGGGCGTGAGCAAAGTTCCCAAAATTCCTTATTTGCAGGTCCCTTTCCTTAATGACTGTATCTCCACTCCAGCACATATAACCTCAAAAAGGAGAAGGATTTAGTGCAACACCGTTGGATATTTTAAAGCACACGTTAATCACTAGTTACACTCACATTCAGAGAATTTAAAAATCGCATATAATAAACCTCCACTATATAGGCATTCTGGCTCTCACCGAAGAGGAAAGGGCACCAGCAAGTCCATGTAGCATGCGGTCTCTATCCTGGTCATCAGATGTTGAAATGAGAGTCCCGGTAGTTCCTTTTGGAGCCACAAGAATAACCACCTGCTTAACGCGTTTCGTACTGTGGGTATAAAGGTCCTTCTTCAGAAGCATGGTGGTAAATGCATAAATCCATGTATTTATACCTTAACATAATGAGTTAATGAGTAGTCAATTAATCAAACCCCCCCCCCACGCTTCCTGTGTTCCTGGGTGCCAAAAAAACAGACTGCAGCGTGTGCTCCCATCGGTCGCCAACCCTGCATTCCGCCGAATGCAACGCGGTGGGCAGGTTACTATTCCCAATTGTAGTCCATGTGGATCATAAAGTATGAAAAAGTTAAAAAAATTGAAAAAAAGTGACTCATGTCGACCTTTTCATGTGTCGACCTAGTGACCACGTCGACATATTGACCATGTCGACCTAATGCATGTCGACCAGTAGTGGTTGACCTAATGAGTGTCGACCTAAGTGCTGTCGACATAAAGACCGGATACCCATGAACTTATGGGGCAGATTTAACAAAGAGGGATACTCGTGTTATCACTCGTTATGAATGTTAAATGGTGCTCCAGCCAATCAGCACCTGTCCTTTTTCAAACACATGACAGTTAGGAGCTGATTGGCTGGCACATCATTTAACATTCATAACGAGTGATAACAAGAATATCCTTCTTTGTTAAATCTGCCCCATGGCATATTAAGGATAATAAAATAGCATCAGAGTACAAGGAATTATAGTCTGAAAACAATCTTAGAACATTTCGAGGATACCCATCTCTACGAAGAGAGAGATTTGATTGGCAACCAGATTGTGAAGGAATCTGATAGGGATTTGTCTAAAGAATTCAGATATCAGTTGAAATACCAAAAAGAATAGAGAATAACCAATAACAGAAACCTACAATACTAACAGTTACAGGAGAGGCAATGTAAACATATGAAGTGAAGTTAGTTTCCAGTGATCAGCCTATGATGACGTGTATCATATATAAGTTTATTTACTGTAGCCATAGGTGTACCTATGATGGGTGCTGGGTGTGTGGTTCTTGAGGAAGGAGAGCTACTGTATCTATGAAACGCGTTGATGCTGCTGATTGTGTGACCACAGAGGGAAACGTGTTGATGCTGGTGATTGTGTGACCGCAGAGGGAAATGCGTTGATGCTGCTGATTGTGTGACCACAGAGGGAAACATGTTGATGCTGCTGATCGTGTGACCGCAGAGAGAAACATCTTGATGCTGCTGATTGTGTGACCGCAGAGGGAAATGTGTTGATGCTGCTGATCGTGTGACTGCAGAGGGAAACGTGTTGATGCTGCTGATTGTGTGACCACAGAGGGAAACGCGTTGATGCTGCTGATCGTGTGACCGCAGAGGGAAACACGTTGATGTTTCTGATTGTGTGACCACAGAGGGAAACGCGTTGATGCTGCTGATTTTGTGACCGCAGAGGGAAATTCGTTGATGCTGCTGATCGTGTGACCGCAGAGGGAAACGCGATGCTGCTGCTGAGTTTGTGACCACAGAGGGAAACGCGTTGATGCTGCTGATTGTGTGACCACAGAGGGAAACGTATTGATGCTGCTGATTGTGTGACCACAGAGGGAAACGTGTTGATGCTGCTGATCGTGTGACCGCAGAGGGAAACGTGTTGATGCTGCTGATTGTGTGACCACAGAGGGAAACGTGTTGATGCTGCTGATTGTGTGACCACAGAGGGAAACGTGTTGATGCTGCTGATTGTGTGACCGCAGAGGGAAACGTGTTGATGCTGCTGATCGTGTGACCGCAGAGGGAAACGTGGATGCTGCTGATTGTGTGACCACAGAGGGAAACGCGTTGATGCTGCTGATTTTGTGACCGTGATGCTGCTGATAGTGTGACCGCAGAGGGAAACGCGATGCTGCTGCTGAGTTTGTGACCGCAGAGGGAAATGTGTTGATGCTGCTGATCGTGTGACTGCAGAGGGAAACGCGTTGATGCTGCTGATTGTGTGACCGCAGAGGGAAATGCGTTGATGCTGATGATTGTGTGTCCACAGAGGGAAACGCATTGATGCTGCTGATCGTGTGACTGCAGAGGGAAATGCGTTGATGCTGCTGATCGTGTGACTGCAGAGGGAAACGCGTTGATGCTGCTGATCGTGTGACGGCAGAGGGAAACGTTTTAATGCTGCTGATCGTGTGACCACAGAGGGAAACACGTTGATGCTGCTGATTTTGTGACCGCAGAGGGAAATGCGTTGATGCTGCTGATCGTGTGACCGCAGAGGGAAACGCGATGATGCTGCTGATTTTGTGACCGCAGAGGGAAATGCGTTGATGCTGCTGATCGTGTGACTGCAGAGGGAAACGCGCTGATGCTGCTGATTGTGTGACCGCAGAGGGAAACGCGTTGATGCTGCTGATTGTGTGACCACAGAGGGAAACGTGTTGATGCTGCTGATCGTGTGACCGCAGAGGGAAACGCGTTGATGCTGCTGATTGTGTGACCACAGAGGGAAACGTGTTGATGCTGCTGATCGTGTGACCGCAGATCGTGTGACCGCAGAGGGAAACGCGTTGATGCTGCTGATTGTGTGACCACAGAGGGAAACGCGTTGATGCTGCTGATTTTGTGACCGCAGAGGGAAATGCGTTGATGCTGCTGATCGTGTGACCGCAGAGGGAAACGCGATGATGCTACTGATTTTGTGACCGCAGAGGGAAATGCGTTAATGCTGCTGATCGTGTGACTGCAGAGGGAAACGCGTTGATGCTGCTGATTGCGTGACTGCAGAGGGAAATGCGTTGATGCTGATGGTTGTGTGTCCACAGAGATAAACGCATTGATGCTGTTGATCGTGTGACCACAGATTGAAACACGTTGATGCTGCTGATCGTGTGACGGCAGAGGGAAATGCGTTGATGCTGCTGATCGTGTGACCACAGAGGGAAACACGTTGATGCTGCTGATCATGTGACCGCAGAGGGAAATGCAGAAATGGACTCCAAAACTTGGTCCTGCAGTCAGACCACGCAGTCTGAAACTATCTGCCTATTTCTTCTCTACAAGTTTTATTTGTTCCCACAAGAGATTCTTTTCAATTAAAAGTTTTACTACAGTTTATGGGAATTTCCTTCTCTCCTTTGTATGAACTATGAACGCACCCTTGTTCACAGAAGGAGGAGAGATGATTGTGCATGTTCACTTGTGATGAGTGGAGTCTAAAAAGTTTGGTCGGGATCCATACAGCAGGACATTTTACACCTTAAAGAAACCTTTAAGTGAACGTACCAAGCTATGGCTATGTAATACCGCTTTCACATTGCAATGCCGGGTCGCACCCGGGAATTGGAAACAGGTCCTCCCAGGGGGTGACCCAGCATTGGACCCCTTCAGACTGGCTTCCTGACCTGGCAATATGCCAGGCCGGGTTGCCATCGGGGGCGGGGACAGAGCCAGCATCGGGGGCGGGTGTGGAGGCAGCGCTGTGAGATGAGATCATCTCCACGCCGCCTCACCTATACTGTGAACGGGTCCCGGGTCATATCAACCCGGCAACCCGTTTACACTGCACCTGACCCAGTAATAACCCGGGAATGACCCTTCTTTATTCCCGAGGTTGAAATACCAGGTCAGACGACCCAGGAAATTCGGGAGTGACCCCTTTCACACAGCACAGCGGCCTACGTCGACTCAGCAATATACCGGGTCGATACTGGGTTATTTGTGCGGTGTGACAGGGTTATAAGTGTCCCCCAAATGGGAGATTTATGCTGCTGTTTTTCCAGTGAGACCAGGGACATTGTCATACAGCATGAGAGAATGATCATTCGTACAGTATAACTTTACTGCTGGTACAATTATACACCCTGCACCTGTTCATGAAACTTACCTCTGTGCGTAGCCAGATTAAGGGGGTGTCACAGGGCATACTGTACCCCGGGCCCCCCTTTGTCAGGGGGCCCCCTTCCAGAAACACACTGATATCACTAGCTTTCCCTCTTATGCAGCAGCAGAACCAGCAGCCAGAATGTGAGCAGAACAGTATGCAGTGTAGGCAGAGATGCATTAGTATCAGGTTTCATAAGCTACCAACAGAGCTTTCTGACGAAAGGAGAGATGGGAGGGTGGAGAGAGCTGTAAGTGACCCAGGGATCCCAGCTTTTCCTCCTTCCTACCTGGGTGTCTGGGTCCCGTGTACCCTGTTATCTAATGAGGGTCTAGAGAGAGAGAGAGAGACCTCATGAGTCCTGTCCCAGTGTGTAAGCAGTACAGAGGCTGCTGCTATTCTTGCATGTGACAAGATAAATTATAGATTTTATTTTTCTATTTGTATTTCAAGGTTGTTTAAGTTTTCTTTGTTCCAGTGCAAGAAAATGTTTTAAAATAGTTATAAACAGTATACAGGCATTATTAAACTATTAGTTTACATCTAATATACAAAATTAGTTTAATTTTAATATACACAATCCAAACCTCCCACCATGAACCATTCCAGGAGGGTCAACATGCTCTCTACCTGGACTTCCTTCTTAAGTTATGATTGCAATCACCTCTGTTGAAACATCTTTCTTATCAATTAAACAGCACAACACAGGTGATGTCAATCATGTATTAAGAGGGAAGTCCAGATAGAGAGCATTTTGTCCCTCCCAGAGTGGGTCAGGTTGAAAGGTTTACACTATCTAATATACACCCCCTCCCATTCCACTGGGCCCCCCTGTTTTAAGTGCCCCGGGCACCCCCAAGGCTTAATCCGGCCCTGCCTCTGTGCCAGTACCATAAATATCACTGGGAACAAGGTGCAGACGCCATTTTTCCGGAGATCAGTACATGCACACTACCGAAATCACTGGGAAAATGGCATATGTGACATGTACCGATAGATTGGTGAATGCCCAGGAGAGTCTGGCACAGAGCGGGGGTCTACCGGAGACATGTGGCGGTGAGAGGGGAGGCCCCGCAGCGAGACACTTCTATAACTACTTTTTTAGTCATTGCATGATCTGGATTTAGTAATATAAATGTGCAGTTCCGCACCAACTGTACGCATATGTATACAGAATTTAACTATTGGCGGTGCTCCCAAATATTTTTTGTAGATCAAGCTACAGTATATTAGGAGAAAAAGACAAAAAAAGGACCTTTTTCGGAGCACTCTTGAAAATAAGATTTTACTTACCGATAAATCTATTTCTCATAGTCCGTAGTGGATGCTGGGGACTCCGTCAGGACCATGGGGAATAGCGGCTCCGCAGGGGACAGGGCACAAAAGCAAGCTTTTAGGATCACATGGTGTGTACTGGCTCCTCCCCCTATGACCCTCCTCCAAGCCTCAGTTAGGTACTGTGCCCGGACGAGCGTACACAATAAGGAAGGATCTTGAATCCCGGGTAAGACTCATACCAGCCACACCAATCACACCGTACAACTTGTGATTTGAACCCAGTTAACAGTATGATAACAATGGAGTAGCCTCTAAAAAAGATGGCTCACAACAATAATAACCCGATTTTTTTGTAACAATAACTATGTACAAGTAATGCAGACAATCCGCACTTGGGATGGGCGCCCAGCATCCACTACGGACTATGAGAAATAGATTTATCGGTAAGTAAAATCTTATTTTCTCTAACGTCCTAGTGGATGCTGGGGACTCCGTCAGGACCATGGGGATTATACCAAAGCTCCCAAACGGGCGGGAGAGTGCGGATGACTCTGCAGCACCGAATGAGAGAACTCCAGGTCCTCCTCAGCCAGGGTATCAAATTTGTAGAATTTAGCAAACGTGTTTGCCCCTGACCAAGTAGCTGCTCGGCAAAGTTGTAAAGCCGAGACCCCTCGGGCAGCCGCCCAAGATGAGCCCACCTTCCTTGTGGAATGGGCATTTACAGATTTTGGCTGTGGCAGGCCTGCCACAGAATGTGCAAGCTGAATTGTACTACAAATCCAACGAGCAATAGTCTGCTTAGAAGCAGGAGCACCCAGCTTTTTGGGTGCCTACAATATAAACAGCAAGTCAGACTTTCTGACTCCAGCCGTCCTGGAATTATATATATATATATATTTTCAGGGCCCTGACAACGTCTAGCAACTTGGAGTCCTCCAAGTCCCTAGTAGCCGCAGGCACCACAATAGGTTGTTTCAGGTGAAACGCTGACACCACCTTAGGAAGAAACTGGGGACGAGTCCGCAGTTCTGCCCTGTCCGAATGGAAAATCAAATATGGGCTTTTGTAAGACAAAGCCGACAATTTTGACAATCGCCTGGCCGAGGCCAGGGCCAACAGCATGGTCACTTTCCATGTGAGATATTTCAAATCCACAGATTTGAGTGGTTCAAACCAATATGATTTGAGGAATCCCAACACTACGTTGAGATCCCACGGTGCCACTGGAGGCACACAAGGGCTGTATATGCAATACTCCCTTGACAAACGTCTGGACTTCAGGAACTGAAGCCAATTCTTTCTGGAAGAAAATCTATAGGGCCGAAACTTGAACCTTAATGGACCCCAATTTGAGGCTCATAGACACTCCTGTTTGCAGGAAGTGCAGAAATCGACCTAGTTGAAATTTTTTCGTGGGGCCCTCCTGGCCTCACCCACGCAACATATTTTTACCACATGTGGTGATAACGTTGTGCGGTCACCTCCTTCCTGGCTTTGACCAGGGTAGGTATGACCTCTTCTGGAATGCCTTTTCCCTTAGGATCCGGCGTTCAAACCGCCATGCCGTCAAACGCAGTCGCGGTAAGTCTTGGAACAGACAAGGTCCCTGCTGGAGCAGGTCCTTTCTTAAAGGCCGATGCCACGGTTCCTCTTGGAACAGACATGGTACTTGCTGAAAGCAAATCCCTTCTTAGCTCCCGAGGCCATTAGTCCTCTGTGAGCATCTCTTGAAGTTCCGGTTACCAAGTCCCTCTTGGCCAATCCGGAGCCACGAGTATAGTTCTTACTCCTCTATGTCTTATAATTCTCAATACCTTGGTTATGAGAAGCAGAGAAGGGAACACATACACCGACTGTTACACCCACGGTGTTACCAGGACGTCCACAGCTATCGCCTGAAGGTCTCGTGACCTGGCGCAATACCTGTCCCATTTTTTTGTTCGGGCGGGACGCCATCATGTCCACCTTTGGTCTTTCCCAACGGTTCACAATCATGCGGAAAACTTCCCGATGAAGTTCCCACTCTCCCGGGTGGAGGTCGTGCCTGCTGAGGAAGTCTGCTTCCCAGTCGTCCACTCCCGGAATGAACACTGCTGACAGTGCTATCACATGATTTTCCGCCTAGCGAAAAATCCTTGCAGTTTTGCCACTGCCCTCCTGCTTCTTGTGCCGCCCTTTCTGTTTACGTGGGCGACTGCCGTGATGTTATCCCACTGGATCAATACCGGCTGACCTTGAAGCAGAGGTCTTGCTAAGCTTAGAGCATTATAAATTTGCTCTTAGCTCCAGTATATTTATGTGGAGAGAATTCTCCAGACTTGATCACACTCCTTGTGTGACTGCTCCCCAGCCTCTCAGGCTGGCCTCCGTGGTCACGAGCATCCAATCCTGAATGCCGAATCTGCGGCCCTCTAGAAGATGAGCACTCTGTAATCACCACAGGAGAGACACCCTTGTCCTTGGATATAGGGTTATCCGCTGATGCATCTGAAGATGCGATCCGGACCATTTGTCCAGCAGATCCCACTGAAGAGTTCTTGCGTGAAATCTGCCGAATGGAAGCGCTTCGTAATAAGCCACCATTTTTACCAGGACTCTTGTGCAATGATGCACTGACACTTTTCCTGGTTTTAGGAGGATCCTGATTAGCTCGGATAACTCCCTGGCTTTCTCCTCTGGGAGAAACACCTTTTCCTGGACTGTGTCCAGAATCATCCCTAGGACCAGCAGACGTGTCGTCGGAACAACTGCGGTTTTGGAATATTTAGAATCCACCCGTGCTGTCGTAGAACTACTTGAGATAGTGCTACTCCGACCTCCAACTGTTCTCTGGACCTTGTTCTTATCAGGTGGTCGTCCATTTTCTTTGAAGACGAATCCTCCTTTCGGTCATTACCTTGGTAAGTACCCGGGGTGCCTTGGACAATCCAACGGCATCGTCTTGAAACTGATAGTGACAGTTCTGTACCACGAACCTGAGGTACCCTTGGTGAGAAAAGGCAAATTTTGGGACATGGAGGTAAGCATCCCTGATGTCCCGGGACACCATATAGTCCCCTTGTTCTTTGCTATCACTGCTCTGAGTGACTCCATCTGGATTTGAACCCTTGTAAGTGTTCAAATTTTTCAGATTTAGAATAGGTCTCACCTAGCCTTCAGTACCACCATATAGTGTGGAGTAATACCCCTTTCCTTGTTGTCGGAGGGGTAAATTTATTATCACCTGCTGGGAATACAGCTTGTGAATTGTTTTCAATACTACCTCCCTGTCGGAGGGAGACATTGGTACAGCAGACTACAGGAACCTGCGAGGGGGGAAACCTCTCGACATTCCAATCTGTACCCCTTGGATACTACTTGTAGGATCCAGGGGTCCTGTACGGTCCCAGCGTCATGCTGAGAACTTGGTAGAAGCGGTGGAGGGCTTCTGTTCCTGGGAATGGGCTGCCTGCTGCAGTCTTCTTCCCTTTCCTCTATCCCTGGGCAGATATGACTCTTATAGGGACGAAAGGACTGAGGCTGAAAAGACGGTGTCTTTTTCTGCAGAGATGTGACTTAGGGTAAAAAACGGTGGATTTTTCAGCAGTTGCCCTGGCCACCAGGTCCCATGGACCGACCCCAAATAACTCCTCCCCTTTATACGGCAATACATCTTTGTGCCGTTTGGAATCTGCATCACCTGACCACTGTCGTGTCCATAAACATCTTCTTGCAGATATGGACATCGCATTTACTCTTGATGCCAGAGTGCAAATATCCCTCTGCGCATCTCGCATATATAGAAATGCATCCTTTAAATGCTCTATAGTCAATAAAATACTGTCCCTGTCAAAGGTATCAATATTTTTAGTCAGGGAATCCGACCAAGCCACCTCAGCTCTGCACATCCAGGCTGAGGCGATCGCTGGTCGCAGTATAACACCAGCATGTGTGTGTATACTTTTTAGGATATTTTTCAGCCTCCTATCAGCTGGCTCCTTAAGTACGGCCCTATCCGTAGATGGTACCGTCACTTGTTCTGATAAGCGTGTGAGCGCCTTATCCACCCTGAGGGGTGTTTCCCACCGCGCCTTAACTTCTGGCGGGAAAGGGTATACCGCCAATAATTTTCTATCGGGGGAAACCCACGCATCATCACACACTTCATTTAATTTATCTGATTCAGGAAAAACTACAGGTAGTTTTTTCACCTCACACATAATACCCTTTTTTGTGGTACTTGGAGTATCAGAAATATGTAACACCTCCTTCATTGCCCTTAACGTGTGGCCCTAAAAGAAAATACGTTTGTTTCTTCACCGTCGACACTGAAATCAGTGTCCGTGTCTGGGTCTGTGTCGACCGACTGAGGTAAATGGGCATTTTACAGCCCCTGACGGTGTTTGAGACGCCTGGACAGATACTAATTTGTTCGCCGGCCCTCTCATGTCGTCAACCGGCTTGCAGCGTGTTGACATTGTCACGTAATTTCCATAAATAAGCCATCCATTCCGGTGTCGACTCCCTAGAGAGTGACATCACCATTACAGGCAATTTGCTCCGCCTCCTCACCAATATTTTCCTCATACATGTCGACACACACGTACCGACATACAGCACACACATAGGGAATGCTCTGATAGAGGACAGGACCCACTAGCCCTTTGGGGAGACAGAGGGAGAGTTTGCCAGCACACACCAAAACGCTATAATTATCCAGGGACAACCTTTATATAAGTGTTCCTCCCTTATAGCATTTTAATATATATACATATCGCCAAATCAGTGCCCCCCCTCTCTGTTTTAACCCTGTTTCTGTAGTGCAGTGCAGGGGAGAGCATGGGAGCCTTCCCACCAGCCTTTCTGTGAGGGAAAATGGCGCTGTGTGCTGAGGAGAATAGGCCCCGCCCCCTTTTCGGCGGGCTTCTTCTCCGGAGTTTTAGATATCTGGCAGGGGTTAAATACATCCATATAGCCTCAAGGGCTATATGTGATGTATTTTTCGCCATACAGGTATTATACATTGCTGCCCAGGGCGCCCCCCCCAGCGCCCTGCACCCTCCGTGACCGCTGTGTGAAGTGTGCTGACAACAATGGCGCACAGCTGCAGTGCTGTGCGCTACCTGATGAAGACTGAGAGTCTTCTGCCGCCTGGTTCCGGACCTCTTCATCTTCAGCGTCTGCAAGGGGGGTCGGCGGCGCGGCTCCGGGACGAACCCCAGGGTGAGCCCTGTGTTCCGACTCCCTCTGGAGCTATGTCCAGTAGCCTAAGAATCCAATCCATCCTGCACGCAGGTGAGTTGAAAATCTCTCCCCTAAGTCCCTCGATGCAGTGAGCCTGTTGCCAGCAGGACTCACTGAAAATAAAGAACCTAAAAACTTTTTCTAAGTAACTCTTTAAGAGAGCCACCTAGATTGCACCCTTCTCGGCCGGGCACAAAAACCTAACTGAGGCTTGGAGGAGGGTCATAGGGGGAGGAGCCAGTACACACCATGTGATCCTAAAAGCTTGCTTTTGTGCCCTGTCTCCTGCGGAGCCGCTATTCCCCATGGTCCTGACGGAGTCCCCAGCATCCACTAGGACGTTAGAGAAAATCAATTATGACGAAATAACTCAAAATGAAGGATGTACTGGTGAATCCTTTAAAACTTAACGTTTATTCTGTTTACTATACTAAAATACTGACCATAGGTCTGATTGTTAAAATCTTGATCACCTGGTAATTTATAAGGATCAAGATGAAAGGGTTAAAATATAATTCAGGGTGTTTGATCCAAAATTATTTGTGTGCTATATTTTGATAAACCAACTATAAATCACATACTATTATGCATCCAATGGGTCGTTGCAGAGATATGATTAAAAACTGAGTGAGATTTAATACTCTGCACTTGTATTGAGAAAGTGCATAGAACTTTCCGCATGCCAATTATTTGAATCCTGATCATTATAATATCAATTGGACACCCTTTGTTCTTATTGTTTTTTCCTATGTGATATATAGTTGGTTTATAAAAATATAGCACACAAATGATCTGGGTTTAGCCTTTAGAAACATTTCACATGCTTATTTATCATTATACATATATACAAATATCATTATTAGGAATAGATGTTTTTTGCATTCATTACAGTAAATTTTTACCACACGCACGCGCACACGTACACACACACACACACACACACACACACACACACACACACACACACACACACACACCATCATGCCCTTACCCCAGCCACTAGTTTACACATTTATGACTCTGTACTTTCTGCCACACTGATCTTTTCCCCGTTACATGCATGCCCCTTCACCTTTGCAGCCTCCGGCAATTCTTATGAGATCAGAGCACTGTGAGAGGTACCGGACTGAAGACCCTTCCTGGTTCCCTTCTATTGGGCCAGGCTGCACATGTATGGGATGGGGAGGGAGGGATGAAACTGACCAGGGCTGATCCGCGAGGCCACTGTGATAGGGTGACTGGTCCCTGGGGAGGGACCAGCCACGAGATAGTAGCGTGATCTGGGGGTTACCTTGAGCAGAGGACTGCAGTTGCTCTCATTGCAATGCACCACCCCTGACAAGTGTAAAATATGCATTCATCTCTGAAACGAATTCAGAGCAGGGAGAGATTTGCAACAGCAGCCGGAACAACTGTCATGCATAAAAAGGGTGTGCAATTTTAGGAAAAGTCACACTTATTATTAATCAGATTCCATAAAGTGCTCTAACAGATAAGAACCTCAATATCTAGGTCCTCTCAATAAAAGAAGAGGCACAGATATAACGAGTTTTATGGTAAGAACTTACCTTTGTTAAAACTCTTTCTGCGAGGTACACTGGGCTCCACAAGGAATGGACAATGGGGTGTAGAGTAGGATCTTGATCCGAGGCACCAACAGGCTCAAAGCTTTGACTGTTCCCAGAATGCATAGCGCCGCCTCGTATATCACCCCGCCTCCCTGCACAGGAGCTCAGTTTCGTTAACCAGTCCAATGCAGTAGCAGGAAAAGAGACGACAACGGTTAGTAGCCACAACACCGCATACTCACGACAGGAGACGTGTCAGCGGCTAATGCCATACCAACCCAAAGAAGCTAAGTGCGTCAGGATGGGAGCCTTGTGGAGCCCAGTGTACCTCGCAGAAAGAGTTTTAACAAAGGTAAGTTCTTACCATAAAACTCATTTTCTGCTGCGGGGTACACTGGGCTCCACAAGGAATGGGCAATGGGGATGTCCTAAAGCAGTTCCTTATGGGAGGGGACGCACTGTAGCGGGCACAAGAACCTGGCGTACAAAGGAAGCATCCTGGGAAGCGGCAGTATCGAAGGCATAGAACCTTACAAACGTGTTCACAGAGGACCACGTAGCCGCCTTGCACAATTGTTCAAGGGTCGCACCACGTTGGGCCGCCCAAGAAGGTCCAACAGACCGAGTAGAATGGGCCTTAATGTGATCAGGAGCAGAGAGACCAGCCTTCACATTAGCATGTGCAATCACCATTCTAATCCATCTGCCCAGAGTTTGCTTGTGAGCAGGCCAGCCCCGTTTGTGAAACCCAAACACAACAAAAAGAGAATCAGATTTCCTAATAGGAGCAGTTCTCTTCACATAGATACGGAGAGCCCGTACCACATCCAAAGACCGCTCTTTGGGAGACAGATCGGGAGAAACAAGTGCCGGAACTACAATCTCCTGATTAAGGTGGAACGAAGAAACCACCTTAGGTAAATAGCCGGGACGAGTCCTAAGAACCGCCAGGTCACGGTGAAATATCAGATATGGCGAACTACAGGACAAGGCACCCAAATCCGACACTCTTCTAGCTGAAGCAATAGCCAGCAGAAACACCACCTTAAGGGAAAGCCACTTAAGGTCAGCTGAACCAAGAGGTTCAAACGGAGACTCTTGTAATGCCTCCAAAACCACCGACAAGTCCCAAGGAGGCACAGGCGGGACATAGGAAGGTTGGATACGCAACACGCCCTGAGTAAAGGTATGCACATCAGGTAAGGTCGCAATTTTTCTCTGAAACCACACCGACAAGGCAGATATTTGAACCTTGAGGGAGGCCAGACGCAGGCCTAAGTCCAGGCCCTGCTGAAGAAAAGCCAACAACTTGGCTATACTAAACTTGGAAGTGTCATAATCGTTAGATGCGCACCAAACAAAGTAAGAATGCCAGACCCTATAGTAAATCCGAGCAGAAGCCGGTTTCCGGGCCCGCAACATAGTTTGAATGACCGCCTCAGAAAACCCTTTAGCCCTTAAGACGGAAGCTTCAAGAGCCAAGCCGTCAAACACAGCCAGGCTAGGTCCTGGTAGACACAGGGGCCCTGAACGAGGAGGTCTGGGCGTTGTGGAAGTAAAATTGGACGCTCTGACGATAGGCCTTGCAGGTCTGAGAACCAGTGCCGTCTGGGCCACGCTGGAGCTATGAGAAGCAGAATTCATTTTTCTTGCTTGAACTTCCGAATTACCCTGGGCAGGAGTGACACCGGAGGTAACACGTACTTCAGCCGAAACCTCCACGGTACCGCCAGCGCATCCAAGAATGCTGCTTGAGGATCCCTTGTCCTTGCTCTGAAGACCGGAACCTTGTGATTGTGTCGAGACGCCATCAGATCTACGTTTGGAAGGCCCCACCTTTCCACTAGGAGTTGAAACACTTCTGGATGGAGGCCCCACTCGCCGGCATGCATGTCCTGACGACTGAGAAAGTCCGCTTCCCAATTCAGGACTACCGGAATGAATATTGCCGATATGGCCGGTAGATGGCGTTCTGCCCACTGTAGAATCCGTGAGACTTCCTTCATTGCTAGGCGGCTTCGAGTGCTGCCTTGATGATTTATGTAAGCCACTGTGGTGGCGTTGTCCGACTGTACTTGAACAGGACGGTTCTGAATTAAATGCTGGGCTAGGTTCAAGGCATTGAAGACCGCCCGCAACTCCAGAATATTGATCGAGAGGAGGCACTCCTACTTGGTCCACCGCCCCTGAAGGGAGTGTTGCTCCAGCACCGCGCCCCAACCTCTTAGACTGGCATCTGTCGTCAACAGGACCCAGTCGGATATCCAGAATGGACGGCCCCTGCACAGTTGTTAGTCCCGGAGCCACCAGAACAGCGACAGACGGACCTCCGGAGTCAATGAGATCATTTGAGACCTGATCCGGTGAGGCAGGCCGTCCCATTTGGCTAGAATCAGCCTCTGGAGAGGGCGAGAGTGAAATTGAGCGTACTCCACCATGTCGAATGCTGACACCATGAGGCCCAGCACCTGCATCGCCGAATGTATCGACACTTGCGGATGAGATAGGAAGCAACGAATCCTGTCCTGAAGTTTCAGGACTTTCTCCTGAGACAGGAACAACCGCTGGTTGTGAGTGTCCAATAGTGCTCCCAGATGCACCATGCTCTGAGCAGGGATCAGGGATGACTTCTTCCAATTAATGAGCCACCCATGGGCTTGCAGAAACCGGACCGTCACATCTAGATGACGCAGGAGAAGTTCTGGGGAATTTGCCAGGATTAACAAGTCGTCCAAATACGGCAGTATCCTGACCCCTTGACGGCGGAGTACCACCGTCATCACCGCCATGACTTTTGTAAAGACTCGCGGAGCCGTTGTTAAACCAAAAGGTAACGCCCGAAACTGGTAATGGCAGTTGCCAATCGCAAATCTCAGGTATTGCTGATGAGACACTGCTATAGGAATATGCAGGTAAGCATCCTGTATATCCAGGGAGACCATGAAGTACCCAGGTTCCAAAGCCAGAACTATAGAGCGAAGGGTTTCCATCCGGAACTTGGAAACCTTCACAAACCTGTTCAATGCCTTGAGGTTGAGAATGGGCCGAGAGGACCCATTCGGTTTCGGGACTAGAAACAGCGGAGAATAGTACCCCCGGCCCCTCTGCGCAAGAGGCACCTGTACTACGACTCCTGTATCCAGGAGGGTCTGTACCACCGAATGTAGAGTGTTTGCCTTTGTCTTGTCCAACGGGACATCTGTCTGGCAAAATCGATGAGGGGGTCGGTTTTTGAAGGCTATGGCGTAACCTCGAGTGATGACTTCCCGTACCCAGGCATCTGAAGTGGTCTTCAACCATTCCTGGGTATACCCTAGAAGCCTGCCCCCCACCCTGGGATCCCCCAGAGGGAGGCTCGCCCCATCATGCGGCAGGCTTATTTGTCTTGGAAGCTGGCTGACGGGCCACCCAGGCTCTTTTGGGCTTAGGCTTACCAGGTTTGGAAGTGCGGGCCTGCTTGTTGTACGCCTGACCTTTTGCTTTACCTGAAGGACGAAAGGGGTGAAAGCAAGTACATTTAGCCTTCGACACAGAAGGAGCAGTACTTGGCAGACAGGCAGTTTTGGCAGTAGCCAAATCAGCCACAATCTTATTTAAATCCTCCCCAAACAGAATATCTCCCTTAAAAGGGAGTACCTCCAGGGTTTTTCTAGAGTCCAGATCCACAGACCAGGATCTCAGCCACAATATCCGGCGAGCCAGGACTGACATAGTAGCATTGGAAGCCGCCTCTTTAATATAACGAGAAGCTGTGACAATATAAGACAAGCATTGTCTAGCATGGTCAGAGGAGATTTCTGCATCTAACTCCAAGGCCCATGCTTCAATGGCCTCCGCAGCCCAAGTAGCTGCAATAGTGGGCCTTTGTGCAGCACCCGTGAGGGTGTAAATCGCTTTCAGACAACCCTCAACACGTTTATCCGTAGGCTCTTTTAGAGACGTGACGGTGGTGACCGGTAGAGCTGAGGAAACCACCATCCTAGCCACATGTGAGTTCACTGCAGGAGGCGTTTCCCAATTCTTAGACAGCTCCGGCGCGAGGGGATAGCGAGCCAGCATCTTCTTTTGAGGGACAAACTTCGTACCCAGGTTTTCCCAGGGTTCCTGACGTATATCAATTAGGTGGTCAGAGTGAGGTAAAACTTGTTTAATCACCTTCTGACGCTTGAACCTATCTGGTTTCTTAGGAGGAAAGGATGGCTCGGGATCATCCGTAATCTGTAAAATTAACTTAATAGCCTCCAAAAGATCAGGAACATCCACATGTGAACCACCCTCCTCATCAGCCGTATCTGAGTCAGAACCTGTGGGGTCAGTGTAAGTGCCGTCTTCATACTACGAGGTGTCAGTGATAGCAGTGGATTGTGAGGAGACAAGCGCTCGCTTAGAGGACCCCTTGGACGTAGGCGAGCGACGGTCAGACTTTTTAGTGGTCAGGAGGGACTGATTCAACTTCTTTATTTGAGCAGATAAATCGTCCGCCCACGGCGGGTTAGCTGCAGGGACCACAAACGGTTGCACCGCATTGGGGGTCCCATAGGGGGTGTTAGTTTATGAACTAGCGTATGTAGAAGCGTGGAAAAAGCGGCCCACAGCGGGTCATTATTTGCCCCCGTTGCCAACGTCCCACTGGGGGGCAAGGAGCCCCCAGAACCAGAGCCCAAAGCTGCTATATTCTCCTCATAGGTATCTGTGGCTTCAGCAACACCGGCAGTGTGTTCAGCCCCAGAACCGTTACCCTCAGAAGCAGACATGATATAACTTGCAGTATCAGGTAACACAGTACAATTTGTCAGCAGCACAATACCTCTAGCCCAAACCCCTGCGCAGTGTAGTCAGCACCAGCAGAGATAAAGGAGAAATATGGTGACTAAATCACAGAGAAAAATACGTAATACAGTATATCTTTGTAAAAATCCTATATTAGATAAAACCTGACGCACCAAGCCCCCTCAGGTTATAGAATATAGGGATAGCAGGTTGAGTGAAAGACACGAAATGGACACCACTCAGCTATCTAATGCACACACGGATAGTAATAACCTCTGCATTGTACAAACTGTGACTAACAATAATACTGCGCTGGACTAGCTTACACAGCTATATAACAATAGATATAACAGTACACAGTAAGAACTGGATGTATATCACAGGATAATTGTACTAGGAAACCCTAAGTGCACTCTTTCTTAACTAACACTGACTAAAAAAAGGCAGGTAGAATACTTAAGTGTATTGTAAAGTCTTGGGCAAATCCTCCTATGTAAAGCCGCCTGGTTGTCAGTGCTGTACTGACAACCAGGCGGCTTTACATAGGAGGACTTGCCCAAGCATTCCCAGGAACAGTGAGCTGAGGGATAATGGTGCCGCAGACACTGCCAGGGAGTGAGGGAGAGACAGATATGCAGCTCCAGGGTGGGAACATTTGCAGAAAATGGCGCCCTGGGGCTGGGGGAGGGGCTTCAGGTCCAAGCTCTATCCCCCTGCTGGCAAAACCACCGGGTACTGCGGCCTCTAATAAAATGGTTTATAGAGAAAACCTGACCTGTCCCATGCCCTGGTGATCTAGTGGGATCGCCTGTACTGCCACAGTGTCCACCGCCAGTGCGCACGGCCCACCTCCCACTGACCGCGCCGGATCGCGATAAAGGCCGGGTCCCGCAAGCGGGACCCACTTACCACCTCCCGAAGCACGGCCACGCGATCCCGGAGAGCCCCCGTGGTGTGTGCCTGACAAGAAGAAAACCGGAGCCTCCTGCTGTAGTTACCCGGCAACCAGGACTCGGGAGTGTACAGCGCCGCTGGGGAGAGCCGAAGCTGCAGCCATGAATGTCCACTGACATGTAACACTGCATCACTGCATCACTTTTTTCCTCAGAAAAAAAGCTCTTCTTAGGGCTGCCTGGAGCAGTCCCTCTGTTAAGTGCCTGCTACTGCAGCACCAACTACAAAACTGAGATCCTGTGCAGGGAGGCGGGGTGATATAGGAGGCGGTGCTATGCATTCTGGGAACAGTCAAAGCTTTGAGCCTGTTGGTGCCTCAGATCAAGGTCCTACTCTACACCCCATTGTCCATTCCTTGTGGAGCCCAGTGTACCCCGCAGCAGAAAGAGGAAGTTCAAGTTTTTTTTCTACAAAAAAAGCACAAGATTCAATTAACTGCGAGAGATATTTTCAATCTTTCCTCAAAATCAGTGAGTCTCAACAGAGGTACTTGCTGTGATGTTCAGATGTACATGAGAAAAAGTCAGTAACGGCTGGGGCAGGTTTTGGCCGACATACTTTCTTGAGACTCCATGAGCAAAAGCTTAATTAATCCTCAGCCCAGCTGGCACAGTACCCAAGACAGTCGCCACCTCTTCTCTCCACATGTGGGGCTAAGCCCTCGGCCACCTATTCTGGGTCCACGCAACCAACTGAGTGGGAATATACCCTGTGTCGAACATAGTGATCCATCGGGCATGAAGCGTGGCGAGCGCAGCAAGCCTTATAGGGGACTCACTGTGGGGATTCCACTGTCAGTATACTGACAGCTGGCATCCCGTCTGCCGGTAAAACATATGTGTTCTGTATTTTCTATCCCTCTAATAGTTACAACATAATTTTAAAAATTAGAAAACACACGCGGACCATAGTTTTATTGTCACTGTCAATTTTGTTTGTCATTTTAATGTGTAAAAAAAATTAATGTTCAATTAAATCTACTCTTGTGTCTTTTTTAATCTTATTTATAGAACATTTATTGCTTTTATAAATAGAGACACATTATCATTTTGAATTATAACAATTCTATTTATTAGAAATGTTTTGTTTTGAAAATGTCAGAGGGAACCCTGGGAAAAAATGGTTGAGAACCACTGCTCTAAATAGATATTTGCACATCAATTGACTTAGATCTGCTTTTCGCTCTGCTACCCCACAATATAATACTTATTTTGTGCAACATATTCCGAGTTAAAATCATTTATTTTGTGTAGTATTATTATTATTATTATTATTATTATATAAAAATAAATATTTATTTTGTGCAACACTGCCTAAAAATAATTATTCTGCTAACATACTATGTAAAAATAAAAATTTATTTTCTGTAACATATTTGGTAAAAGTAAATATTTTGTTTTGTGTCATAATAATATGTCAAAATGTTTATTTTATTTAACATCAATATATAAAAATAATTATTTGATGTAACATGTCAAAATAAATATTTATTTTCTGTAACATATTATGTCAAAACATTTATTATGTCTAAATAAATATTTATTTTGCACAATATATGTCATAATAAATATTTACTTTCTGTAACACATTATTTAAGAATATTTGTTTTGTGTAACATGTTATTTCAAAATAAATATTTATTTTCTGTAAGTTATATGTCAAAATACTTATTCTAACATTAATTTCTAAACATAAATATTCTAACTTTCTAAGCATAAATATATATATATATATATATATATATATATATATATATTTATTTATTTAGACCGTTAAGAACCACTGCTCTAAATAGATATTTGTATATCCATTGACTTAGATCTGCTTTTTCGCTCTCTTTCCCCCACAATGTAATATTTATTTTGTGTAACATATTATGAGGTAAAATAATTTATTTGTGTAGTATTATTATTATTATATAAAAATAAATATTTATTTTGTGCAACACTGTCTAAAAATAATTATTTTGCTAACATACAATGTAAAAATAAAAATATATTTTCTGTAACATATTTGGTAAAAGTAAATATTTAGTTTATGTGACATATCAAAATGTCAAAATATTATTTTCTCTAACATCAATATATAAAAAGAAATAATTATTTTATGTAACATGTCAAAATAAATGTTTATTTTCTATAACATATTATTATGTTAAAATATTTATTATGTCTAAATAAATATTATTATTTTTTCATAACATATGTCATAATGCATATTTACTTTCTGTAACATATTTAAGAATATTTGTTTTGTGTAACGTTATTTCAAAATAAATAGTAATAATAATAATAGTTATTCTAACATTAATTTCTAAACAAAAATATTTTTTTTTTTCAGTGGGGTAGACAATGGCCTAATGAATTTTTTTTTAAAACATACAAAAATCGCTGCAAGAAATTGCAGCAAGAAAATATTTTTATCCATTTCTCTTTTTAAGCAATGCTAACTATT
This sequence comes from Pseudophryne corroboree, assembly GCF_028390025.1. NCBI lineage: Eukaryota > Metazoa > Chordata > Amphibia > Anura > Myobatrachidae > Pseudophryne > Pseudophryne corroboree. Next base: position 455,134,090 of record NC_086451.1, read on the forward strand.
TCACCTTTATATGAATAAACTTGTGATTTTTTTACTTTAACAATTAGTGTATTTATTGCTTCATTGTAACTCTGATCTATCAATTTTTACCTGTGTAATGAAGGGTGCATGCTTTTTTTAATGATTTTCAGGTGATTAATCAGCTTTTGAGTCTTAAACACTGCAACCTTTATTTTTAAAGCAAACAATCTTTACTTTAAAAGCAGACTTCACAGCATCATTCTTTAAACTGTATATAATGGGGTTTAGCACAGGGACAGCAGCTGTGTTAATAAGGGAGAAAATTTTATTGGAATCTAAACTGTCCACTGAGGTCGGCCTCAGATACTGGCAGAAAAGTGTCCCGTAGAGAAGGACAACCACCATGAGGTGTGAGGAACAGGTATAGAATGTTTTACGCCTCCCAGAGCTGGAACGGATCCTCATTATTGAGACTATTATGAAAACATAGGACATGAAGGTGAGAAGAAATGGGGTGGCACTTAGAAGGAACAACCCTTCTGTAAAGATCAAGAGCTCCAGGGCAGAGGTGTCACTACAAGATAGTTCTATGACTGGCGCCATGTCACAGAAGAAGTGATTGATTACATTGGATCTATAACAGGATAATCGTAATAATAACACAATATAGGGCACAAGTTCAAGTATCCCAACAAGCCAGCACAACAGGGCCAATAAAGAACAAGCTCTGCGGTTCATGACCATTGTATAATGCAAAGGGTTACATATGGCCACATATCGGTCATAGCTCATGGCCGTCAATATTAATAGCTCGTTAGAAGTAAAACATGAAAAAAAGTACAACTGCGTCATACACGAGGAATAGGAGATGGTTTTATTCCCCGTTATAAACATGGCAAGGACTTTGTGCAAAGTAATGGTAGAACAAAACATGTCTAGGGTGGACAGGTTGCTCAGGAAGAAGTACATGGGAGTGTGGAGCTTATGGTCCAAGCAGACCAGGAGAAGAATGGTCACATTACCACCAAGTGTGATGAGATAAATGAGGAGAACCAGGAGGAAGATTGGAAGCTGCAGTTCTGGCTTATCTGAAATGCCCATAAGAATAAAATAGTTTATAGTGGTCCTATTTATCTGATCCATCACTTTGCATGTGATCGGGGAACCATCTAAAAAAAATAACCACATCAGGTTGTTAGTTGGTTTGTAATATGTATAACTTTATAAAGTAAACATTATGCTTAATGTATATGTATCATTAGGTTAAAGACCAAAAGTTTTTATATAAAGTTTAAAAAAACAAACATCTCTTGTGTTCTGTAAATAGGAGGTACTATCACTGACAAGTTACAGAAATTAAACCAAAAAAAGGGGGAATGAAAAACGATTGTCATGGACAATATAGAAATTAACTTTTATTATTGTAATTAAAATAACAAATATTTACAGTATATTTCAAAACAATGGGGGTAATTCCAAGTTGATCGCAGAAGGATTTTTTATAGCAACTGGGCAAAACCATGTGCACTGCAGGGGAGGCAGATATAACGTGCAGAAAGAGTTAGATTTGGGTGGGTTATTTTATTTCTGTGCAGGGTAAATACTGGCTGCTTTATTTTTACACTGCAAATTAGATTGCAGATTGAACACACCCCACCCAAATCTAACTCTCTCTGCACATATTATATCTGCCTCCCCTGCAGTGCACATGGTTTTGCCCAGTTGCTATCAAAAATCCTGCTGCGATCAACTTGGAATTACCCCCAATATACAGCACTATCATATTAGCCCCTGAACACAGGGGGAGTAATTATCTGTGTAGTTCACAACCAGTGAACTTACTGAATACATTTATATTGGCAATGGCTATTTATGCAAACCAACTTACATGTATAAGAAGAAACACAATTTCAACTTACATGTATATTTCTTTGTATGCGTTCTGACATCTATAGAAATTAATACAAATCCCATCTGTTTAGGCTTCAGTGCATCAAAATGTTTGCTCACATCCGGATTGTAGCGAATTATGTAACATATTTATATCAGAAGATATAGAACCAGATCATAAATATTGCTGTTGTTACAGAGCTAATTAGTCTAATACTACCCTAATCGTATATCATAATCATTATATTGAAAGCACACTGTTGGGTACTAGCAATTATAATATTTTGCAATAACAAGTTTATCCTTAGTCTTGTGATACATACTTATCAGCCTATAACTATCAACTGGTCATGAATTAAATGGCCTTCAATTATGTCTAAAAAGTCATTTTATTGAAAGCGTATTAAAACCAGTTATGAGCCTGATTTAGAGATGGACCCAATGTCAATGTCGGACGCAGTGGAGCTTTTTTTTTTTTTTTGCTACTGCGCAGATCTGCAGGACGGGGGCGTGGCTTGCCGCAGTGTCAGGTGACCTATCCAGGAAGTTCCACAGCACTCAACCGGGAGCAGCCATGAAGCTGATGATCAAGACGGCTGATATGCAGGGGGAAAACGTGCTGTTGAGTGGCTGCTGTGGCTATGAAAGGAAGGCAAAGGGCTGGCCCACTCCCCTCGTGTGGCCGGCATACCGACAGTGTGGCGAGCGCAAATGAGCCCCTTGCGGGCACGGTGGCACGCCACGCTATTTTATTCTCCCTCCAGGGGGGTCGTGGACCCCCACGAGGGAGAAAAAGTGTCGGTATGTTGGCTGTCCGGATTCTGGCACCGGTATACTGTGTGCCGGGATCCCGACAGTCGGCATACTGAAGACCACCCATACAGATAGTGGCCAATAAGGTTTAGGCTGCTTCTGCATAGGTTCTGCAACATGTGTGTCTGTGTTATTGTAGAGGTTAGTGCAGCATGGTGGGTTTTGAAAACGTTTTAGTGCTCGCTGCCCAATCTTTTGTGGCCAGTCTTATTTATTAAAACATCAAAGTGTTCTCAAGTTACTAGTTGGTAAGAAGACCAAAAATAGTGATTTTATAGGGAATTAAGAATAGATGGGACCACAGCTACACTTAAATGTATGAGAGGACCACCCCCATATATATTATGTAACACTAACACCAGTAATGCGCATAGTACCAATCCAGTCTTAGAAGTTTCACCCCACTAGTACCCTTGCTTATAGCCAATTTGATGGCAGCCCACAGGTCTGCCATCAAATTGGCTATTAGTAAGGGTACTAGTGAACAACCGGTCACTAGACACTCTGCATCCCAACGCCACCCACTTACTACGCTTAGATATCGCATGATCGATCATGTGCCAGCCTCCATTAGGGGCGGAGATCGTGGGGCGAAACTTCTAAGACTGGAAGCCCGGTGGATTTACCGTTTGGACACAGTTCACCAACGGTGACTCAATGAGTCTCATGGTTTCAACAGCTTTTTATAAGACAGTCTGATATCATGTAGCCATATAGTGCTGTGCGATTGGTACAATGCGCATTACTGGTGTTAGTGTTACATCATATATGGGGGTGGTCCTCTCATACATTTAAGTGTAGCTGTGGTCCCATCTATTCTTAATTCCCTGAGGTCACTATACCAGTAGGAGGATATATTATACACATGATGTTGGTATATAGCTAGGTTATGCTCTTAGGTTGCAGACTTGCTTATGGTTTTTATACATAAATCTTTTCCTCTCATTTAAAAACCTTTTTGTCCCATTTAGATACCTTGTTATACTAGTATGACGATAGATGTATCTTTTTACTGTATTTTGTATATTGTTATTATGTAGTAATATGCATTTATTTAGTGCATTATTAACAATGTTGGTATTAATATCATGTTTTACTGTCATAATCATATTTTGATACCAAGCCTGCATAATGTTCTCTCTGCAGCTGTCCGTCTTTTGTTATTACTGTTGCTATGGTGATGGGGAGCACGGCCGGGGAAGTGACATGGCGCATCGTCACTTCCGGCACGCTGGACGGGGCGGGCGGCGTCCCGCTGACCGCAGGCGATTCACACACAGGGTGATGATATCCTTTATAAGGTAAGACGTGTTTTGTTGTTACTTAGACCTGAGGAAAATGACTAAATAAAAGTCATTGAAACGTTGTTGTTATCTTCCATCTGCCTGTTCAAGAGTTTTCATTGAGTTAGACACCAGGAGTGCCGCAGCTGCAGTATATATATATATATATATATATATATATATATATATATATATACACACACACTGCTCCACTGCGGCACTCTGGACTAGTAAATAAAACTTGGAATCAGTGCTTAAACATTTCAGCTCGTTTTAATGCATCAGATAATAAATGTAAATGACAACTTATCGCCATTAAATAGCCCCCTTCAACCCCTCTGGACAAATTTCTGGCACATACTCTCCATTTGCCCAATTCCTTCTTCGTGACTACTTCTGTTAGCGTTGAGGAGCATTGGCTTTTTTTTTAAATATGGCACTTGGCGCCGGTGTGATCTGCATTTCTCTCCTTTGTTTATGTTTATTTTGATATAAACAGTGTTAGTAAACCCCTAGGGGTATTATAGAGTAAATTATTCTTCATACCTATAAGAGAATTGGAATTATTAGCGGAAGATGCATATTTTCTAGTTATAAAGTATTACACCATGCGTCGGTTTGACTGACAGTCAGCTGTAACATTAAAATGCGGCCGTGTAACATAGCTCAAATTCTTAGGTTGTTTAAGTAATCAAGTGATACATCAAGTTCGCCGATTGAAGGTGATACATTGTATATCATTATACAGCCAGTTAAGATAACGGTAACAAGCATTCTGTTGTTAATGCTTTTCATCGTTTGTATATTTGTTATGTGTAGTTGTAACCATGGTGATTGCGGCCGACGTCAGTTCCTGATCAAGGACTGGCATTTGAGCACGGCACGCGCAAAGCCGGATTAAGGCTGTGGGGGGCTCTGGGCACTTAAGACAGTGTGGCCCCTAATAAAGAGGGAGATCAGTTATATCAATATATATATATCTTTTATATATACATATATTTATAAATATATATCTATATGTATATGTATACTGTATATAGGTATCCCGTAGAAAGGAAGAGTCAGCACTCTGCAGGCTTTTAAATTAGTGTAAATCTATATTAATAGGGTTTTTCCTAAAAGCCTGTGGAGTACCATATATATATATATATATATATATATATATATATATATACACTGCCCCAAAAAAATAAAGGGAACACTTAAACAACACAATGTAACTCCAAGTCAATCACACTTCTGTGAGATCAAACTGTCCACTTAGGAAGCAACACTGATTGACAATCAATTTCACATGCTGTTGTGCAAATGGAATAGACAACAGGTGGAAATTATAGGCAATTAGCAAGACACCCCCAATAAAGGAGTTGTTCTGCAGGTGGTGACCACAGACCACTTCTCAACTCCTAAGCTTTCTGGCTGATGTTTTGGTCACTTTTGAAAGCTGGCGGTGCTTTCACTCTAGTGGTAGCATGAGACGGAGTCTACAACCCACACAAGTGGCTCAGGTAGTGCAGCTCATCCAGGATGGCACATCAATGCGAGCTGTGGCAAGAAGGTTTGCTGTGTCTGTCAGCGTAGTGTCCAGAGCATGGAGGCGCTACCAGGAGACAGGGCAGTACATCAGGAGATGTGGAGGAGGCCGTAGGAGGGCAACAACCCAGCAGCAGGACCGCTACCTCTGCCTTTGTGCAAGGAGGAACAAGAGGAGCACTGCCAGAGCCCTGCAAAATGACCACCAGCAAGCCACAAATGTGCATGTGTCTACTTAAACGATCAGAAACAGACTCCATGAGGGTGGTATGAGGGCCCGACGTCCACAGGTGGGGGTTGTGCTTACAGCCCAACACCGTGCAGGACGCTTGGCATTTGCCAGAGAACACGAAGATTGGCAAATTTGCCACTAGCGCCCTGTGCTCTTCACAGATGAAAGCAGCTTCTCACTGAGCACATGTGACAGACGTGACAGAGTCTGGAGACGCCAAGGAGAACGTTCTGCTGCCTGCAACATCCTCCAGCATGACCGGTTTGGCAGTGGGTCAGTAATGGTGTGGGGTGGCATTTCTTTGGGGGGCCGCACAACCCTCCATGTGCTCGCCAGAGGTAGCCTGACTGCCATTAGGTACTGAGATGAGATCCTCAGACCCCTTGTGAGACCATATGCTGGTACGGTTGGCCCTGGGTTCCTCCTAATGCAAGACAATGCTAGACCTCATGTGGCTGGAGCGTGTCAGCAGTTCCTGCAAGATGAAGGCATTGATGCTATGGACTGGCCTGCCCGTTCCCCAGACCTGAATCCAATTGAGCACATCTGGGACATCATGTCTCACTCCATCCACCAACGCCACGTTGCACCACAGACTGTCCAGGAGTTGGCGGATGCTTTAGTCCAGGTCTGGGAGGAGATCCCTCAGGAGACCATCCGCCACCTCATCAGGAGCATGCCAAGGCGTTGTCGGGAGGTCATACAGGCACGTGGAGGCCACACACACTACTGAGCCTCATTTTGACTTGTTTTAAGGACATTACATCAAAGTTGGATCAGCCTGTAGTGTGTTTTTCCACTTTAATTTTGAGTGTGACTACAAATCCAGACCTCCATGGGTTAATAAATTTGATTACCATTGATAATTTTTGTGTGATTTTGTTGTCAGCACATTCAACTATGTAATGAACGAAGTATTTAATAAGAATATTTCATTCATTCAGATCTAGGATGTGTTATTTTAGTGTTCCCTTTATTTTTTTGAGTAGTGTATATATATACACACACGTGCATATACAGTATATGTTTGCATATACAGTATATGTTTACATATACACATATATGCACACACACACACACACATGTATATATACACAAACATATAAGCATATATACATATATACACACACGGGTCCGAAGCTGGCGTGGATGTGAGCTGGACCGATCATTGTAACCGGACTGTTTATAGAAGCGGCTAAGTGACTGCTTGAATTTTACTTGTGATTTTAAACTTTGATGTACGTAAAAATATACTGTTGCACCTTTGTATAATGCCCACATGAACCATTGTGCGTGTGTAAATACGACCCAGTGCCTCCCCAGTCATTGACCTCACTGCACGTCATCGGTTGATCGTATCCTATTAAGGGTTATGGAGTTGTTGTTTTTTTGTAGGTCGAGATATTAAACACAAACAATAACACTGAAATACAGCCACTATATGTTCCTTGATTAAATAGGCGCTATCGGGACCTTTCCTGAGATGTAAGAACATATGGGAAGATTTAATATTGTCTGATATTTCAACTTACATACATGACCTATTATTCTGTTAATATTTCAGCTAAGAATTATCAAGTATTTGTATTAAAAGTTGCTACAATATACATTATTTGGAAAACAAAACTGACGCATAATATAATATGCTTCCTACATATATATCAGCAGTTTGGGGTCTTATCCTGAGATAAGCATCTATATGGGAATCATTGGGGGTCATTCCGAGTTGTTCGCTCATTATTTTTTTATTCACAACGGAGCGATTAGCCGCTAATGCGCATGCGCAATATCCGCAGTGCGACTGCGCCAAGTAAATTTGCTATGCAGTTAGGTATTTTACTCACGGCATTACGAGGTTTTTTCTTCGTTCTGGTGATCGTAATGTGATTGACAGGAAGTGGGTGTTTCTGGGCGGAAACAGGCCGTTTTATGGGAGTGTTTGTAAAAACGCTACCGTTTCTGGGAAAAACGCGGGAGTGGCTGGAGAAACAGAGGAGTGTCTGAGCGAACGCTGGGTGTGTTTGTGATGTAAACCAGGAACGACAAGCACTGAACTGATCGCACTGGCAGAGTAAGTCTCGAGCTACTCAGAAACTGCACAGAGAAGTCTTTTCGCAATATTGCGAATCTTTCGGTCGCAATTTTGATAAGCTAAGATTCACTCCCAGTAGGCGGCGGCTTAGCGTGTGCAAAGCTGCTAAAAGCAGCTTGCGAGCGAACAACTCGGAATGAGGGCCATTACTATGTTACATATCATATCATTTTTTTAAATCATGGATATATTCCAACAGTGATTATTCCAAATCCTTGATGTATGAAAATAAAGAACACAAAGCAAATAACATGCAAGAAACATTATAATTTTTATTGGTATGTAGTCAGATTTATTCACTTTTTCTTTTCTACTTATACAGATATATCATCTAGATATATACTTTCTTCCTTTTAATACATGTTGCTGAATCTTTGGGAAATATAAATATTTGCTATTTTAAATACAATAATAAACGTTTTTTAACTTACTTGCCAACTCTGAAATAACAATAAACTCCCCGACTCCCTGAAGAGTGTAGCAATCTCCCCAATTGCACCTTACTCCATTATGTTGCTGTTATAAATATATATACAGTATATATGTTGTTTTCCCAATCTCCCTGAAATGCTATTTCAAAAGTAGGCAAGTATAATTTATATTATGCATCACTACCTTTATTTTAACGTAAATTTAAGGGATATTTAATTCTGTCCTCAAACATGTGGAGATAGCATTTCCTGCATATTCTAAGACCAGAATTATTAATAAATAGGCTTCTTACACCCCTTTCACATCGCACTAAAAACCCGGTATCGACACGGCATATTGCCGTGTCGAAACGGGTCCGTGTGCGATGTGAAAGGTCCTTTGGTGAATTAGCGGCTCGCCTGACCCGGTAATTCAACCCGGTAAAAAAGAAGGGTTATTACCGGGTTGATTACCGGGTTAGGCGCAGTGTGAATGGGAGCCGTTCCGATGCGACACGGCTCCCATTCACAGCATAGGCAGAGGCGGCGCAGGAGATGAGCTCATCTCCCGGCGCCACCCCCCGCCCCTGCTGCTGCTGCGCCCTCCGCTGCTATGGCAACCGACCCGGTATATTGCCGGGTCGGAAAGCCAGCAACGGAGCGCAAATGCCGGATCCCACCCGGTAAGTACACGTTTCTCTTACCGGGTAGGATCCGGCATTTGCAATCTGAATGCAGCATTAGAGAGTCTGTTTCACTGACAATGCTTTAGTGGGAAAAATATATCTTACATTACCAGCATAACAAGCTTTAAAAAATATATACTATCTGTAATATCTATATAGAAAAAATAAGCATTAAAAATGCTCAGATTATTATTCATTTTTGTTACAACATCAGAAACAAAAAATATTTTTCAATGCAAAAGTAAATTAACAATTACTGGTATAGAGAGGTCACCAGGTTCTGGCAAGGAATAATTAATTAAAAATCACATCAACGTTAACATATATAAAATATACATTTAAAAGTACGGGTATAAATCAGTGGCATAGTCAGGCTGTAGGAAACATACAAAGGCTTCATCTCAGACCTGATAACGTGAAGCCCACGCACCCATAGAAATTATACTGTTGCTAACTCCTTGCTATACCTGTGTTAGTGAATACAGAAGAGGAGATAATCCACTCGCATGGTTCCTTTCCACTCATCATCCTCTGTGTCCCTCATCCACGGCTGTAGAATAAATACTTTTTGGATGAGACTGGGAACATGTCCCTGGTGGGCCATGACTACTCAGAAGACCTGCAGTTCATCAAGCCCATTACTAATTGTGCTATTCTTAGAATTAAAAATATCAGTAATCTTTAATCAAGGCCTAATGGTCTCATAGTCTAATACTGGAGTTCTATAGAACCTTTTTCTGTCTTGGAGTTGGAACTAGGTCATAGGATATGTCCACTTATAAGAGACCACGAGCAAGAATGTCCCAATATATAGATCTTGTGTCAGCACGGACGGTGTAATGGTTAGCATTACTGCCTCACAGAACTGAGGTCATGGGTTCAATTCCCACCATAGCCCTAATGGTGTGGAGTTTGTATATTCTCACCATGCTTGCGTGGGTTTCCTCTGGGTACTCCGGCTTCCTTCCACACTTCAAAAATATACTGGTAGGTTAATTGGATCCCAACAAAATTTAAACCAAGTGTGTGTGTACATGTGATAGGGAATATAGAGTGTAAGCTCTAGTGGGGCAGTGACTGATGTGAATGCCCAAATATTCTCTGAATATGTGTGCGCTATATAAATAACTTGTTATAAATAAGATGGATTTACACTGTTACTCTTGATAGTTTCGGTATCTGCCTCTCACCAGTTATATTCACATGGTCGACACATGAAAAGGTCGACATGAGTTTTTTAACTTTTTTTTCTTTTGGGGAACTTTTCTATACTTTATGATCCACTTGGACTACGATTGGAACGGTAAAGTGTGCCGAGCGAAGCGGTAGCGGAGCGAAGGCACCATGCCCGAAGCATGGCGAGCAAAGCGAGCCATGCGAGGGGACGCGGTGCACTAATTGGGGTTCCCAGTCACTTTCCGCAAAAAACGACACAAAAAAAGTTAAAAAACTCACGTCGACCTTTTCATATGTCGACCTTTCATGTGTCGACCAGTTTCATGTGTCGACCTTGTGTCCACGTCGACCATGTCAATGTCGACCAATAGTGGTCGACCTAATGACTGTCGTCCATAACATGGTCGACCATTCATACCGGAACCGCCTCTCACTGCCGAGGCCTTGTATTTTTACATAATGATACAACACTCCAGTAATGTATACTATCCTTACATTTTCTAGAGGGGGGTACATTATTCTTACTATAAGGGACTGTGTAATAGTGTATGGTTTCACTATACTTTAAAATGTGCTAGTCAGCGCCTATAATCTCTAAGGAGCAGATATAAAAGGGTTGTCCACTTTTGGAGAACCCACCCCCTGCCCTTCAATATAGTCTGCCGCCTTTTGGTAATTCTCAGTCTATAACAATCTGTCCAGTTGTCTTCTCCTGATTCCACACGGAATTCCAGATTCATGGGCTCACTGGTGTGAACCTGGCTCTCAGCTTCAGGTTTTTCCTACATCTCCAGGGGTAGTCACCCCCATTCATTCCTAGCTCATATGTGCGCCCAAATAATAAAATAAGACTTGTGACAAGTAATGAGAAGATGTGCTCCCCTGGTTTAACACACTTCTCTTCAAAATCCCGTTTTTCTTCGAGAGCGACGTTTAAACATAAAAGGGAAGCACAAAAACACAGAGATCCTCGTGTAATACTGTTTAAGTATAATTGCACATACAGAGATAAACAATGTGTCACCACACTAACAGTGATATATGAATTTGTGGCGGGTTTTGACCCCCTAAATCAGGGGTGGGGAACCTTTTTTCTACCGAGGGCCATTTGGATATTTATAAAATCCTTCGGGGGCCATACAAAAACGCTCAACTTAAAAAATTACCCTGCCCCCCAGTAGGTCTGCCCCTTAGAGGTACTGTGTGCGCGCGCCAGAGGCGCGCGCGCCAAAAAATAGGTGTGGCCAGTTAAAATGGGACGTGATACACATATGCCCCCAATAGTGCGGTGCCAGATCCACAATTGCCCCCACAGTGCCAGGTATACAGATGCCCCCACAGTGCCAGGTATACAAATGCCCCTCACAGTGCCAGGTATACAAATGCCCCTCACAGTGCCAGGTATACAGATGTCCCCACAGTGCCAGGTATACAGATGTCCCCACAGTGCCAGGTATACAAATGCCCCTCACAGTGCCAGGTATACAGATGCCCCCACAGTGCCAGGTATACAGATGCCCCCACATTGCCAGGTGTACAAATGCCCCTCACAGTGCCAGGTATACATATGACCCCACAGTGCCAGGTATACAGATGCCCCCACAGTGCCAGGTATACAAATGCCCCTCACAGTGCCAGGTATACAAATGCCCCTCACAGTGCCAGGTATACAGATGTCCCCACAGTGCCAGGTATACAGATGTCCCCACAGTGCCAGGTATACAAATGCCCCTCACAGTGCCAGGTATACAGATGCCCCCACAGTGCCAGGTATACAGATGCCCCCACATTGCCAGGTATACAAATGCCCCTCACAGTGCCAGGTATACATATGACCCCACAGTGCCAGGTATACAGATGCCCCCACAGTGCCAGGTATACAAATGCCCCTCACAGTGCCAGGTATACAAATGCCCCTCACAGTGCCAGGTATACAGATGTCCCCACAGTGCCAGGTATACAGATGTCCCCACAGTGCCAGGTATACAAATGCCCCTCACAGTGCCAGGTATACAGATGCCCCCACAGTGCCAGGTATACAGATGCCCCCACATTGCCAGGTATACAAATGCCCCTCACAGTGCCAGGTATACATATGACCCCACAGTGCCAGGTATACAGATGCCCCCACAGTGCCAGGTATACAAATTCCCCTCACAGTGCCAGGTATACAAATGCCCCTCACAGTGCCAGGTATACAGATGTCCCCACAGTGCCAGGTATACAGATGTCCCCACAGTGCCAGGTATACAAATGCCCCTCACAGTGCCAGGTATACAGATGCCCCCACAGTGCCAGGTATACAGATGCCCCCACAGTGCCAGGTATACAAATGCCCCTCGTAGTGCCAGGTATACAGATGCCCCCACAGTGCCAGGTATACAGATGTCCCCACAGTGCCAGGTATACAGATGCCCCCACAGTGCCAGGTATACAAATGCCCCTCACAGTGCAAGGTATACAGATGCCCCCACAGTGCCAGGTATACAGATGCCCCTCATAGTGCCAGGTATACAGATGTCCCCACAGGGCCAGGTATACAGGTGCCCCCCACAGTGCCAAATATACAGATGCCCCCCACAGTGCCAGGTATACAGGTGCCCCCCACAGTGCCAAATATACAGATGCCCCCCACAGTGCCAGGTATACAGATGCCCTGCCCCCCCCCCCCCTCCGTGCTGCTTACCGTGCTGCTTTCGGCGGGACACGGAGGAGAGCGCGGCTATGTTGGGTGGCGGCGGCATGTAGGACTTGAAACCAGCCGCCGGTTCGAGAGCCAATCAGAGCTCGCGGACCGGCAGCCGCAGCTTCTGATTGGCTGCCAGTCCGCGAGCTCTGATTGGCTCACGAACCGGCGGCTGGTTTCAAGTCAAACACGCCGCCGCTCCCACCCGACAGCCGCGCTCTCCTCCCTGTTCTGACAGCTGAGACACGCTGCCGCCGGACTGAGCGGCAGCGTGTCTCACTGACACAAGCTGGTGGGCTGGACCAAACGGCTTTGCGGGCCTTATACTGCCCGCGGGCCGGAGGTTCCCCACCCCTGCCCTAAATCCAACCACTCACAATGGTGAGAAAAGAAAGAGGCATAAATAATCCTTCATCGGTAAAAGAACCGTCACGATAGATCTCAGGGGATGCCCCCTTCAGCAGTAAACTCACAAATAATAACTTGTATAAGGCGTATAGAACAATTCATTCTCATGACTCCATCACAAAGAGAAAAAGAGGCAGGGGATGCCCCCTTCACCAAAACGCTCAGAGACTGAACCTTGTATATAGTGCAGAGCAGGTGGGTCTTTATTCTCCCTTCCCACCCGCCCCATTGATCTGGCGGGGGACATGCTGCATTCGGCAACATGGGCCTCACTGGCGATGTCACCCGTCGAACCTGCACGCAGGTCACATGGAGGATGTCGCTGACAACGCACGGCAGTGCGCATCATCAGCGACGTAGTGCATCGTCCACATCGTTTATAAAGCCGTCTAGTGTGTGGCCAGCTTTATATGAAATCCAAAATACGCAAGAACCAAGATTTCTGGGAATATGACGTTTTGCCTTAATGTAAGATACAAAGTTGGCTGGAAGAGCTGAGTCAGGACTTGATTCTCCTTGGAAATCCCACGTTTGGGTATGTTCGGTTAGTAACATACTGTATCCTATTTAACAAATGTAACTCATCTTTAGTGTTTGTATAATCTATTCTTTAGGAACGTTTAGTATCCACGTTAGAGAGGGGATGAGAGGCTGGAGCTGTGACGATGGTATTACAATATTGCTTTTCTCAATTAACTATTTTGTCCAAAATACAATGGTCCCACTAACAGTATAACTGAAGTATCCACACGGTATAAGACGCACTATAAGAATGAGTATGCCCATCATCTATGTACTATTACAGGAGATCCCAGATGTCAAACTGGTCTGGCCATAATCACTTACCTCTGCTCTGCAGACTTCACTCAGCGAATCCCAACTGTGTCAGGTGTCCACTTACCCCTCCCATCTCCCCCTATTCGTCTTATCTCTCTCACATCTCCCCCTATTTGTCTTATCTCTCTCCCATCTCCTCCTATTTGTCTTATCTCTCTCACATCTCCCCCTATTTGTCTTATCTCTCTCACATCTCCCCCTATTTGTCTTATCTCTCTCCCATCTCCCCCTATTCATCTTATCTCTCTCCCATCTCCCCCTATTCATCTTATCTTTCTCCCATCTCCCCCTATGCATCTTATATCTCTCCCATCTCCTCCTATTCATCTTATCTCTCTCACATCTTCCCCTATTCATCTTATCTCTCTCCCATCTCCCCCTATTCGTCTTATCTCTCTCCCATCTCCTCCTATTCGTCTTATCTCTCTCCCATCTCCTCCTATTCATCTTATCTCTCTCCCATCTCCTCCTATTCGTCTTATATCTCTCCCATCTCCTCCTATTCATCTTATCTCTCTCCAATCTCCTCCTATTCGTCTTATTTCTCTCCCATCTCCTCCTATTCGTCTTATCTCTCTCCCATCTCCTCCTATTCATCTTATCTCTCTCCCATCTGCCCCTATTCATCTTATCTCTCTCCCATCTCCTCCTATTCGTCTTATCTCTCTCCCATCTCCTCCTATTCGTCTTATCTCTCTCCCATCTCCTCCTATTCGTCTTATCTCTCTCCCATCTCCCCCTTTTCCTCTCCTCTCTCTAATCTACCTCTATGAATCTCATCTCTCTCAGGGGCCCATTAGCGCCCTGGGTCGCATTGTAGAATGCAAACACTTTCGGATGAATGTATCACCTGACACAGACAGGGACAGTCCCTGCGATGTACAGAGTGTGTGTCTGGACCTTCTGCGCATGCGCGGTCAACTCACTGCCGTGCATTCGGGCCCTTTCCGGCGGAGGGTTCCTGTGGGAACCCTGCCGTAACTACATCCAGCGAAGTGTAGCCTATAGGCTACAACTGCTGACTGCAGGGGCCAATATCTGGTAAATCTCACAGCATCTGGCTGAGACCTGTTGCGAAAAACCTCCTTCATACAGTGCCGGGATACATAGTCTTTGTGGCTAGCCCTCGAAAACGGGGAAATAACCACAAATACTGTTTGATAAATGGGCCCCTCTCTCTCTCTTGCATCTACCCCTTTTCCTCCCATCTCTCTTTCCTGTTTCTCCCGCTCCTCCCATCCCCCTCTACCCTGTCCATGTGTTGGGCAGCAGTAAAGCAGCAGTTAGAGAGGAGAGTCTGACACAGAGTGGCATGAGAGTTAAACAAAAAGGCGGTTGGGTGGGAAATGAGAGCTTTCATTGCATCCAAGGTGAGAAAGG
Source organism: Pseudophryne corroboree (assembly GCF_028390025.1). Lineage (NCBI taxonomy): Eukaryota > Metazoa > Chordata > Amphibia > Anura > Myobatrachidae > Pseudophryne > Pseudophryne corroboree. The sequence continues at coordinate 455,149,477 of NC_086451.1, forward strand.
ATCTCATTCTAGAGACATTGTGAAGGTGGAAGTAGCAATATTGTGGGAGAGACTGGATGTAGGGAGAGAATGTCCCCTATAACAGCTGACCCGGGCCCCCAACACACCCAGGCTTGGATAAATAGTATCCGCTAACTCCCCCTCCCCCTTCAGCAATTGGCATAATGAAATTTGCAAGAACACTGCAATAAATGTCACATTCTCTTTGGCAGCTTATAAACATTTTTACTGGAAATTATATTTTTTACTTGAATAAAATAAAGCATGTAATGTCCATTATAACGAGTTCACATATTTAAAATAAATCTATGGGTTTTTTTTTAGCCTGAATGGTGTTTTTAGCGTTGATTTTTGTGCTTTTATAAAAGGTTGGTACCACGATGCCTTGTAAACTATAATAGAAGGAATTGACTCATACACATCTCTAAGATGTGGATCCAGTAAGTACAAGGTGTGATTCGTCTAGAACTATTTTCATTTTACCGGAAGAACTATAATATTTTTCATATGAATTCAACTTTTGTCCTAAAGTCTTCTGCTTTTTTTTTTTTTTTTTCAACATTAAGTTTTTTTATTTCTGGTATAGAATCAAAACAAAAACACCATAAAGACAAAAGAGAATAGAATAACAATGGGGCAAAAACAATATTAAAGGGCGGGAGACAGGACATCCAAAAGCAATACAGAAAACACAAGAACATACATAAATCATGGATTTTCTACGGGTAGAGGGACGCCCAAGTCACAGGGAGGGCTCTGTATGGTGGGGGACGAAGGCAAGATCGCCTTATTCTTGGAAATGTATGTATGCCATGGAAGCCACTTCATGATAGGGGAAGAGGGGGATGTAGAGTATGCAGTGTCCCTTGTTTCCATCTCGGAATGGAAGTGGGTCTTAGAAATAACTTTTGCAAAGGGAGAGGGGAGGGAGACTTCCAGTTTTGAGCAATTGTAGCTCTGGCTGCAATTAGAACATGACCAAGGACATAGCGAGTTTACTTGGGGACAGTGTCTGGGTACCAGTGCAGCAACGCCAAGGAAGGGTCCTGAGTCAGGCTGAGGTCAGTGACCGAATGAATAAGGTCATATACTTTATCCCAAAAGGGGCGTAGGGCAGGGCATTCCAAGAAAACATGCAAGAGTGTACCTTCGTGGTGGCAGAGGCGCCAGCAGAATTTAGAGGTGGTCGGCCAGATCGTGTGTAGTTTAAAGGGGGTGAAATACAGTCTATGTAAGAGTTTAATGTGCATTTCGGTGTGGTTAGTACATTTAGAAAGGGAGAAAGAAGAAAGATGAATAGATTCCCATTGTTTAAGAGTGAAAGTACGATGGAGATCGGCTTCCCACTTAATCTGAGCGGCAGATTTAGTTATGGCAATCGGAGGTGACAACAAATTATACCAGTCAGAAATGGCTCCACGAGATGAAAGTTTAGTTAATCTATTCAGGACACTGGTAGTGGGGAGTTGAAAGACGTTAGGGTCAGTGGCCATAGCATCTATCCAATGTTTAAGTTGGTAATAATAGAGCCAGGCTGAAGGGTCGAGGTTATATTTAGCTTGTAGATCAGGGAACGGCAATAGGGAGGTCGGGGAGAAGATATCAGTGAGGGATTCCAAACCTAAACGTCTCCAGTAGGAGAAATGGAGAAAACACTTTATCAAATGCAGAGAGAGAAATGTCTCTAGTGGGTACTGTAATGTCAAAGGAAGGTGTGAGTCTAGAGTCCCAAATTGTCAGGGCGTCGGTTATGGAAGAGGGCGACAATGGATAGCGGGGACGGAGTTGTCGGGGTAGCCACAAGAGATCGGTAAGGGGGAAGTCCCGGAATAGGGCACGTTCTAGATCCACCCATGGTTTAGAGTGGGGAGGGAGAGACAGATCGGACAATAGGGAGAGCATAGACGCTTCATGGTACCTGAGTAAGTCAGGGAGTGTGAGGCCTCCCTGTGACTAAGAGCGAATCATACATGTGTAGGCCAATCGAGGAGGTTTACATTTCCAAACGTACAATAACATCAACCTTCGCATCTGGGTTAACAGTTTACGAGGAACTGCATAGGGGATGGCACGGAATAAATACATGAGTTTTGGTAACAACATCATCTTAAATGCCGCCAAGCGGCCCAGCCAGGAGACCTCGGCGCCCATCCAAGTAAAAGTCAGTGAGGTTAGGTGAGCCAGTAGAGGCACATAATTGAGAGAGTGGACATTTTGAAAATGAGAGGGAATGGAGATTCCCAGGTAAGTTAAGGAGGAGTCTTTCCACATATGGAAAGCGCACCTTGAGAGATTGTAAAACAGAGGTTGGAATGTTAATAGGGAGGGCATCCGATTTCGCAGTGTTCAATTTATAATATGAAGCAGCACTAAAGCGCCCCAGAATATCATGTAGGACGGGCAGCGAGGTACCCGGGTCAGAAACAAACAGTAAAACATCATCTGCGAAAAGGCAGAGCTTATGGGAAGTATCACATACAGTAAGACCGGGAAATTCTGGAGAGAGTCGAATCATTTGGGCAAGGGGTTCAATAGCTAACACGAATATCAGCGGGGAAAGGGGGCACCCCTGCCTGGTACCATTGGAGATATGAAATGGGGAGGAAAGGAAACCAATACTAAATATTCTAGCAGAAGGGCCATCGTAAAGAGCTAAGATAGAGCAGAGGATGTCCCCACGGAGACCAAACCTGGATAACACCTGGCGTATATATAACTCCAATGGAGGCGATCAAACGCCTTTTCGGCGTCGAGAGCGAGTAGGATAAATGGTGAATTAGTACGGGAAGACCATTCAACTAGATCGAGGACTCTCTGGGTGTTGTCGGGGGCCTGACGGCCAAGGACAAAACCTACTTGGTCTGGGTGGATGAGACTCGGGAGTAACGGATTCAAGCGATTGGCTATTAACTTAGCATAAATTTTGAGATCGGTGTTAAGGAGAGCAATAGGTCGGTAATTCTTGCAGTCAGAGGGGTCTTTACCCGGTTTCGGGAAAGTTACGATTTGGGCTTCAACCATTTCCGCCGGGAAGGATCCTGTATTGGAGGCCTGGGAGTAGAGCTGCAGAAGGAGAGGGGAGAGTACCGCACTGAACGTGGAGTAAAAGGAGTTAATAAAGCCATCAGGGCCGGGGGCTTTGTCTTTTGCCAATTGACGAATTACGAGTTGTATCTCTTCCAGAGACCAAGGGGCATTCAGGGATGTCAGGGCGTCTTCATCCAAGGAGGGGAGATAAAGGCCATCCAAAAAGGCAGAGATAGAAGCTGTAGAGGGCTAAGGTATAGTAGAATCCTCACGCAGGTTATATAATTTGGCATAAAATTTGGAAAATAAATTAGCAATATCAAGGGGATTAAGGCACGGTTTACCTGAAGGGGCGATGAGGCATTTGATATGATTACGGACCTGGCGGCTATGAAGCTTGTGCGCTAACAAGCGGGTGGCCTTGTTTCCTGCTGTATAAAATTTGCTGCGGAAGCGAGCTAGGGCAGATTGCATACGAAGCATAAAAAGCTTCTGGAGTTGGACTCGCACCTCCTGAAGTTGTTTACGTAAAGCCCGAGTAGGACGGGTTTGATTCTGGGATTCCAAAAACCGTAAAGACATCTAAAATCAGCCTGCGTTTTCTTAGAACGAGCCTTGAGTTGAGCCCCTTTTTGGATAGACGTGCCACGGAGCACGGCTTTCAGAGCGCACCGATATGTGAAGACAGACAGAAGTATCCTCAGGGGCATTGGTCTGCATATACATTGGTAGAGTCAGTAAGGGGCTTCAGAGTCTCAGGGTTTGTCAATTGATATTCCGCAGGAGGGGGGGGGAGAGGTGCAAACCCAAATCCCAGGACCACAACACAGGGGCATAATCAGACCAAGTGATGAGAAGGATTTTAGTTTTATGAGTGTGTTGGAGAGTCTTCTTGTCCAGAAGAATAAGGTCGATCCTAGAATAACTGTTATGGACAGCAGAAAAAATAAGAATTTACTCACCGGTAATTCTATTTCTCGTAGTCCGTAGTGGATGCTGGGAACTTCGTAAGGACCATGGGGAATAGCGGGCTCCGAAGGAGGCTGGGCACTCTAGAAAGATCTTAGACTACCTGGTGTGCACTGGCTCCTCCCACTATGACCCTCCTCCAAGCCTCAGTTAGGACACCGTGCCCGGACGAGCGTACACAATAAGGAAGGATTTTGAATCCCGGGTAAGACTCATACCAGCCACACCAATCACACCGTATAACTCGTGATATGAAACCCAGTTAACAGTATGAAACAACTGAGCCTCTCAACAGATGGCACAACAATAACCCGATTTAGTTAACAATAACTATGTACAAGTATTGCAGATAAACCGCACTTGGGATGGGCGCCCAGCATCCACTACGGACTACGAGAAATAGAATTACCGGTGAGTAAATTCTTATTTTCTCTGACGTCCTAGTGGATGCTGGGAACTCCGTAAGGACCATGGGGATTATACCAAAGCTCCCAAACGGGCGGGAGAGTGCGGATGACTCTGCAACACCGAATGAGAGAACTCCAGGTCCTCCTCAGCCAGGGTATCAAATTTATAGAATTTTGCAAACGTGTTTGCCCCTGACCAAGTAGCAGCTCGGCAAAGTTGTAAAGCCGAGACCCCTCGGGCAGCTGCCCAAGATGAGCCCACCTTCCTTGTGGAATGGGCATTGACAGATTTTGGCTGTGGCAGGCCTGCCACAGAATGTGCAAGCTGAATTGTACTACAAATCCAACGAGCAATAGTCTGCGTAGAAGCAGGAGCACCCAGCTTGTTGGGTGCATATAGGATAAACAGCGAGTCAGATTTTCTGACTCCAGCCGTTCTGGAAACATATATTTTCAGGGCCCTGACCACGTCTAACAACTTGGAGTCCTCCAAGTCCCTAGTAGCCGCAGGCACCACAATAGGCTGGTTCAGGTGAAACGCTGACACCACCTTAGGGAGAAACTGGGGACGAGTCCTCAATTCTGCCCTATCCATATGGAAAATCAGATAAGGGCCTTTACATGATAAAGCCGCCAATTCTGATACTCGCCTGGCCGAAGCCAAGGCCAATAACATGACCACTTTCCAAGTGAGATATTACAGATCCATGGTCTTTAGTGGTCCCAAGGTGCCACAGGAGGCACAAACGGGGGCTGAATATGCAGCACTCCTTTTATAAATGTCTGAACTTCAGGTACTGAAGCTAGTTCTTTTTGAAAGAAAATCGACAGAGCCGAGATCTGTACCTTAATGGAACCTAATTTAAGGCCCATAGTCACTCCTGCTTGCAGGAAATGCAGAAATCGACCTAGTTGAAATTCCTCTGTTGGGGCCCTTTCGGCCTCACACCATGCAACATATTTCCGCCATATGCGGTGATAATGATTTGCTGTAACCTCTTTCCTGGCTTTAGTAAGCATAGGAATGACTTCCTCCGGAATGCCCTTTTCCTTCAGGATCCGGCGTTCAACCGCCATGCCGTCAAACGCAGCCGCGGTAAGTCTTGGAACAGACAGGGCCCCTGCTGCCGCAGGTCCTGTCTGAGTGGCAGAGGCCATGGGTCCTCTGATATAAATTCTTGAAGTTCTGGGTACTAAGCGCTTCTTGGCCAGTCCGGAACCACGAGTATCGTTCTTACTCCTCGCCTTCTTATTATTCTCAGTACCTTTGGTATGAGAGGCAGAGGGGAGAACACATAAACCGACTGGTACACCACGGTGTTACCAGAGCGTCCACAGCTATCGCCTGAGGGTCCCTTGACCTGGCGCAATATCTTTTATAGCTTTTTGTTGAGGCAGGACGCCATCATGTCCACCTGTGGCCTTTCCCAATGGTGTACAATCCTTTGGAAGACTTCTGGAGGAAGTCCCCACTCTCCCGGGTGGAGGTCGTGTCTGTTGAGAAGATCTGCTTCCCAGTTGTCCACTCCGGGAATGAACACTGCTGACAGTGCTAACACATGATTTTCCGCCTATCGGAGAATCCTTGTGGCTTCTGCCATCGCCATCCTGCTTCTTGTGCCGCCCTGTTGGTTTACATGGGCGACTGCCGTGATGTTGTCTGATTGGATCAGTACCGGCTGGTTTTGAAGCAGAGGCCTTGCCGGCCTCAGGGCATTGTAAATGGCCCTCAGGTCCAGAATATTTATGTGTAGGGAAATCACCTGACTTGACCAAAGTCCCTGGAAGTTTCTTCCCTGTGTGACTGCCCCCCAGCCTCAAAGGCTGGCATCCATGGTCACTAGGACCTAGTCCTGTATGCCGAACCTGCGGCCCTCTTGAAGATGGGCACTCTGCAGCCACCACAGTAGAGATACCCTGGTCCTTGGAGACAGGGTTATCAGCCTATGCATCGGAAGATGCGATCCGGACCACTTGTCCAACATGTCCCTCTGAAAAGTTCTTGTATGGAACCTGCCTAATGGGATTGCTTCGTAGGAAGCTACCATTTTTCCCAGGACTCGCGTGCAATGATGCACCGCTACCTGTTTTGGCTTCAGGAGGTCTCTGACTAGAGATGACAACTCCTTGGCTTTCTCCTCCGGGAGAAACACTATTTCTGGTTTATGTCCAGAACCATCCCCAGGAACAGTAGACGTGTCATAGGAACCAGCTGTGACTTTGGACTGTTTAGAATCCAACCGTGCTGTTGTAGCACTTTCCAAAATAGTGCTACCCCGACTACCAACTGCTCCTTGGACCTCGCCCTTATAAAGAGATTGTCCAATTACAGGATAATTAAAACTCCCTTTTTTCGAAGGAGTATCATCATTTCAGCCATTACCTTGATAAAACACCCTCGGTGCCATGTACAGTCCAAACGGCAGTGTCTGGACTTGGTAATGGTAATCCTGTACCACAAATCTGAGGTACTCCTGGCGAGGATGGTAAATGGGGACATGCAGGTAAGCATCCTTGATGTCCCGGGATACCATGTAATCCCCCTCGTCCAGGCTTGCAATAACCGCCCTGAGCGATTCCATCTTGAACTTGAATTTTTTTATGTATGTGTTCAAGGATTTTAAATATAAAATGGGTCACACCGAACCATGCGGTTTCGGTACCCCAAACCGTGTGGAATAGTAACCCCGTCCTTGTTGAAGTAGGGGCACCTTGAGTATTACCTGCTGGGAATACCGCTTATTAATTGCCTCTAGCACAGCCTCCCTGCCTGAGGGAGTTGTCAGCAAGGCATATTTTAGGAAACGGCTGGGGGGAGACATCTCGAATTCCAGCTTGTACCCCTGAAATACTACTTGAAAGAAACAGGGATCCACCTGTGAGCGAGCCCACTAATTGCTGAAATTTTTGAGACGGCCCCCCACCGTACCTGGCTACACCAGTGGAGCACCCGCGTCATGCTGTGGACTCACAGGAAGCGGGGGAAGAATTTTGATTCTGGGAACAGGCTGACTGGTGCAGCTTTTTCCCTCTTCCCTTGTCTCTGTACAGAAAGGAAGCGCCATTTGACCCGCTTGCTTTTCTAAAGCCGAAAGGACTGTACCTTTGTCTGTGAGGAAACCTGAGGTAAAAATATTTCTTCCCAGCAGTTGCTGTGGATACGAGGTCCCAGAGACCATCCCCAAATAATTCCTCACCCTTATAAGGCAGAATCTCTATGCGCTTTTTAAGTCAGCATCACCTGTCCAGTGACAGGTCTCTAATACCCTCCTGACAGAATGGACATTACATTCATTTTGGATGCCAGCCGGCAAAATATCCCTCTGTGCATCCCTCATATATAAGACGACGTCTTTAATATGTTCTCATATTAGCAAACTAGTATGCTTGACAGGGTCACCGACCACGCTGCAGCAGCACGATCTGCAAGTTTCAGTCTAGTACCTGAGTGTGTAAATACAGACTTCAGGATAGCCTCCTGCTTTTTATCAACAGGTACCTTCAAAGTGTCCGTTCCTAAAACGGCAGTGCCACCTTTTTTGACAACCGTGTGAGCGCCTTATCCACCCTAGGGGATATCTCCCAGCGTAACTTATCCTCCTGGCGGGAAAGGGTACGCCATCAGTAACTTTTTATAAATTACCAGTTTCTTAACGGGGGAACCCACGCTTTTCACACACTTCATTTATTCATCTGATGGGGGAACAAAACACTGCCTGTTTTTTCTCCCCAAACCTAAAACCCATTTTTAGAGGTGCTTGGGTTAATGTCAGAAATGTATAACACATTTTTTATTGCCGGGATCAAGTCACGGATGTTCCTAGTGGATTGTGTATATGTCTCAACCTTGTCGACACTGGAGTCAGACTCCATGTCGACATCTGTGTCTGCCATCTGAGAGAGCGGGCGTTTTTGAGCCCCTGATGGCCTTTGAGACGCCTGGGCAGGCGCGGGCTGAGAAGCCGGCTGTCCCACAGCTGTTACGTCATCCACCCTTTTATGTAAGGAGTTGACACTGTCGGTTAATACCTTTCACCTATCCATCCACTCTGGTGTCGGCCCCACAGGGGGCGACATCACATATATCGGCCTCTGTTCCGTCACCATATAAGCCTCCTCATTCAACATGTCGACACAGCCGTACCGACACACCGCAGACACACAGGGAATGCTCTAAACGAGGACAGGACCCACAAAAGCCCTTTGGGGGGACAGAGTGAGAGTATGCCAGCACACACCAGAGCGCTATATAATGCAGGGACTAACTGAGTTATGTCCCCTATAGCTGCTGTTTTTATATATAATGTATACTGCGCCTAAATTTAGTGCCCCCCCTCTCTTTTTTAACCCTTTTTTGTAGTGTAGACTGCAGGGGAGAGCTAGGGAGCTTCCTTCCAGCGGAGCTGTGAGGGAAAAATGGCGCCAGTGTGCTGAGGGAGATAGCTCCGCCCCTTTTCCGCGGCCTATTCTCCCGCTTTTTTATGGAATCTGGCAGGGGTATTTACCTCATATATAGCCCCTGGGGCTATATATTGAGGTATTTTTGCCAGCCAAGGTGTTTTTATTGCTGCCTCAGGGCGCCCCCCCCCCCCCCAGCGCCCTGCACCCTCAGTGACCGGAGTGTGAAGTGTGAGAGGAGCAATGGCGCACAGCTGCAGTGCTGTGCGCTACCTTGGTGAAGACTGATGTCTTCATGCCGCCGATTTTCCGGACCATCTTCTTGCTTCTGGCTCTGTAAGGGGGACGGCGGCGCGGCTCCGGGACCGAACATCAAGGCTGGGCCTGCGGTCGATCCCTCTGGAGCTAATGGTGTCCAGTAGCCTAAGAAGCCCAATCCGGCTGCAAGCAGGCGAGTTCGCTTCTTCTCCCCTTAGTCCCTCGCTGCAGTGAGCCTATTGCCAGCAGGTCTCACTGAAAATAAAAAACCTAAGTCTATTTCTTTCTAAGAGCTCAGGAGAGCCCCTAGTGTGCATCCAACCTCGGCCGGGCACGAAATCTGAGGCTTGGAGGAGGGTCATAGTGGGAGGAGCCAGTGCACACCAGGTAGTCTAAGATCTTTCTAGAGTGCCCAGCCTCCTTCGGAGCCCGCTATTCCCCATGGTCCTTACGGAGTTCCTAGCATCCACTAGGACGTCAGAGAAAAAGTATAATCTCTCTCTGTAGGCGAGAAGACGTGCCAGGCATCATACAGGTCGAACTCCGCAAGTAGTTTCTTAAAAGCAAGGGACGGGCCCACATCTCGAATAGAGGGACTAGGGCCTTGTGAGGAAGACCTATCCACTTTAGGATCGAGGACTAGATTAAAATCCCCTAGTAGTATAAGCGCCCACTGTCTAATCCTACATAATTCCTCAAGGAGTTCCCACAAAAATGGGATTTGACGGTGATAGGGTATGTTAACCTATTCAGGTCTGGTCTATAAACTCTCTGCAGTCATCAGTCAGAATTCTGTTTCTCTTGCAACCGGTTGGAGATCAGTGAATGAAAAAAGGACACAAGTTCATGTGTAACCTTAATCAAATCATAAAATGACCCGCTAGGGGACATCATAGCTTTATTATTTATAGCTTGAAAACAAAGGGTTTATGCTTGCCAATACATTTAGCCAATCAGAGTACACCATGTATGTCTTGAAAATACATCGATTGTCATACAATGTTAGAAGTGGCAACTAGGACAGCCTTGAAAATGGTTATTGTTTCGTTTATCAGTCTTTCGGACATAAACTCAAAAGATTTCTTTCTTTATTCTTCTCAATTAGCCTTGGATATATCTGGTGTTGCTTTGTCCGTCTTGGATACATTTCCAATACATTTAATGTTGCATTTGTCTTGTACAAGTCATGCCTTAAAACAAGATTATTCAGCAAATATAGTATTCTGACCAGCTCTGCACATTTTTCTTAAGGACATATCAACTCATTTTGTGATTAACAGTAAATATCTTAATAAATGCGAAAAAACGTGAATCAATATATATATTTGCTATACTGCGGAAGCTCCTACACCATCATTTCCCCTCTTTTTGATTCCACTTTTTCTCCCTATTCTACCTACACTACACTACACTACCTAGGCCTGAACTATTTCCTTTCAGTAAACCAGTCCCCTGGACTTGTAGTCCAAACCTTGGGGATTACCCCTAACAACAACCAAAGGATAAGCAACTTCATTCTTCTGGCTGGAGAGTCACTGTCAACTTCTTCGAGTGGGATGCATGTAATCAGGTATCACGACCTTTCACCTTAATTTAAGGTAGACATGGTTAGCAGCACTTGATATGGACCATCATATCTTGGTTCAAAGGTCTTTCTCACATGTCTCTTTAAATAGACCCAATCTCCTGGATTTAGCTTATGCGTAGCTGATCCTTCTGGGTCTGGAATGGAAGAAAACACTCGGCAATGGAGGCTAGTCAATGTTTTACAGACCTCCTGTACATAACCTGTAAAAATAACCATGACTATGTTGTAATTGTTGTGGATAATAACAACCTGTTCTTAGAGCTGACCCAAACAATATTTCATATGGAGTCAGTTTACTAGGTCTCATGGGTGTGGTCCTAATATTGAACAATACTATAGGTAGGCATTCTGGCCGTTCTTTTGGTTTCTGTCATTTTCTGTAGTTTTAGCTTAAGGTCAAAGTTCAGATGTCCCCCCTCCCACTCGCCTGGGGGCGGTAAGGCACGTGGAGGGCCTGCTGTACCCCCAAATCTTTCATTATATGCTGCATGACTTCTCCTGTGAAATGTGTACCTCTATCTGATTCTATAACCTCAGGTATCCCAAATCTACATACTACTTCTGCTATCAGTTTCTTTGCAGTGGTTTTTGCTGTGGCTTTGCTTACTGGCCAGGCTTCGGCCCAGTAACTAAACATGTCCGTTGTTACTAGTACATATTCATATGGACCGCTTCGTGGCCACTGTATATAGTCAATTTGTAGTCTTTCAAATGGGTAAGAGGCTTTGGGTATACTTCCTAGAGGTGTCTTGGTTCTTTGTCCTGGATTGCTGATTCCACAGATCCAGCATCCTGCTACAAAGTTTGTTGCAGCTTTATTGAAGCCAGGAGCTATCCAATGCTCTTGTACTCTATTCACCATGGCTTCCTTTGAATGATGTACTTGTCCATGAGCTACTTGTAACATAGGTGGAAATAGAGCTGCTGGTAGAGTATGTGCTTGTACCTTGATTATACCAATCCTTTTAGGTAGTTCCAATGTTCTGAAGAGTTCCATAATCAAACTGGCATGTTTGATAGGTTTTCCGTTTGCACCTTTGAAGTCCCTACTTTTCCAAATAACAGCGTAATCCTGGGACTAGATATTAGCTGTCATGTTTTCAGCATGTATGCAGGCTCTGGTCATTGCTATGAGTTCTGCTTCTTGTGCTGTCATTCTTGGTAGCAATGGTCCAGAGTCTATGACTTAAGTTTCAGTTGTTACTGCATATCCTGTCCTTGGGGATCCATTATCATAATATCTTGATCCATCGACGAACAGGTTCATGTCTGGATTGTCCAGTGGTGTATCTTGGACATTAGGAAGAGGTAAAGTCTCTAATTCCATGAGGGCTAGGCAATCACTTCATATTTGGTAAGTCTGGCTGCAGAAAGATGCTTGCTTTTTTCTTGACTTAGTATTTCTGTTACAGCGTGCGGTACTTGTATACACAGTGGATGATCAAGCACAATGATGTCTGTCACCTTTTCCTTCAGTATTGCTGCTGCTGCCATTGCTCGGACACAGGATGGTGCTCCTCTGATAATCGGATCCAACTGGGCTGAATAGTATGCCACTGGTCTTTGTTTTGGTCCGTATTTCTGGGTGAGCACCCCTAAAGAATGCCCTCTGTTTTCATGGCAGAATAGGTTAAAAGGCTTTTTTGTAATCAGGCAATCCCAATGCTGGGGCTGTTATTATGGCTTGCTTTAGTTTTCTTACTGCTTCTTCAATGGTGTCCCTGTTTTCTGATGGACGCCTCCTTTTTTTTTTGTTAATTCATATAGGGGATGCATCAGTAATGAGGCTGAGGGTATCCATTCTCTGCAATAACCAATAAGGCCCAGAAAAGCTCTGATTTCATTTAATGTTCTTGGGGTTTTTGCTTGAGTTATTGCTTTTGTTCTTTCATCAGTAAGATGCCTTGTTCCTTGGGATATGCAGTGTCCTAAAAATATAACTCTTTTCTGTACTAGCTGTAGTTTGGCTTTTGACATGAGTAGTGATGCTGTTTCCTTTTTGCACTTTTCTTCTGTCTGTGCAGCAATAAGCAGATCATCGACATATTGAACTAACTGGGTGTCTGTAAAGTACGGTCTCCATTTCTGCAGGATTAATGCCATTGCCTCTGAGAAATCTGATGGACTGGTTGCTCCCCCTTGGGGTAATCGTGTCCAACAATATTGTTTACCTTCGTGAGTGAATGTTAGAAACTTCTGGCTTTCCCATTCATCAGTAGATAATCTGTTTTTCCCTCCTTTTGAATCTTGAGATTCAACACCTTTATTGATTAATGCTAGAAAAGGGTTGCTGAGTTGAGGGTAATACATCGTCTGATGGTTACTTGTCGCACTTTGGCAGTGCTACTTCATACATGGTCAGCCTTGCCACTGACAGGTGTTTGGTTCTTGCTTGTTGAAGCTTCTCTGTACCTGCATGTGGACCCTGGATGATAAGTTCATGATTCAGCACTATGCCTGTGCTCTTGTCCTCTTCTAGGACTTCTGATTCATCACTGTGTCTGTGCTCTTATACTCTTCTAGGACTGTTGCTGTTATCACTGCTCTGATGCCGGTAGGTGCTCTTTGATTACCGCTGTCAAGCTTGCTTGAGTTGTAGGCCACTGGTCTTCACCTCAGTCCATGATTTTGCATAAGGACTTCTATGTATGGCCTCATTCTTTAATAGTCAGGTAGTTCTAGGGCTTGAGATGAGGCAACTGCTGTTTCCAACTGTTCAATAGCCTAATTCATCTGTTGCTGTATGTAGGATGCGGACCCTCCTCCCTTTCAGTGTTGTCATACAATGCTTGCATGTAGACTGGTGCTAGAGGTATCCGTGTTCTGTAGTGTCCTACTAGGCCCAGGAATGATCATCTGACTTGCTTGACACTAGTTGGCATCTTAGCTTGCAGTCTGAATCTTTTCCTTCTCACTTTTGTTAGATGTCGGGTACCTTGGGTGTCCTAGAAAGATTAACTCTCGCTTGACTAGCTGCAATTTCTCCTTCTGAGGCTCTGCAGTCTTGTTCTTCCAGAAACTTCACTAAGGACACTGCCCCTTCTTGGTACTTCTTTTAGTGGTGGTGGTAATCAACAGTTCATTCACATCCTGTATTTAGCTGTGTATTTTGTGGATAAATCACTTGGTGATATAGCCCCTCCACAAAGCTATCCTGGTCCAGTAGTATTGCTTCCTTTCTTCTACAACTGGTACTGCGGGAATGAGCCAATACTGAACTTCTGTTTTAACTTGCTTCCAAATGGCTTTTTGTTCTTTCCTTTGATAAGTTGCTGGAAAGTTAAACTTCTTCTTGTATTCTCCTTGGATAAGCTTTAGTACATTGTGCTTCAGCAAAGTCACTGGACATGTACTCCAAGGTCAAGAACTGGGCTGGTATTGGTGACTGTATTTCTTTCATCTCCTGTCCTTTTAAGAATTTCTGATATCATCAGTTCTTGTGGTATCTCCCTCTGCTGTCTTCTGCGTGTGCTGGCTCCAGTATTCATTAGGCACAAACGTATTTCTCCAGTGGGCAAGGTGACTGTAATCATACCTTCTGCTGTTTCTTCTGGAGACATTATGTTCACTGGGGAGTACCTGAAGAAGCTTGTACTTCATATTGGCAGAAGAAGCATCATTCATTTGTCTTCTGGAACTTTTTCTGTCTTGTTCCTTATTATTTGCTTTAAACCCCGGAGCTTCTGTTGCTTTAAATCATGGCATTATCTCTGTAATCTTGCCAGGTAGTACTGACCACTTGTCAGATGTCTTTCTTTGTCCTTCTTAAAGCAGACTTCCTTTAGTCTCCAAACTTTCATGCGGCCTTCATATTGTTTCTCAACTTTTCTTTTTCCAATCACCTCTCTTTATGATTCATTCATTATTCTTCATACTTTGTCCTTTCTTTACTTGCATATTCTTTCTCACTGCTGCATGCATGTCATCTTCTTAGTCCAAGTCCACCCAGGCTGGTGTTTAACATAATGATGTTTATGCTGGGAGTTGTTGTTCCTCTTTGTCTTACTTTTCCTGTGAGAGATAGTCTTGTATAGCAGCTTGTATTTCAGGTTACATCTTTGCTTTCTTGCAGGGGTAGGGCTTAACCTCCCTATCCAGTCGTTGCAATGGCTTGATCTGTAAGTAAACGTAGAGGAATCTGGTTGTGCATAAAAACAGCTCTTGAAACCCTTGGGTCTCCTGTGGGTAAAGTCACTTTTATCGAACTGCCAGTGGTGACTGAGTACACTGTTGCCGACACAGGAGTTGCACACCTTCATATTCTATCATCTTGTGTGTCGTATAGTGACTTTATCATAGTAAGTTCTGATGGACTCAGTCTTTTCCTGTTTCAAGTCTGGGGCTGCTGGTGCTCTGAGTGTCTGTGCATGACACCATCTCTTAAGTCTTGTCATGTACATCTTTCCATTTTCAAACGTTGTTCTATTTTCCTCTGTCGGAACGTCCGTTATGGCTGGGCAATCATCTACTGCATCTGCTTTTAACATGGTGCTTACTGTTTGGGCAGTTGCTGGTCCTAGTATAGCCTCACACAACTGGTGGTAGTCGACCCATGCCGGTGTCCATATAGTTTGAATTCTTTCCATATAGGCATAAACTGCTTTTGGGTTTTTTCTAGGATCTGGGGACTCTGCAACTATATTTGCGAGACCATTGCCATACCATGGTTTGTGGTGTTGGCTCTGTACGATGTATGGTTCGTTCATCCTGGCTGCATTATCTGGGTTGCGTATTCTCTGTACTTGTGCTGGATACAGAGAAACAGGCAATGATGACCGTCTTTCAGTATTTCTAGTCGCATAGATATCTTGGCATGGTGGTTCATGGTGTGAAATCCAGTTTCCACAATTTGGGCAATGTTCATATCCTTCTGGAACGCAAAACTGACATACCGGACACAATCTTTCTGGAAAATATGTCAGTTTATTCTGTACATTATGCACCTGGGCATGAAAAGCTGTAGAGGCTGTGTCTTGACCCCTTGCTTCTCCTCTTCACCTGATTTGCACCCTTTCGCCTATAGTTCCTGATTGTGGACAATTGTTTACTGGACTCATAGCTTGATTCCAGGTGTCCACCACTCGTTTAAACATGAGGGGAACTTTAGCTGCCCAGTTTCTTTGGTTGGTCTTGTTGGGGTTTCTTGTGATAAAGTATCAGGACACTGGGGCATACTCTGTGTACATAGCTCAGGTAAATCATTCGGATTTTCAACCACAGATCCTTTCAAGATAGGGCTGATTATTCGTCACTCTTTTCCTGGCTCATCTTTTTTCCAATTTTACTGTTAGTGAGCTTGCAGATGATTTAATTCTGTTCATACTATGGGTACCTTGGTGTGCATGCATGTCTGGGTATAGGGGTGGGGCATAGTGTGCAGGTGCTGTTTCTGAAATTACAGGCAGTGAGTTTAACGCTGGTTGTGGTGCTATTGAGTACTCTGGTACAATGGGGAAATCATTTTCCTCATCTCTTCTTCTATTCTCTGCTCCTAATTCTTTTGCTACAGTGATCCAGATGGATGCTTGATCTCTACTATTATGCTTAATAATCCAACTCTTGTTACAGGAGGCAAATTTTTTCCATTTCTCTAAGTCTAGTGTCCCTTCTGACGGAAAACCTGCTCTTTTGAAAATTTTACTTATTCCTTTCAAAGCTTTCCTGCCCTCCCTGTTACTAACAATATCCACGGGTTTGTCGGGCCCTGACATCTTTACAGACCGCGCTCCCATGCCTGGGTGAACGTGCGCGGAACCCCTCCTGATGTGGTATTTTAGTAACTCCTTATGAGGGACTTAAAATCTCCTTTTAAAGCTTTTCTTACCCTCCCTGTTACTAACAATATCCACGGGTTTGAACCCATCCTGATGTGGTATTTTAGCAACCCCTTATGAGGGAATTAAAATCTCCTTGTGAGACGCTGACTCTGAAGAATCTCTTCTATCCTTGTACCTAAAAAGCTCCTTAAATCCGTCTGTGGACAAATGACTGGGGTTGTAGTGTTGTCCCTTCCTCCCTGTGTTGGTGGAAAATCTGTTAGTACTGCTCCCCAAGTGAGACCTGCATAATAGATTATTTCTTCTGGATCACTGAGATGCGTCCCTAATATTTATTGTTAAGTCACTCCAAGGGTCTATCCCTCTGCCTATATAGACTCCTGTTTGTACCTTGTGTTCTTGGTAAACTCCCCACTATTCTTGGAATACGTTCACCTTGTGTCTCTTTCAGACAGTAGCTGTTCTTTATTACAGACCCAATCCTACCCTTTAACTGTCTTGCATAGGGACATACAATATATACAGTACAATGTGTGCAGCAGAATCTAGTTACTGACACTGGTTTCATTATTCAGCAGACACCTGACTCCCCCCCACCTTTTCAAAAGCATATTGACAGAGTACATACAACAGTGCAAGGATACAAAAACAAGGATGACAGTAAATGCTATATCTGTTATCTGTGTGCACGGCAGCTGTTTGAGGCTGCACGGGCACATGGGTCTTAGACCTGGGATTATGTGGTTCCTAGGCCAATAGGTTATGATGTTAGATCAATCATTCTCAATGTAATGTTCCAACAATTCCCTTTTTTAAAATGATAACCTTTTGTACAATAAAATTCATCATAATTTTCCACATAACCAAATGAGACTTCAGTGCTTGTAATTGCCACCAATCTCGGTGCTACGGACCCTTTGTATTTTCTTAACACAACAACACAGGTACAAGATTTGCATACACCTCTTTGGTTATTTATCAATTCAAACTGGTTATCAGCATTAGAACATATCTTGGCCATGCGCCACCTTTATAAAACGGCTCTATTTTCTTAATAAACATGTATTAGTACTTTCACAATTTAAAAGTTTTCTGCATATTTGATTAATTTCCCCTGTGCACTTGTGGCAAATTATCTGAAATTATTTACCCACAATTCAACAATATAACATACATGTATGGTACCTTAAAAAATTTCTTCTGACTGACACTGGGCTCTGTAAGATATTCTCTGACCTTCCCGACTGGACTTCCCCAGATTTCAAGAAACGCTGAGTTCAAGTGAGCAGGTAGAAATCTACACATTAAATCTCACTTACCGGTTTTTGTTATCAGCGGTTCCTGAAAGATCAGAGGATTTATTGCCAGTGGAGGAGATGCTGGAATATGCCGGACGATGCTCCCAAAATGATAGGGTATGTTAACCTATTCAGGTCTGGTCTATAAACTCTCTGCAGTCATCAGTCAGAATTCTGTTTCTCTTGCAACCAGTTGGAGATCAGTGAATGAAAAAAGGACACAAGTTCATGTGTAACCTTAATCAAATCATAAAATGACCCGCTAGGGGCCATCATAGCTTTATTATTTATAGCTTGAAAACAAAGGGTTTATGCTTGCCAATACATTTAGCCAATCAGAGTACACCATGTATGTCTTGAAAATACATCGATTGTCATACAATGTTAGAAGTGGCAACTAGGACAGCCTTGAAAATGGTTATTGTTTTGTTTATCAGTCTCTCGGACATAAACTCAAAAGATTTCTTTCTTTCTTTTTTGAATCAATAGTTTTTATTGAAAAGATAAACATTTTTATGGGGTACAGAACGAAGAAAAAAGGGGGGGTGATACATCAACTCAGTGTAAGGGTCGGTATGGTAGGGATGTAGAAGAAAGAGGGAGGGGGGGGGGAGAATAGGGGTCCAGACTAGAATTGGAGAGTGTTACATCGGAGCCTTGTATACATAATACATCAGAGAACAGAGAAGTTGGGACATATAGAAAAACTATACATTGCAGTAAGGTAGTAGTGGCCTAATCCTGTTGAGCAGAAGTTATAGGTACGCTTTAGAAGATGGTATTGGGGGGAGACCTAGTAGGGGTCGACTCTTAACAGGGAGGGGAAGGTGTAACTGCCTAGGTAATGGGGGGTGTGATGATAGGTGTTGTATTTTAGATCCCGAATGGGCTAAGTGGGGGTGAGGTGGATTTATGAAGATACTGAGACCCTTCAATCGAGGAAATAAAGGTTTGCCACGCGAGCCAGCGCGTTTTGAGGGAAGAGAAGTTGGGGGAGGAGGAAGCTGAATCTGTCTCCATATGGAAATGGTGGTTTATCTTATGTATAACTCTTAGCAGGGTAGGGGGAGTGGATTGTTTCCACATTTGGGCTAGGTTTGCTCGAGCGGCTATCAGGATGTGGCCCAGGACATATCTGGCAGGTGGCGTTATTGAAGCGGGGACGACTTGTAATAATGCTAGAGTTGGGTCTGGAGCTAGGTGGGTGGACAGAACTTTGTTTATTAGCTCAAATACATCTAACCAGTATTTAGTGATCTTTGGGCACGACCAGAATATGTGGAAGACATGTCCTACCGAGCCGCATAGTCTCCAGCATTTATTACTGTGAGAGGGCCAGAATTTATGTATTCGGTCCGGGGTTTGGTATAGTCTGTTCACTAGTTTAATATGCATTTCAGTGTGGTTTAGGCACTGGGACATGGAGTGCGAGGTTAAAAAGATTTGACGCCAGTCGTTTGGAGATAGGGTTTTTCCTAGGTCCTGTTCCCATTTCTTTTGGGCGTTTGACTTGGAAGGAGAGGTAGGGGTAATCCGAAGTTTATACCAGTATGTGATGTCGCCTTTGGAATCTGGTAAGGAGAGACGAGAAAAGAGAGTATGTGAGGATGTGTGGAGCGTTGCGTAGGTAGGAGGAATCGTCTTCCACCAGTGTGCTACTTGCACATAGTGGAAGAGTTCTGTAGCTGGAAGAGAGTAATGTGACTGGAGAGTAGAAAAAGATTTTAGAGAAAGTCCATCGAGGAGGTCTCCTAGGGATAATACTCCTGCGCGTCTCCATTTGGATAGGTTGAGATGTGGAATCATCGATACTAATGTGGTGATGGATATCTGGGAAATATGGGAAATGGGCGATGTTAGGGAGGTCGATAGGGAGTCCCAGGTTTGTAAAGCAGCTTGCGTGGAGGGAAGGAGGGACGGTTGCGTAGGTCGGAGCGATTTTGGGATACGGAAAAGGTCAGCTAGGGGGATTGGGTTTGATCGAATTTGCTCCAGCTCCATCCAACCACTGTGCAATTGGGTTGAGAAATAGTATTTAATGGGGGCTAGGAGGGAGGCTTCTTGGTATAGAAGAATATTAGGTATATTAAGACCCCCAAACGCTCTTGGCAAGGTCATTCTTGAAAGGGCCATTAAGGGTGGTTTTGCAGACCAGATATACTTAGTCATGATAGAGGAACAAGTTTGGATGGCTTTCTTTGGGAAGGGGTATGGTATAGTTCGGAAGAGATACATTAGTTTAGGGAGTAGGGACATTTTAAATGCCGCCATTCGTCCCAGCCAAGAGACCTCATAGGATGACCAAGCTTTCGTAAGTGCTTCTAATGACTTCATCAAGGGGGTTAAGTTGGCAGAGAAGGCGTCTGTAGTGGAGATAGGGATGTTGATACCCAGGTATTTAATTGTATGAGTTCGCCAGTTATATGGAAAGGTAGTTTGGAGTGCTGGGGTGGAGTGAGATAAATTGAAGGGGAGGGCGTCCGTTTTAGTAGTGTTTAGTTTATAGTAAGAAGCGAGGCTGAAGGCTTCTAGGACAGAGTGTAAGACTGGAAGAGTTGTAGTGGGGTTGGAGATAAATAGGAGGACATCGTCTGCAAAGAGGCTCAGTTTATGGAGGGATGAACCGAACTGAATCGCCGGAATGTTGGGATTGTCTCTTATTTTAGCTGCTAGGGGTTCAATTGATAGGACGAAGATCAGGGGGGATAGGGGACAGCCTTGCCTGGTGCCATTTGTAATAGGGAAAGGGTCGGATAGGAAGCCTCCATTGAACACCCGGGCCGTGGGGAAGCTGTATAACGCTAAAATAGAGGAAAGAATACGATCCCTAAATCCGAATCTAAGGAGGGTTTGGCGCATGTATGTCCAGTTTAATCTGTCAAAAGCCTTCTCTGCGTCTAACGAAAGCAAGAGAAGGCCCTGGTCTTCAGATAGGGAGTCTATCAGGTTGAAGACCCGACGTGTGTTGTCAGACGCTTGTCTCCCAGGGACGAAGCCAGTCTGATCCGGGTGTATCAGTGAGGGTAGGAATTTGTTAATGCGTGTTGCAATCATTTTGGCGTATAGTTTGATGTCGCAGTTTAGTAGCGCTATTGGTCGGTAGTTGTGTACGTGGGCGGGGTCTTTGCCGGGCTTAGGAATAGTAACAATACGCGCTTCTAAGAGTTCTGGGGGAAGGGAGCCTCGATCTGAGAATGTATTGTATAGCGAGGTCAGGAGGGGAGAAAGGACGTCATGGAAAGTAGTATAGAAGTCAGAGACAAAGCCGTCTGGGCCGGGGGCTTTATTCCTGGGTGTGGATCTAATAGTTGTAGAGATTTCATCCGCCGACCAAGGGGCATTCAGAGAAGAGAGCTGGTCCTGCGTAAGAGTAGGGAGGGAAAGGTCATCTAGGAAGGACGAGATAGACGGAGGGGAGGGTTGTGGGGTGGACGGGTCAGTTGCTAAGATGTATAATTTGGCGTAATAGCTTGCAAATTGGTTCGTTATATCTTTTGGGTTCAAGATCTTTTGTTTGGTGGGAGAATAAATACATTTAATTCTATTTCTGGCTTGCTGAACGCGGAGTTTGCGCGCAAGCATTTTGCCAGTTTTATTTCCTAGCAGGTAAAACTTGTGGCGCATTCTATTCAAGGCCGCTTGGGTGCGTGCGAGGAGTAGCTTTTGTAGTTGTCCTCGGACATTAGAGATCTCAGTTTTAAGTGTTTTGGAGGGATGGGCCCTATTCTTAGTCTCAAGGTCTAACAGGTCAGCCTCCAGAGTCTTCTGCTTTTGAAGGGCTTGTTTTTTGAGAGTGGCTCCGGCCTGAATGGCGGCTCCACGGGGGACGGCTTTAAAAGCACACCAGTGATTGATAGGAGAGGTATCTTGGGGAGAATTAGTGGTTAAATAGGAGTCAATAGAGTCAGAGATTATTTTTTTAGACAAAGGGTTATTTAGTAGGTAGGGATAAAGGCGCCATTGTCGGGGAGGGTTGTAGTTGCCCTGAAGGTTCCATTTCCAGAGAACTGGGGCGTGGTCCGACCATGTGATTGGTAAGATATCTACGTTATTAGTTCTCTGGAGAGACCATTTATCACATAGAATCAGGTCTATTCTGGAGTAGGAGTTATGGACAAGGGAGTGAAATGTGTATTCTCGATCTGAGGGGAATTGTGTCCTCCAGACATCGTATAAATCGAATTCTGCAAGCAGGTTGCGGAAGGCTAGGGAGGGGCCAGAGATAGTGGTTGGAACAGGCTGGGGGAATTGGCGGGACTTGTCCAATTTAGGGTCTAGAACAAGGTTAAAGTCCCCCAAAACTACCAAAGATCCCCTTAGAGCATTCCGTATATTGAGGAATAATTTTCGCAAAAAGGGGACCTGGTTAGAGTTAGGAGCGTATAGGGATACCAGGGTAACCGGTTTGTCATTGAGGAGGCCAGTTATGATAATATATCGGCCATTTTTGTCTGAAAGTTGAGAGTGTAGGGAAAAGGAGACATTTTTGTTAAAAAGGATGGCTACTCCGTTTCTTTTGGATGGGCCATTAGCATAGTACCCCACTGGGAAATGGCTGTCTTTAAAGAGGGGGGGATTAACAGAAGAGAAGTGGGTTTCTTGTAAAGCTACGACATCAGCTTTTTGCTGGTGGAAGAAGGAGAGGGCCAGCCTACGTTTGTTGGGAGAGTTCAGTCCCTTGACATTGAGAGATATAAGGTTCAACATTGAAAGTCTATATTAGACATGAGAAAGAGGGGTCTATGGAGATCTATTGGAGCGTATCTGCTCCGAGTGCTAATAGGCACTGGTAGCCAGGGATATGATTCAAGTCTGGAGCTTGAGGAGGAGGGGAGCATGCGGGAAGTGGATGGGTCGGGTTTAAAACAGGAGAGGAAGAGGTAAACAACGAAAAGAAAAGGTCCGGTATATTGGACCTGCATGACTACTGCAGGGGAAGGGAAAAAAAATTCTGGGGAATGCAGTAGTGCAGAAAAAGGTGAAGGCGGGCTGGATTAACCTGCGCCGCCACTCCAAAACAACTTCTGAGAAAGTAACCTTAGGGCATAGGCATCTATTGAAGGCTTCTCTAATTAGGAAACATATGCACCCTAGGGCATAGGCAGGTAATTAGTATGTGTCAGTAAATAACTGGGCAAAGTGTCGCCCCTTAAGATATAACAACAGTTGAACAACATGTGAGGGAGTAACCCCGTAACTTATAGACCTGGAAAACAAACTTATAATAAGGCACAACATTGCATTTGTAGAAAAGAGCATAATGAGGATATTTTCAACTCCCCACACTAGGGGGGGAGGAGGTCTACAGCCTCCGTGACTCGGAGGTTTTGGTGCATGGATTCCGAAAAGACCCAGCTCGGCAGTCCAGTGATTCAGGTGTTCGTCCAATCATGGCTGACGTTAGCAGCACGAGACGATGAAGACGGCTTCGAGATGGAAATGTCCCAGTCCATTAATAATTTCACACCTGCATCTAGGGAGGAAATTATGTAGGTCGAGTCTTCATACGAGACTATCAGTTTAACTGGGAATCCCCAGCGGTAGTGGATGTCGTGGGATCTCAAAGCAAGGGTGATAGGGGTGAAAGCACGTCTCTTTGCTATGGTAGCGGCAGAGAAATCTTGGAACAACTGAAGTCCCCCCAGAGTGTCTGAATTTTTGGATTCTCTAGCGGCCCTCATAATGCGTTCCTTAACTGGGAAGAAATGGACTCGAAGGAGGGTGTCTTTAGGGAGGTCGGATGAGACAGTTCGGGGTCTGGGGAGGCGGTGAATGCGGTCAATCAGGAGTTCCGAAGGATCCGCCTTTGGGAGGAGTTTCTTGAATAGGACAGTGGCGTAGGCTTCCAGTTCAGAGTTGGTGACTGAGTCTGGGATGCCTCGAATTTTGATGTTGTTCCGCCTTGATCTGTCCTCCATATCTGCCAATTTAGATTTGAATTGGTCTAGATCTTGTTGTTGGCGATCGTGAGATGAGAGTAGGTCGTTGTGGGAGGTAACCAATTCCTCCATCTTGCGTTCCAAATGATCCGTCCTATCTCCCAGAGATATCAGCTCAGTTTTGACCTCACGGATGGCAGAGGTCAGATCTTTAGAGAGTTCAGACTTGAAGGCGGAAAGTATCTGGCAGAGGGATCTCACGGTTAGGGGGGCATCCGACTCGCAGTCTACTCCCGAAACTGAGAGAGCTGTGGACAGGACACTAGATCCCAAGGGGTCCAGTGTGGCGGAGGGGGAAGGAGCATTTTGTAGCGGGGAGATTTGGAGAGATTTTCGCGAGGGGTAGGCGACTTTCGGGGGAATTGTCTCCTTTTTTTTTGTAGGAGCCATTTCTCGTCAGTAGCAGCGCACTTAGAGTACTCGGAGAGACGTGCTTCAGGGGAGGGTCCAATCGGCTGGTAATAGTGAAACAGGGGTGCTCAGTCACATTGATGGATATTTCATGTTATTTAGACAAGCATGAGTGGCGACAGACAGGTTAGAGAGCGCTCACATTGTGGAGGTCACTGAGGTCATAAAGCCGGAGGGTGTGATTGCAGGAACAGATCTGAGCTGGGCGGGATGACAATCAGGCCTGTTAATCCAGAGGGGTAAGGGATCTGGTTTTGTCCCGAGGGTGGTGCGGCAAGAGTAGTGGGAGTGCTTCTGGTCTCCGATCTCGTGGTGTTTGGGGTGGTCTGAGTGTTGGGTGCGGGGTATAATAATCGCCGCACGCAGCCGCTAGAGCTATTCCGTCTGCCTTTCTCTGGAGTAGGTGCTGGCTTCAGGAGATAAGAGAACAGGCAGGGTTATAGAGATAAAGTATAGTGGCTGAGTTGACTATACCAGTATTCGCCACAAGAGGGAGCCTTAGTTACAGCCAGCACCAGTCAGGGAGTGAGATGTGTGCTTTGCCAGTCCCAAGATGGCCGCCGCTTATCAGTGAGAGTTAGGCCCACCGGAGGACTCCCGGTCGTCGATCCCCGCCAGCGGGGGAAGAGATCTTGCTAGATCTTGCTAGCAGTGTTGTGTGAGACGGGGGAGGAAGGGCAGGCGCCTGGAGAGGTCGGGAATCGGCCAGGTAAAGTCTAGAGGCCGGGCGGCGCCAACCGCAAGATGGCCGCCGGCTGCCAGCCAGACACTTCTCGGCCCTTACCTCCAGCCGATCGTCCGGTCCCTGGTCTCCTGCGAGGATCAGCGCCCGGTGGGTGAGTCCCCCAGTGCCAGGGAGAGCCTTTCAGGTGGGTGGGAGAGTCTGCAGGGTCGCCGAACCGGGTCCCAGGAAACGCCGGCACAGCTCCAAAATCGAGGCCCCGGCTTCTGGGGCGGAGGTAGGCCGCAATCCGCAGGGGGCAACGCAGGGCCCCCCTGATTCCGCAGCTTCTTCCTCCAGGTGCTGGGTGTAGTGGTGGGGCTTAGGGGACTAGTCCCTTGTCGGTGGGCCTCCAAATCTGGTCAAAAAGTGGGTTTTAATACAGTGCCAGCCAGAGCTCAGCAGAGACCCGACCTTCCTCTATGCTAGCCAGGCCACGCCCCAAAAGATTTCTTTCTTTATTCTTCTCAATTAGCCTTGGATATATCTGGTGTTGCTTTGTCCGTCTTGGATACATTTCCAATACATTTAATGTTGCATTTGTCTTGTACAAGTCATGCCTTAAAACAAGATTATTCAGCAAATATAGTATTCTGACCAGCTCTGCACATTTTTCTTAAGGACATATCAACTCATTTTGTGATTAACAGTAAATATCTTAATAAATGCGAAAAAACGTGAATCAATATATATATTTGCTATACTGCGGAAGCTCCTACACCATCAACGGTAATTAGGGGCATACAAGGGTCACTAAGGTGTTGTCAATAGTATCCAACAAGGATGAGATAATGGCCATTTTTATCCTGGATTTGTCGCTGTAGAGTGAAAGGGGTGTGCCTATGAAACAGTATAACCACGCCGTTACGTTTAGCGGGGCCATTAGCAGTATAACACGTGGGGTACCAATGGTCTCGAAAAACAGGGGGGACGGACGACACATACTGTATGAGGGGAATTGAGGCCTTTGACAGTGAAAGAAATAACCTTAACCATCAATGAACAGAAAAGCAAAGGCGCGTATGGGTGCCATGGAAGTACATGTCTGGGGAACATGAGAAAGGGAAAAAGGAAAAAAAAAAGGGTGGGAAAAATCAGGAAAACACGAGAAAAAAAAAAAAGGCCCAGTATATCGGGCCACAGTAGGTGCCGCAAAAAAAAGGCGGCTAAAGTCTTCTGCTTTTGTCAATTTACACTCACTTGTAACCAATTCAGTGTGCCCAACATGGCTGCCTCATCTGGTGCTCTATGCAGAATGAAAAAATGCATAGTTCTGATGAACTTGCAAGGACCTCGCCCCATCTCAGTTTTTATCAATTGATATTCTGGGAGTCACCAGGGGCGGGGGGGGGGGGGGGGGGTGGAGGATGCGAACCCAAATCCCAGGACCACACCACAGGGGCATAATCAGACCAGGTAATGGGAAGGATTTTAGTTTTCCGAGTGTGTTGGAGAGTCCTCTTGTCCAGAAGAATAAGGTCGATCCAAGAATAACTGTTATGGACAGCAGAGGTGTCCCGTCAGAGGTGATAGAAGCTAAGACTGTAGAGCAATTTAAACATGCTTGGGATAGGCATATGAATATCCTTACAAATAATTAAGGTTCAAAAAGGGTTAAGATTACATAAAGGATAAAAAAAAGGGGGCAGACTAGATGGGCCAAGTGGTTCTTATCTGCCGTCAAATTCTATGTTAGTACAGTATTTCTATCTCCTCCATTATGTGCCATCTCTTCCAAGCATTGCCTATCCTGCCCAGTATAATCCTATGTAGTGATCCTAAAATGGCTGCCTCGCCTGGATCCTTTGTGGGTAGGAATAATGCTTGCAGCTGATGAATAAAAATGGCTGCCACACCCTATGTATTATCTCCATGGCCTCTAGTTTCTGTACTGTATTATGCTCATGCTATCTGTTAAGCGCCTTGAGTCCTATTGGAGAAAGAGCACTATATAAGTAAAACTATTATTAATATTTTCTATTTTTCTTTTCTTTATGTTGAAGACTACTACTATTTATTCATTTTATCTACACTTTCATGTGTATAATTCAAAAGTTGGTTTAGATAATCTGTTAGCGTAATTGTAATAAAACCTCTGGTTGCTCTTCAAATGTATCCCTTAAAGAATAATCAAATGTATCCTTTGAAGGATAATCAAATATATTCCTTGTAGAGTAATTTTGTCTTATATGTCTTAATTGTCCTTAAGGAATATTTTTACTCAAATACCAGGTTGGCTGCTTTTAAAATGTAAAAAAATAAAATAAATTAGAATGATTTCTTTACACATTGTTTATGTCACAATTCCTCCATATTTTGCACAGAGAGCGATATCCAAGAAATAAACTTATACACAGTAACAAGTGCTCACAAATGTATGTTTTTACCTATTATTAAAATATTGAACAAAACTGGAAATAGAGAGATCACCCCAATCCTAAAATATAAAAATTGTCAATGTATAATCCATAAAGTATCAGATTTGGCCCAGGTGCATGGTGCTTAGATGTAATCCTGTTCCAGTTGGCCCATGTTAGTATTCACAAAGCTTGGAGTGATTCTGGTACCCATAGCTGTACCTAGAAAATAATAATAAAAAAATATATATATAAAATATGGTGTTGGAAGTTATTAATAATACCAGTAACACCATGATAATTTATAAGTCTCTAGAACCAGAGCCCATTTCTTCACCTGATACAGCCGCCTTCCTCCTAAAGCCAGATATAATTACCATGGTGGATGCCACCAGGACTTCTGTGTGAGTAGTAATGCCTATGAAGAACATGTCAACATTCATCATATAGACCAGAGGTTACCATACGCAGTCCTCAAGGCACCCCAACGGTCCAGGTTTTAAATGTATCCATGCTTGGCCACAGGTGACTTAATTAGCACCACAGTCAATTTGATTTAACCATCTGTGCTGAGCTATGGCTATACCTAAATCCTGGACTGTTGGGGTGAATTGAGGACTGCATTTGGGAACCTCTGACAGTGATGAAAATTCAATAGGTTAGAATGTGGACATTTCATCCTGGTGGCCCACTGGTAACTTACTTTCTTCTGGCAGCTCCAGTGGGGTCTTCTGGGTCTTGGCGATCATGTGACCATCACTTCTAGTTGAGATCTGCGGTCTTCCAGCATTTTGGTACATATTTCTACACTATCCCTAATCCCTACCCCTAATACTAACTCTCTCTCTAGTGCCTAAACCTATCCTCCTCCCGCAGCTTAACCCTACTCCTCCCATCACCTAACCCTAATATCTACATTCTGGCAATGTCAACATGTAGACATAACCGTCGACACTGTGGTATCAATATTCTGAATGTTGACCTTGTTATTGTCGACGTTTTGATTACATCCGAAATATAAATATAACAACTGAAAATAACAATAAAAACCTCTGACAAGAGCTTCTATAGCAGCAGTATCACATAACATAATTCTCATGATATTATCTAAAGGAAATCCCACCACTGTCAAGTGTTGACAACTCGTGATATATGTAACAGAAACTTACTGTATCTAAACTCAAGCACTGAGACAGAAGTATTGTCAGGAACACACCAGGGTCACGACAAGCAGCAAAGGATCAGAAAAAAGGACCAAACCAAAGTCAAACACCAGGAGACATCAGAGAACGGATCAGGAGCACAAGCAAAAGTTACTGAGCAAGAAGGCACTAGTAGGGGGGTTAGGGTGCGGGTGCAGGGACGGGAAGGGGATGGTTAGGTACCAAGAAGGGGGGGGGGGTTAGGGTTAGGCACCAAGCGAAGAGGGTTAGGTTTAGGCAGTGGGGAAGGGAGGGTTAGGCACCTACAAGGCAGGGGA
This sequence comes from Pseudophryne corroboree, assembly GCF_028390025.1. Classification (NCBI taxonomy): domain Eukaryota; kingdom Metazoa; phylum Chordata; class Amphibia; order Anura; family Myobatrachidae; genus Pseudophryne; species Pseudophryne corroboree. The sequence goes on from NC_086451.1 coordinate 455,178,107, forward strand.
GGGTTAGGGCACTTTCTGGGGATCTGTCGGGATTCTGAGGGACAGGATGCCGCTGTTGGTATTATGACCGCTGGCATCTTGTCCATCAGTTTATAATATACTGACTCACATGATTTGGGATGTAGTTGAAGTGCCACCAGACGGGATTCCGAATAGCGGCATAATGCCGGCAGCACAATCCTGAAGGAGCTCAACACCGACAACTAGCATCCTGAATGTTCTGCCGCGGGGGGTGGAAAGTTAGGTCTAGGCACTAGTAGGGGGTTAGGCTGCAGGGACGGTTAGGTACCGGGGAGGGGGGGTTAGGTACCAAGCGGGGAGGGTTATGCACCACTGGGGAGGGTTAAGAACCCACAAGGGAGGCTTAGGGTAGGGGGTAGAGGAGGGTTAGGGCACAGCTATCGCAGTGGGGCATACACACGGAGAGATCCGTGCTTCATTTCTAAGCAATCTAGTCAGATTGCTTAGAAATTAAGCACGGATCTCTCCGTGTGTACCCCCCTTTGCACCCCCCTTCTGCTTCTGTGTCTACCCGTTCCAGTCCGGCCTAGTACAAGCTAATATACAGCCAAGAAAATATATATAGGACTTGGCGCTTTTAGGTATTACTACTCTCTCCTATTAGCTGCCGTCACTTTAAGGGATATACTCCACCCTTGCTATCATGTAGCAAATAAACAATTAAGACAGAGCTAAAATAAAAGAGATAATTAATTCACTCTATACTATTTAAAATATCCAGACAATACCAGACTGGCCTGTATACAAATATTTTATGAGATACCAACGGAGCTTCCCAACCAGAGAAGAGATAGGAGGATGGAGAGAGCTGTAAGTGACCCAGGGATCCCATCTTCTCCTCCTCCCTGCCGGGGTATCTGAGTCCTCTGTTATAAAATAGTTGACTTTCAATTAGGTGGAGCTATAAACAGTACCCAGGCATTATACAACTATTAGTTTACATCTAATATACACCATTGGTTTAAATTTAATATACACAATCCATACATCCCAACATGACCCATTCTAGGAGGGACAAAATGCTCTCTACCTGGACTTCCTTCTTAAGTTATGAATGCAATCGCCTGTGTTGAAATACCTTTCTTATCAATTAAATAGTTCAGCACAGGTGAAACCAATCATATATTAAGAGGAAAAGTCCAGGTAGAGAGCATTCTATCCCTCCTGGAATGGGTCATATTGGGAGTTATGCACAATCTAATATACACCCCCCCCCCCCCCCTCCACCAGGGCCCCCTCTCTTAAGTGCCCTGGGTCCCCCCAAGGTTTAATTTGGCACTGCCATCAGCCCACCATTACAGGTGCACCTTCAGACCACCATTACAGGCGTACCTTCAGCCCACCATTACAGGTGTACAGGTGTACCTTCAACCCAACATTACAGGTGTACCTTCAGTTCAACATTACAGGTGTACCTTCAGTCCAACATTACAGGTGTACCTTCAGTCCAACATTACAGGTGCCCCTTCATTCCAACATTACAGGTGTACCTTCAGGCCAACATTACAGGCGTACCTTCAGCCCAACATTACAGGTGTACCTTCAGCCCACCATTACAGGTGTACCTTCAGGCCAACATTACAGGCGTACCTTCAACCCAACATTACAGGTGTACCTTCAGTCCAACATTACAGGTGTACCTTCATTCCAACATTACAGGTGCACCTTCATTCCAACATTACAGGTGTACCTTCAGCCCAACATTAGAGGTGTACCTTCAGCCAACATTACAGGCGCACCTTCAGCCCAGCATTAGAGGTGTACCTTTAGCCAACATTACAGGTGTACCTTCAGCCAACATTATAGGCGTACCTTCAGTCCAACATTATAGGCGTACCTTCAGTCCAACATTATAGGCGTACCTTCAGTCCAACATTATAGGCGTACCTTCAGTCCAACATTATAGGCTTGCCTTCAGTCCAACAATACAGGAGGAAGAGACCTGCAGTCTATTTACAACAAGACTTTCATGTCACTGTGGACATCACCTTTGGACATCACTACTAGCTAAGCTCAGGAGCCACCAGCAGGGTGAAGTCATAGCACACTGTTATATTCCACCTGTGGCTCCTTCACCTTTTCAGTGGTATGATCCATTCCACATTTTATTTTAATTAATTATTCCATGTGTTATGCTATGTACGTGCTTTGTTTGAATACATTTTTATATTTCTATCTTTCTTTTAAACCTTTTCTGGCAATGCTACTGAAATTTAGCTAATCTGAAATTCTCTGTATGTGAAGCTTTCTGTCAAATGCACGCATCAAACTGAGGTGGATACATTTAGGTGTAGCGCCCGGGTCGCACTCAAACCCTGGCAGGTGTTCCTTCAGCCCTACATTATAGATGTGTACCTTCAGTCCAATATAACAAGTGCAACATGATAGGTGTCACAAATTGGGTGGTTAACCCCTATTAGCCTACCCTGTGCTGTCGATTCACTAGATGCGCATATCTGCTGGCCAGTCATGTCAAGATTCTCCTGTAGCTGCAGTCCAAAGCTTCAAGGGTGTCTCTATCTTGCCTAAGGTCAGCTGTGTAGTTTCAGCTATCTACAGTGTTCTTACGTTGCACATTACTTTTTACATCCAATCCACTGCTAGAGCTCCCTATTTAAACTGCTCTCGGCCATCTGTCCGTTGCCAGTACAAGTCTGCTAAGACTTCTGGTCCTCTGTGTTCCTTTGGCAGAAGCGGTTCCCAGTTCCTGAGCTCCAGCCTCTGTACCAGGCCCCCTCCTTGGATAACATGCCTCACCCTGGTGGGATGTGAACATTCAGGAGCGGATTCTGAGATGGGGGCAAAGCATCAAAAGCAAGTAACACTGTACGTGGATAAACCATGCTGCACTGCAAGGGGGGATATACTAGGGATGGCACGGACCATCGATGATTCAATATCATCGATGGTATATGACCAATGTTGCATACTTTTAACATCAATGGGGGAGAACCAAATGGTTTTCCTCCATCGATGGTTGGGCCTAAACAGTTTTTTTTTTTTTACAAGATGCCGGTACTGTTCATGAAACAAAGCCCCGCCCCAGGCTGTGATTGGCTTGCGAGTCTTTCACAGAAATAACAGGGATGGCCATCAATGAGAGAAACCATCGACGGTCTCCTATAGCATAGTTAGTGACCATCGATAGCCACTCTCAGTCTCACCATCGATGGCGAACACACCTATGACCATCCCTAGGATATACATTTATTATGTTTTACATGCAGGATAAATACTGGCTGCTTTGCGTTTAGCCCACAAATCATTGCCGTTTCTATCATGGGTGTAATGTGTAATGTGTGCGGTGCACATGGGCCCCTGGGTACAGGGAGCCCACACTGCACCCATGTTGTTTTAATGCTTAACTTTCCGGAGTTCCAGGACACAGCAACTGCGGCAAAAATCACACCCAAAATGGCCGCTGCGTATGTGCAGTATGAAATTTGTCTCCGGGCCATGGCGGGTGCTGTATTTCCGGAGACCTGCACATACACAGTAGACTCCGACACAATGACAAAGCCTACGGCGCCGTGGGCAGGAGGGGGGCCCACCCGGAGACTGCACATGGGCCCCCTCCTGTCTTAAAACGCCCCTGCCACAAATGCTTGACATCTTTAGCCTTACATTACAATTTCAGTCTGAGTTTGGACATGCCCCTCTTATAACGAACTTTCTCTGCACATGTTACATCTGCCCCTCCTGCGGTGCAGCATGGTTCCCCCCAGGTGCAAAGGTTCTTGCTTTCTTTTCTTTTGATTTGTTCCCAACTCCCAAACAGCCCCATTCGATATATAGGTAGTGATTTCATTTCCTTTCCTTCTCTAAGGTTGGGTACACACTAGGACGACGACCAATTGGCGTGAGGGTCGGGATGAATTCGTCCCAGACCAAGCGAGACTGGCCGTACTCACTGTGCAATTTTACGATCAACAGAACTATATCTCGTCCCGTCCTTTATTTAACTGCACCACATCTTACACGATATCTTCGGATTGGCAGCTCAGCACGGCCAACCGGAGGATATCGTATACGACCCGCGGGAGCGCGCAATCGGGCAGACACACTGTTCCAGTCTGACATATCGTGCAGATATCGCCCTCGTGTGTACCCGGACTTCAAATGAGGGAGAAGAAGATGACGCTTGGAGACATATGTACTAATTATCAGATTTTAGACCCGATAATTAGAATATCTTATTGCCACTATTCCTGGCAATGAGAAATTAGCTTTTCCACAAATGTACTAAACTTCACGTGCACGGCAAGGGCTACGAAAATCAATTTATTGATCTGATATTTGTGCAGATATTTATAAAGTGCAGCGGACTACGCTGGTATAATTATATATAATCTATTTAATATGAAAAGTATTTAATATATATACTGTATATATATTAATGATAATAAATAATTGCAGGCGAAGCTGCGATCGTTCGCTCTATATATATATATATATATATATATATACACTGCTCAAAAAAATAGAGGGAACACTTAAACAACACAATGTAACTCCAAGTCAATCACACTTCTGTGAAATCAAACTGTCCACTTAGGAAGCAACACTGATTGACAATCAATTTCACATGCTGTTGTGCAAATGGAATAGTCAACAGGTGGGAATTATAGGCCATTAGCAAGACACCCCCAATAAAGGAGTTGTTCTGCAGGTGGTGACCACAGACAACTTCTCAACTCCTATGCTTTCTGGCTGATGTTTTGGTCACTTTTGAAAGCTGGCAGTGCTTTCACTCTAGTGGTAGCATGAGACGGAGTCTACAACCCACACAAGTGGCTCAGGTAGTGCAGCTCATCCAGGATGGCACATCAATGCGTGCTGTGGCAAGAAGGTTTGCTGTGTCTGTCAGCGTAGTGTCCAGAGCATGGAGGCGCTACCAGGAGACAGGCCAGTACATCAGGAGATGTGGAGGAGGCCGTAGGAGGGCAACAACCCAGCAGCAGGACCGCTACCTCCGCCTTTGTGCAAGGAGGAACAGGAGGAGCACTGCCAGAGCCCTGCAAAATGACCTCCAGCAAGCCACAAATATGCATGTGTCTACTCAAACGATCAGAAACAGACTCCATGAGGGTGGTATGAGGGCCCGACGTCCACAAATGGGGGTTGTGCTTACAGCCCAACACCGTGCAGGACATTTGCTATTTGCCAGAGAACACCAAGATTGGCAAATTCGCCACTGGCGCCCTGTGCTCTTCACAGATGAAAGCAGGTTCTCACTGAGCACATGTGACAGACGTGACAGAGTCTGGAGATGCCAAGGAGAACGTTCTGCTGCCTGCAACATCCTCCAGCATGACCGGTTTGGCACTGGGTCAGTAATGGTGTGGGGTGACATTTCTTTGGGGGGCCGCACAGCCCTCCATGTGCTCGCCAGAGGTAGCCTGACTGCCATTAGGTACCGAGATGAGATCCTCAGACCCCTTGTGAGACCATATGCTGGTGCGGTTGGCCCTGGGTTCCTCTTAATGCAAGACAATGCTAGACCTCATGTGGCTGGAGAGTGTCAGCAGTACCTGCAAGACGAAGGCATTGATGCTATGGACTGGCCCGTCCGTTCCCCAGACCTGAATCCAATTGAAATAGTAAGAGAGTGAACTCTGGCGCACAAAATTGGTCAGCCCAATCAAACCCCTAAAACCTGCCCAAATACAGGTGAAAATACAATTGAAAGAAAAAAGGAAGGGATATGATCAAAGGCGCCCAATGATATAATAGGAGGAAAAGTGAGAAAACAATAAACATGCAAATTGGAAAAAAAGAAAAATTAAATTACAACAATACGGTTACATTCTTCAAACAGAAGTTCTTGGGTCGCCCGTCTTGAGCAAATGTCCTCAGTGAATATGCAAAACAAAATATCAGGAAAAAACGGTTAAAATGACTGTATTCCACAAAAGAATGCGTCACCAACCATTGTGAGGGAATCTAACTCACGAAGTTCGATTTACCAGCAGTATCCGCAGAGATTGACTGAACTGAGGCATCCCCAAACAGCGGTACACCGTTCCAGGGAAAAACTCCATTATCTCTCAGAGTCAGCCTCAGCATTCCCCCGGCCACACCTCCTGTATACGTACGGCAGCCTGCCGCAATGTTATAGAGAAGAACCAACATAAGGAACATCCCCTCTCTCTTTAGGGTAATTCTATCGGATGTCTTTCCGAATATAAACACTCCCACATGTGCATGTAATGCAAATAAGCCCAAAGCATAGAAATAAAATATCACTTAACTTCCTGTATCCGATCCTTTTAGACAGGGTCCCGTATCTACCAGGAGTTGACTTTCACAGTATTCTATCCGCGGTGGGAAAAGAATAAACATTCGGACTCCTTGAGAGAATCTGAGACCAACTTGTCACGGCCGACCTAGAGCTTTATCAACAGAGCGACCAGCACGAGAAGGAATACTATTACTTCAGCATTCATTATAAATCATAATATGAATAGACATAATGTAATACACAATTATACACATATCCCAAATATATATATATATATAACGTACATATAAGCGGATTGTCCGTAGCCTTCTGGTCCCTAGTGACATTAATGTGTTCTGAATGTGTATGACCATGTACTGAATGCCCCAGTTGTGGATCTACCAGGAAACATTATAGTCGACAGAAAACCTAGTATTCGTCGACAGCAGGGAGTAGTAACCAGGCAAAATAACATTCTTGCGACCCCGAGGGGTCAGAGGGAAGCATACATATATAATTCTAATATCGCTCCCCCACAAAAACTACCATGCCTGTGCACAAGCTACAGGCCCATGGAACCGTACCATACATATAAATATATATACAGGTATAAGTTAGTTACAGCATATCAATTTTCACCCGGTAATAACAGTTGGTGCCGACAGGGTCACCCACCTACTACTGTGTCTCCATACAGTGTTTACTTTTAACAAGCATACCACTACCGACATGTTGACTCAGCATTTACTGTATCAAGTACCAAACAGGCGTCGGCGATGCCGACAGTGAACCCCATAGGTGTTTGTGACAGAACACTCACGCATGTCGACACAAGTGAACTATAGAGGTTATATCTGACAGGGAGCACACAGAGAATATACACAACAATGAATACATGCCCATTTCTAAGAGCAAATAGTGTTATATATCCCTCAACATAACACTAAAAGTATGTGCCCCCCCCCTTTTTGTGCTGTACACATATTTTGGCGTGGACAGTGAGAAAATGGTGCTGAACACTGTGTGTGAGGGCTAAGCCCCACCCCTCATCGGCGCGCTTCAGCCCCGTTATATTATCCTTCTATAAGCAGGCAGGGGACCGTATATAGTGCATATACACTATATATACAAATTGCTGTCCAGGGCGCCCCCCCCCCCTGCGCCCTGCACCCAAGTAAAACCGTTGGTGTGTGGGAGCACTGGCGTGCAGCGCGACTGCTGCTATGGACTGGCGGGGGTATCGTACGCCGTGCCCGGGCCCGACTCTGCTCTTTTGCCAGTCACAACGAGACCTCAGTAACTGCTGCCCAGGGCGCTCCCCCCTAGTGCCCTGCACCCTGTGAGTGCCGTTGGTGTGTGGGAGCATGGAGCGCTTACCTCCGTTACTGTAGTCTTCTGCCGTCTAATGCCTTCTGTTCTTCTCATACTCACCCGGCTTCTTTCTTCTGGCTTCTGTGAGGGGGGTGACGGCGCGGCTCCGGGAACAAGCAGCTAGGCGAACAAAGTGATCGAACCCTCTGGAGCGAATGGTGTCCAGTAGCCTAAGAAGCAGAGCCCTTGAACTAAGAAGAAGTAGGTCTGAGTTCTCTCCCCTCAGTCCCACGATGCAGGGAGCCTGTAGCCAGCAGGTCTCCCTGAAAATAAAAAACATAACAATAAAGTCTTTAGAGAAACTCAGTAGAGCTCCCCTAGTGTGTGTCCAGTCACTCCTGGGCACAAAGTCTAACTGGAGGAGGAGGGGCATAGAGGGAGGAGCCAGTTCACACCCATTCAAAGTCTTATAGTGTGCCCATGTCTCCTGCGGATCCCGTCTATACCCCATGGTCCTTACGGAGTCCCCAGCATCCCCTAAGACGTTTGAGAAAGGAGGATGCCATATGGGACAGTTCGCTGGCTGGTGCGGGCTTGGTGTCCTGGTACCGCTACATAGATGACATTATTTTCATCTGACGAGGAGACCAATTGGAGTTGGACAGTTTTTGCTCTCTTCTTAATTCAAATTATCTTAACATTCAACTTACTTTTATGATAAGTCAGGAAAGTGTTAACTTTCTTGATCTTACCATTTTCATCAAAGACAACAATATACTTACTAAGGGGTATTCTAAGCCAATGGATTGCAATAGTTTGATTCCATGCAACAGTCAACATCACCCCAATTGGTTAAAGGGTATCCCAAAGGGACAGTTCCTTAGATTAAAAAGGAACTGCAGTGAGAAACATGACTATCAAATTCAAAAAAACATCATGAAAAAGAAGTTTCTGGAAAAAGGCTACAATAAAGAAATTTTAGAAAAAGCTGAATGTGAGGTGGAAAGTATACAAAGGAAAGATATCTTAGGAAAACATTGTAAAGTTACGGATAATAACTGTGAATAGGCTTTCATATCTGGATTCAGTTCAGACTATAGAAAGCAGGAACAAATAATCAAACGTCATTGACATCTTTTAAAAAGGGATCCGGTTTTAAAGGATATAATACCGGAAAAAACGAAATTCATATATAGAAGAAGTAACAACCTAAAAAATTATTTGGTTAAAAGTTCCCTACCGTTTAATCCTAATTATCCAATTCGGACTAAAGGATTTCACCGATGTGGGACTTGTATAGTCTGTAGGACTATACCTGCGACCACTTCCAAATTTACCGAATTTTCCCATAACAATATAAAATACCAGATAAAAGAGTTCATCACTTGCCACACCACTAATGTGGTATATCTCATTAAATGTAGCTGTGGCCTTGTTTATACAGAAAGAACGGTGAGATCACTTACAACACGTCTTGCTGAACACCTACGAAATATAAGAAAAGGTGTAATCACACATACACTGTCAGAATGCTTTTTTAACAAATATAGTTCTTCGACGTCACATATAGCTTCTTTTATGGGTATACAACAAATTAAAGCTTCCTGGAAAGATCGGGACACAGAGGGGAACCTTGCCAAGGCAGAAATGCAGTGGATTTTTAAATTAAACACTCTTATCCCTGCCGGTCTCAACTCTGATTTTGAACTAAAATGGTTCTTGTGACTCTGCTATATAAACAAATGTTATAATTAATTATTCTTCTGGTATCTTTTGGGGGATTTGATGAAATGACATCATCACTTAAGAAACATGTCTTTTTTCGCTATATGTTCTCGTTATTCATCTATATGTTTTATGCACCGTTATGGCTGAAAGAATATTGCTTAAGATGATGAATCTTATATTATGTTTCATTTATGCTATCCTTAAAAGGTGGTATGATGTTTTGAATTTTATCATAGTTCCCCCGCATTTTTATCAAACTTGATTTCTATTCTATTATTAAAGATACCTTTATATACGGAATTTACACGCTAAACACGTGAGTGGGGTACGCTGTGCCTATATTAACTGACTAGGTAAAGATACCTTTATGTGCCTTTTCTCGTTTTCCTTGATGTGAGTTTCGGTACGCTCTAAATTTGCATAGAATTGGTGGCGAGATTCTATTCTTTCTTCTATCAAGTTTCTTCATGCACCAGGGCTCCATTTTCTGTACACTACGAAAATTGACTTTTTCTTATATTACTACACATTGGTTTTTCCTGATATTTTGTTTTGCATATTCACTGAGGACATTTGCTCAAGGCGGCCGACCCAAAAACTTCTGTTTGGAGAATTTAACCGTATTGTTGTAATTTCATTTTTTCGTTTTTTCCAATTTGCATGTTTATTGTTTTCTCACTGAATCCAATTCAGCACATCTGGGACATCATGTCTCGCTCCATCCACCAACACCTGTTGCACCACAGACTGTCCAGGAGTTGGCGAATGCTATAGTCCAGGTCTGGGAGGCGATCCCTCAGGAGACCATCCGCCACCTCATCAGGACCATGCCCAGGCATTGTAGGGAGGTCATACAGGCACGTGGAGGCCACACACACTACGGAGCCTCATTTTGACTTGTTTTAAGGACATTACATCAAAGGTGGATCAGCCTGTAGTGTGTTTTTCCACTTTAATTTTGAGGGTGACTCCAAATCCAGACCTCCATGGGTTAATAAATTTGATTTCCATTGATCATTTTTGTGTGATTTTGTTGTCAGCACATTCAACTATGTAAAGAACAAATTATTTAATAAGAATATTTCATTCATTCAGATCTAGGATGTGTTATTTTAGTGTTCCCTTTATTTTTTTGAGATATATATATATATATATATATATATATATATATAAAATAACTGCTCCAAATTGCCGGATGAAAGTGATTTGTATGTTGGGTTATGTGGAGCAGCTGACTTGTGCTGCCATCTAGTGGGCACGGGCGGTACTGCAGCGTGTACAGTCCTCACCTCGCAGCGCTCCCCACACCTCTATGCGGTTGCCGCATCCCTGATGCTGCCACAGTCGCCCGTCTGCACAAGGCCCATCGCATCCTTCATGCTGCAGTGCCGACTACACAGCAGCCCCTCCGACTCTTCCCATTGGCTGCAGCTGCTGAACAGCGTCGCGCTGCATGCTGGGAGATGTAGTCCCTCCGGCGCTGGCTTTTGACAGAGACTGCGGGCAGTTCTGTTATGCGAGGACTCACCTTCCCAGAATTCCCCGGTCATACAGTCCGGCATCCTAGCCAATCGGCGCCCGGTACTGGCAGCCACGCCCCTCCGGTGTAGCGCTTGCTGCAGGTGAGCGGCTGCTCCGCGGAGTAACCTGAGAGACAGGCGCCGCTCCCCGGGGCCCGGGCGGAGGCCAGTGCCAGAGCTGCCCAGGTCAGATGTTATATGTCACCCGGGGGGAGGAGGAGGATGGCTGCCGGGTCACTGACAGCTCTGCCCGGGCATCATCATCACCCTTCAGTGACCCGCCCCCCTGCCATTGTGCCCATCATCTCCCCAACCTGTATGGCTCCCTCTGCATGCTGTACCAGACCCTCATTCATACAGTCATGTGTATAGGGAGGCATAGGTCAGTACCTCATACTGTCATGTGTATAGGGGGGCACTAGTCAGCCCCCTCATAATGTCATGTGTATATGGAGGCATAGGTCGGTTCCTCATACTGTCATGTTTATAGGGAGGCATAGGTCAGTTCCTCATACTGTCATGTGTATAGGGAGGCATAGTTCAGTCTCTCTTACTGTCATGTGTATAGGGAGGCATATGTCAGTTCTATTATACTGTCATGTGTATAGGGAGGCATATGTCAGTCTTCTCATACTGTCATGTGTATAGGGAGGCATATGTCAGTTCTATCATACGGTCATGTGTATAGGGAGGCGTATGTCAGTTCTATCATACGGTCGTGTATAGGGAGGCGTATGTCAGTGCTCTCATACTGTCATGTGTATAGGGAGGCACAAGTCAGTCCCTCATACTGTCAAGTGTTTAGGGAGGCACTGGTCACTTCTCTCATACTGTCATGTGTATAGAGACGCACTGGCCAGTTCTCTCATACTATCGTGTATAGGGAGGCACAGCTCAGTCTCTCAAACTCTCATGTATAGGGAGGCATAGGTCAGTCCCTCATACAGTCATGTGTATAGGGAGGCATAGGTCAGTCCTTCATACTGTCATATGTATAGGGAGGCACAGGTCAGTCCCTCATACAGTCATGTGTATAGGGAGGCATAGGTCAGTCCTTCATACTGTCATGTATAGGGAGGCACAGGTCAGTCCATCATACAGTCATGTGTATAGGGAGGTAGAAGTCAGTCCCTCATACTGTCATGTGTGTAGGGAGGCAGAGGTAAATCCCTCATACTGGCATGTGTATAGGGGGGCACAGGTCAGACCCTCATACTGTCGTGTGTATAGGGGGGCACAGTTCAGTCCCTCATATTAGGTGTATAGGGAGGCATAGCTAAGTCCTCTCGTACTGTCATGAACATAGGGGGCATAGACCAGTCCCTTTTAGGGATGGCCATCGGTGCTACCGCCATCGATGGTTACCATTGATGGTGAGTCAAACCATCAATGCCAGCTAAGTATTCTGTGCATAGCCATCGATAGTTTTACCATCAGTGTTTATGCGCATGTGTGGGTGCTTGCTCTTCTGCTGTGTAAGAGTCGGGGGGCGGGGCTGAGCTGTGAGTGACAGCTCAGCCTGTTAAAGAGGAGGGACATCTCATTCCCGACTCTAAAGGTGGGTACACACTGGCCGATACATCGGCCGTTCTATTGAACGGGCGATATATCGCGGGTCCGTCGGCCAGTGAACTCGGTCTGTGAACTCCGTCGTTCATCAGCCCTGCAGCACAGCCGACGACCAAAATATCTACCAATATATTGGCGAATCGCTGTGTGTGTACGGGCGACCAGCTGGCCGCCCGTTCACATGCTGCGGCGGCCGGCGGTTATTGATGTCATGAACTGGGCGGGCGTGTGCACACGCCCACCCAGTTCATGACGTCAGTCCCCGACGGATCGGGCAGCGTCTATGCTCAACACACTGCCCGATCCATCCATAGATATATCTTCATATCAATTGATTGGCAGCTATATCTATCAGTGTATACCCAGCATTACACACAGTGTAAGAGCTGGAGGCTGCACAGGGCTGATGGCTGACAGCCTGGCAGCGCTGTGCAGCAACAGTCAGATCTAAAATCAAAAGGTGGGTATAAAAACCATCGTGCATACAGTTACCATCGATGGTGTATAACCATCTGGTTATACATCATTGATGGTTAAAGTATTCAACATCAGCTATAGACCATCGATAATTTTGAATCATCAATGGTCGATGGCCATCCCTAGTCCCTTCTTACTGTCGTGTGTATAGGGAGGCACAGGCCAGTCCCTTAATACTGTCATATTTATAGAGAGGCATAAGCCAGCCCATTCACACTGTCATGTATACAGAGGCATAGGGCAGCCCGTTCATATTGTATATAGAGAGGCATAGGTCAGCCCCTCATATTATCATGTGTAGGGGGGTATAGCATAGGCTAAGCCCATTCACACTGTCCTGTGTATATGGAGGCATAGGTCAGCCCCCTTATACTGAACACACATTAACACATTACTGCTCATGCACGTACTGTAACGTGTAGTGTTACGTGTATATTTCTGCTGCAGGGTACACTGGGCTCCACAAGGATAGACATTGGGGTGTAGAGTAGGATCTTGATCCGAGGCACCAACAAGCTCAAAAGCTTTGACTGTTCCCAGAATGCACAGCGCCCCCGCCTCCCTGCACAGGAGCTCAGTTTTGTAGTTGGTGCTGCAGATAGCAGGCACATAACAGAGGGGCTGCTCCAGGCAGCCCTAAGAAGAGCTTTTTTGAGAAGAAAAGTGAAGACTTCAAGGGCAGCAGCGGTGTGTACATGTCTAGTGACATTCACTGCTGCAGCTCCAGCTCTCCCCAGCGGCGCTGTACACTCCCGAGCCCTGGCTGCCGGGTAACTACAGCAGGAGGCTCCGGTTTTCTTCTTGTCAGGCACACACGATGGGGGCTCTCCGGGATTGCGTGGCCGCGCTACGGGAGGTGGTGAGTGGGTCCCGCTCGTGGGACCCGTGCTTTATCACGATCTGGCGCGGTCGGTGGGAGGCGGGCCACGCGCGCTGGCGGTGGACACTGTGGCAGTACAGGCGATCCCACTGGATCACCAGGGCATGGGTGCAGGTCAGGTTTTCTCTTAAAACCTTTTTTGTGTGTAGAAAGCAGAGGGGATAAGGCTTAGACCTGGAGCCCCTCCCCCAGCCCCAGGGCGCCATTTCCAGCAAATGTTCCCGCCCTGGAGCTGCATATCTGTCTCTCCCTCACTCCCTGTCAGTGTTTGGGCGCCATTTCTCTCAGCTACACTGTTCCTGGAACTGCTTGGGCAAATCCTCCTGTGTAAAGCCGCCTGGTTGTCAGCGCTGTGACTTTACATGACACTTAAGTATTCTACCTGCCTACTAGACAGTGCTAGTTAAGAAAGAGTGCATTTAGTCAGGGTTCTCTGGTACAAGTACCCTGTGATATACATCCAGTTCTTACTGTGCAGTGTTATATCTATTGACTACATAGCTGTATATATAAGCTGGTCCAGTGCAGTATTATTGTTAGTAATAACCTCTGCATTGTATAACTGTGACTATATGTGTGTGTATTAGCTTGCTGAATGGTTTCCATTTCGTGTCTCTCACTCAACTTGCTATCCCTATATTCTATAGCCTGAGGGGGCTTGGTGCGTAAGGTTTTATAATTATATAGGATTTTCACAAGATATACTTTAATACGTATTTTTCTCTGTGATTTTAGTCACCAGGGGGTATATTTACTAACATTCGTAATTTTCCCAAAGAGGTCAAAGTTCAATCACGAATGACATCGAAAGTATAAAATTGCAACTTTTTGAATTGATTACGACTAATTTACTAAGCTGTCGTATTCTGCATTTTCGTTTTTTCCGATGTCGATGTCATTCGTTTTTTTTTCCCGTTTTTTATGGCAGTGATTAGCAAAACACTGCCGACTTTATCACAATGAATCTCGGCCGGATCTGTGTGATCCGTGCTGGGGTTCATTTTTTTTTTTTTTTTTTTTAAACTAAGCACTGTAAAACTAAAAAAAAAATTGCGTAGGGTCCTAAGCATAACCAGCCTCGGGCTCTTTGAGCCGATCCTGGTTGCAGAAATATGGGGGAAAAAGTGACAGGGGTTCCCCCATATTTAAGCAACCAGCATCGGGCTCTGTGCCTGGTCCTGGTTCCAAAAATACGGGGGACAAAAAGCGTAGGGGTCCCCCGTATTTTTAAAACCAGCACCGGGCTCCACTAGCTGGACAGATAATGCCACAGCCGGGGGTCACTTTTATACAGTGCCCTGCGGCCATGGCATCAAATATCCAACTAGTCACCCCTGGCCGGGGTACCCTGGGGGAGTGGGGACCCCTTCAATCAAGGGGTCCCCCCCCAGCCACCCAAGGGCCAGGGGTGAAGCCCGAGGCTGTCCGCCCCATCCAATTGGCTGCGGATGGGGGGCTGATAGCCTTTTTTGAAAAGTGTAAGATATTGTTTTTAGTAGCAGTACTACAAGGCATGCTGGTACTTGGAGAACCACAAGTACCAGCATGCGGCGGAAAAACGGGCCCGCTGGTACCTGTAGTACTACTACTAAAAAAATACCCAAAAAAAGACATTACACACACACCTTGATAGTAAAACTTTAATGCATCCATCCACACCAACATACATACATACTTACCTATGTCCCCACGCAGGTCGGTCCTCTTGTCCAGTAGAATCCATGGGGTACCTGTTGAATAAATTATACTCACCAAATCCAGTGTTGCTGGCTCCTCGGATAATCCAGTTGTAATCCAGGTACTTGATAAAAATAAAAAAACGGACACCCGATCCTCGCACTGAAAGGGGACCCATGTTTTCACATGGGTCCCCTTTCCCCGAATGCCAGAAACCCCCTCTGACTTGTCTAAGTGGGTTTCTTCAGCCAATCAGGGAGCGCCACGTTTGGCACCCTCCTGATCGGCTGTGTGCTCCTGTACTGACTGACAGGCGGCACACGGCAGTGTTACAATGTAGCGCCTATGCGCTCCATTGTAACCAATGGTGGGAACTTTCTGCTCAGCGGTTGACCGAAAGTGACCTCACCGCTGAGCAGAAAGTTCCCACCAGGACCAGGCGCAGAGCCCGATGCTGGTTGCTTAAATATGGGGGAACCCCTGTCACTTTTTTCCCCATATCTCTGCAACCAGGATCGGCTCAAAGAGCCCGAGGCTGGTTATGCTTAGGAGGGGGGACCCTACGCAATTTTTTTTTTAGTTTTACTGTGCTTAGTTTTAAAAAAAAATGAACCCCAGCACGGATCACACAGATCCGGCCGAGATTCATTGTGATAAAGTCGGCAGTGTTTTGCTAATCACTGCCGTAAAAAACTGAAAAAAAAAACGAATGACATCGACATCGGAAAAAACAAAAATGCAGAATACGACAGCTTAGTAAATTAGTCGTAATCAATTCAAAAAGTTGCAATTTTACACTTTCGATGTCATTCGTGATTGAACTTTGACCTCTATTGGGAAAATTACAAATGTTAGTAAATATACCCCAGCAGGTCTGTTTTTTTTTAGCACTTTTTTACGAGTTGTAATTTTTCACGGCAGTGTTTTTTTTTTTTTTTATGCTTTGCACTTCTTAGTAAATGACCGAGATTCATACTTAAACAGCCGCGTTTTGACCGATGGTGTATTCATTCGTATTTTTTTACTTTGACTTCCAAAAAAATACGAATGCCCTCATCACTGCCGTGATTTGAGTTTAGTAAATGACCGAGATGACACTTTGAAGAAGAACTCGGTCAAAATCGGGACCTTAGTAAATATACCCCCATATCTCTCCTGTATCCCTGCTTGTGCTGACTACACTGCGCAAGGGTTTGGGCAAGAGGTATTGTGCTGCTGACAATTGTACTGTGTTACCTGACACTGCAAGTTATATCATGTCTGCTTCTGAGGGTAACGGTTCTGGGGCTGAACACACTGCCGGTGTTGCTGAAGCCACAGATTCCTATGAGGAGGTCATAGCAGCTGTGGGCTCTGGTTCTGGGGGCTCCTTGCCCCCCAGTGGGACTGTGGCAACGGGGGTGCATAATGACTCAACGTTACGAGTCATAATGGCTACTTTCTCCACGCTTCTACAAACGATAGTTACTAAACTAACACCCCCTATGGGACCTCCTATGCCGGTGCAACCGTTTGTGGTCCCTGCAGCTAACCCACCGTGGGCGGTTAATTTGTCTGCTCAGTTGAAGAAGTTGAACCAGTCCTTGACTACTAAAAAGTCTGACCCTCGCTCGCCTAAGACCAAGGGGTCCTCTAAGCGAGCTCTTATCTCCTCACAATCCACTGCTGTCACTGACACCTCGTCTGATGAAGATGGCACTTACACTGACCCCACAGATTCTGACACAGATACTGCTGTTGGGGAGGGTAGTTCACATGTGGATGATCCTGATCTTTTGGAGGCTATTAAGTTGATTTTACAGATTACGGATGATCCCGAGCCATCCGCCCCTCCTAAGAAACCAGATAGGTTCAAGCGTCAGAAGGTGGTTATATAAGTTTTACCTCACTCTGACCACCTAGTGGATATATGTCAGGAACCCTGGGGAAACCCGGGAAAGACGTTTGTGCCTCAAAAGAAGATGCTGGCTCGCTATCCCCTCGCGCCAGAGCTGTCTAAAAATTGTGAAACGCCTCCTCCAATAGACTCACATGTGGCTAGGATGGTGGTTTCCTCAGCTCTGCCTGTCACTACCATCACGTCTCTAAAAGAGCCTACGGATAAACGTGTGGAGGATTGTCTAAAAGCGATTTACACCCTCACGGCTGCTGCACAAAGGCACACTACTGCAGCAACATGGGATGCGGAGGCTATTGAAGCATGGGCCCTAGAGTTAGAAGCTGAAATCTCTTCTGACCATGCTAGACAATGCTTGTCATATATTGTCACAGCTTCTCACTATATTAAAGAGGCGGCTTCTGATGCTGGTATCCTGGCAGCCAAGGCCTCTACTACATCAGTCCTGGCTCGCCGGATATTGTGGCTGAGATCCTGGTCTGTGGATCTGGACTCTAGAAAAACCCTGGAGGTACTCCCTTTCAAGGGAGACATTCTGTTTGGGGAGGACTTAAATAAGATAGTGGCTGACTTGGCGACTGCCAAAACTGCCTGTCTGCCAAGTACTGCTCCTCCTATGTCGAAGGTTAAAGGTACGTCCTTTCGCCCCTTTCGTCCTTCAGGTAAAGCAAAAGGTCAGGCGTACAACAAGCAGGCCCACACTTCCAAACCTGGTAAGCCGAAGCCCAAAAGAGCCTGGGCTGCCCGTCAGCCAGCTTCCATGACCGATAAGCCTGCCGCATAACGGGGCGTGCCTCCCCCTGGGGGATCTCAGGGTGGGGGGCCGGCTTCTAGGGTATACCCAGGAATGGCTGAAGACCACTTCAGATGCCTGGGTACGGGAAGTCGTCACTCGAGGTTACGCCATAGTCTTCAAAAACCGACCCCCTCATCTATTTTGCCGGACAGACGTCCCGTTGGACCAGACAAAGGTAAACACTCTACATTCGGTGATACAGACCCTCCTGGATACAGGAGTCGTAGTACAGGTGCCTCTTGCTCAGAGGGGCTGGGGGTACTATTCTCCGCTGTTTCTGGTCCCGAAACCGAATGGGTCCTCCCGGCCCATTCTCAACCTCAAGGCATTGAACAGGTTTGTGAAAGTTTCCAAGTTCCGTATGGAAATGCCTCGCTCTATAGTTCTGGCCTTGGAACCTGGGGACTACATGGTCTCCCTGGACATACAGGATGCTTACCTGCATATTCCTATAGCAGTGTCACATCAACAATACCTGAGGTTTGCGATTGGCAACCTCCATTACCAATTTCGGACGTTACCTTTTGGTTTAACTACGGCTCCGCGAGTCTTCACCAAAGTTATGGCGGTGATGACAGTGGTACTCCGCCGTCAAGGGGTCAGGACACTGCCGTATCAGGACGACCTGTTAATCCTGGCAAATTCCCCAGAAATTCTCTTACGTCATCTGGATATGACTGTCCAGTTTCTACAAGCCCACGGGTGGCTCATCAACTGGAAGAAATCCTCCCTGGTCCCTGCTCAGAACATGGTGCACCTGGCAGCGCTATTGGACACTCACATCCAGCGGTTGTTCTTGTCTCAGGAGAAAGTCCTGAAGATTCAGGACAGGATTCATTGCTTCCTTTCTCGTCCGCAAGTGTCGATACATTCGGCGATGCAGGTGCTGGGCCTCATGGTGTCAGCATTAGACATGGTGGAGTATGCTCAATTCCATTCTCGCCCCCTCCAGAGGCTGATTCTAGCCAAGTGGGATGGCCTGCCTCACCGGATCAGGTCTCACATGATCTCATTGACTCCGGAGGTCCGTCTGTCGCTGCACTGGTGGCTCCAGGACCAACAATTGTGCAGGGGCCGTCCCTTCTGGATATCCAACTGGGTCCTGTTGACGACAGATGCCAGTCTAAGAGGTTGGGGAGCGGTGCTGGAGCAACACTCCCTTCAGGGTCGGTGGACCAAGTAGGAATCTCTCCTCTCGATCAACATTCTGGAATTGCGGGCGGTCTTCAATGCGTTGAACCTGGCCCAGCATTTCATTCAGAACCGTCCTGTTCAAGTACAGTCGGACAACGCCACCACAGTGGCTTACATAAATCATCAAGGTGGCACTCAAAGCTGTTTGGCAATGAAGGAAGTCTCACGGATTCTACATTGGGCGGAACGCCATCTACCGGCCATATCGGCAATATTCATTACGGGAGTCCTGAATTGGGAAGCGGACTTTCTCAGTCATCAGGACGTATACGCCGGAGAGTGGGGCCTCCATCCAGAAGTGTTTCAACTCTTAGTGGAAAAGTGGGGCCTTCCAGACGTAGATCTGATGGCGTCTCGACACAATCATAAGGTTCCAGTCTTCGGAGCAAGGACAAGGGATCCTCAAGCAGCATTCGTGAATACGCTGGCAGTGCCGTGGAGGTTTCGGCTGCCATACGTGTTTCCTCCGGTGTCACTCCTGCCCAGGGTAATTTGGAAGTTCAAGCAAGAAAGGAATTCTGCTTCTCATAGCTCCAGCGTGGCCCAGACGGCACTGGTTCTCAGACCTGCAGGGCCTATCGTCAGAGCTTCCAATTCTACTTCCGCAACGCCCAGACCTGTTCAGGGCCCCTGTGTCTACCAGGACTTAGCCCGGCTGTCTTTGACGGCGTGACTCTTGAAGCTTCCGTCTTAAGGGCTAAAGGGTTTTATGAGGCGGTCATTCAAACTATGTTGCGGGCCCGGAAACTGGCTTCTGCTCGGATTTACTATAGGGTCTGGCATTCTTACTTTGTTTGGTGCGCATCTAACAATTATGACGCTTCCAAGTTTAGTATAGCCAAGTTGTTGGCCTTTCTTCAGCAGGGCCTGGACTTAGGCCTGCGTCTGGCCTCCCTCAAGGTTCAAATATCTGCCTTGTCGGTGTGGTTTCAGAGAAAGATTGCGACCTTACCTGATGTGCATACCTTTACTCAGGGTGTGTTGCATATCCCACCTCCCTATGTCCCGCCTGTGGCTCCTTGGGACTTGTCAGTGGTTTTAGAGGCGTTACAAGAGTCTCCGTTTGAACCTCTTGGTTCAGCTGATCTTAAGTGGCTTTCCCTTAAGGTGGTGTATCTGCTGGCTATTGCTTCAGCTAGAAGAGTGTCGGATTTGGGTGCCTTGTCCTGTAGTTCCCCATATCTCATATTTCACCGTGACCGGGCGGTTCTTAGGACTCGTCCCGGATATTTACCAAAGGTGGTTTCTTCGTTCCACCTTAACCAGGAGATTGTGGTTCCGGCACTTGTTTCTGCTGATCTGTCTCCCAAAGAGCGGTCTTTGGATGTGGTACGGGCTCTCCGTATCTATGTGAAGAGAACTGCTTTTATTAGGAAATCTGATACTCTCTTTGTGCTGTTCGGATTTCACAAACGGGGCTGGCCTGCTCACAAGCAAACTTTGGCCAGATGGATTAGACTGGTGATTGCACATGCTTATGTGAGGGCTGGTCCATCAGCTCCTGCTCACATTACGGCCCATTCTACTCGGTCTGTTGGACCTTCTTTGAGCGGCCTGCCGTGGTGTGACCCTGTGGTCCTCTGTGAACACGTTCTTAAGGTTCTATGCTTTCGATACTGCCGATTCCCAGGATGTTTCCTTTGGACGCCGGGTTCTTGTGCCCGCTACAGTGCGTCCCCTCCCATAAGGATCTGCTTCAGGACATCCCCTATGTCTTTCCTTGTGGAGCCCAGTGTACCCCGCAGCAGAAAATGAGTTTTATGGTAAGAACTTACCTTTGTTAAAACTCTTTCTGCGAGGTACACTGGGTTCCACAAGGCGCCCACCCTGACGCACTTAGCTTCTTTGGGTTGGTATGGCACTAGCCGATGACACATCTCCTGTCGTGAGAGTGTGGTGTATGTGGCTACTAACCATTGTCGTCTCTTTTCCTGCTACTGTATTGGGCTGGTTAACTAAAAACTGAGCTCCTGTGCAGGGAGGCGGGGTTATAGAGGAGGCGGCGCTATGCATTCTGGGAACAGTCAAAGCTTTTGAGCCTGTTGGTGCCTCTGATCAAGATCCTACTCTACACCCCTATGTCTTTCCTTGTGGAGCCCAGTGTATCTCGCAGAAAGAGTTTTAACAAAGGTAAGTTCTTACCATAAAACTCGTTTTTTTAATCTAAATGGACTAGGATTGGGAATAGTAATTTGTGCCGAGCGCATCGGTAGTGGAGCCAGACATCTTGCCCGAAGCATGGCGAGGGGACATGGGCCCTCATTCCGAGTCGTTCGCTCGGTATTTTTCTTCGCATCGCAGCGTTTTTCTGCTTAGTACGCATGCGCAATGTTCGCACTGCGACTGCGCCAAGTAATTTTGCTATGAAGATAGTATTTTTACTCACGGCTTTTTCTTCGCTCCGGCGATCGTAGTGTGATTGACAGGAAATGGGTGTTACTGGGCGGAAACACGGCGTTTTATGGGCGTGTGGATAAAAACGCTACCGTTTCCGGAAAAAACGCGGGAGTGGCTGGAGAAACGGAGGAGTGTCTGGCCGAACGCTGGGTGTGTTTGTGACGTCAAACCAGGAACGACAAGCACTGAACTGATCGCAGATGCCGAGTAAGGTTGAAGCTACTCTGAAACTGCTAAGTAGTTTGTAATCGCAATATTGCGAATACATCGTTCGCAATTTTAAGAAGCTAAGATTCACTCCCAGTAGGCGGCGGCTTAGCGTGTGTAACTCTGCTAAAATCGCCTTGCGAGCGAACAACTCGAAATGAGGACCATGGTGCACTAATTGGGATTCCCATGAATTCTACGGTGTAAACAACACCAAAAAAAAGTCAAAAAGATCATGTCAACTTTTTTTTTTACAAAGGTATTAAAAATAAAAAATCACATGTACATAAGTATTCACAGCCTTTGCCATGAAGCTCAAAATTGAGCTCAGGTGCATCCTGTATCCACTGATCATCCTTGAGATGATCCTACAGCTTTATTGGCGTCCACCTGTGGTAAATTCATTTGATTGGGCATGATTTGGAAAGGCACACACCTGACTATATAAGGTCCCATACTTGACAGTGCATGTCTGAGCACAAACCAAGCATGAAGTCAAAGGAAATGTCTGTAGACCTCCGAGAGAGGATTGTCACGAAGCACAAATCTGGGGAAGGGTACAGAAAAATCTCTGCTACTTTGAAGGTCCCAATGAGCACAGTGGCTTCCATCATCTGTAAATAAAAGAAGTTCGGAACCACCAGGACTCTTCCTAGAGCTGGCCGGCCGTCTAAACTGAGCGATCGGGGGAGAAGGGCCCTAGTCAGGGAGGTGGCCAAGATCCCTATGGTCACTCTGTTACAGCTACAGCATTCCTCTATGGAGAGAGCAGAACCTTCCAGAAGGACAACCATCTCAGCAGCAATCCACCAATCAGGCCTGTATGGTAAATTGGCCAGACGGAAGCCACTTAGTAAGAAGCTCATGACAGCCTGCCTGGAGTTTGCCAAAATGCACCTGAAGTACTCTCAGACCATGAGATACAAAATTCTGATGAGACAAAGATTGAACTCTTTGGCGTGAATGCCAGGCGTCATGTTCGGAGGAATCCATGCACCGCTCATCACCAATACCATACTTCCCAACGTGCAACGTGTCCCTCTCCAGGAGGGACAGAATGCTCTGTTCCTGGACTACTTTCTTCATTTATAATTGCCATCACCTTTCTTATCCATTAACCTGTTAAAAACAGGTGCCGGCAATCATAAATTCAAGAAAAGTCCAGATGCAGAGCATTCTGTCCCTCCTGGAGAGGGTCATGTTGGATGGTATGCAATACCATCCCCACAGTGAAGCATGGTGGTGGCAGCATCATACTGTGGGGATGTTTTTCAGCGGCAGGAACTGGATAGAGGGAAAGATGAATGCAGCAATGTACAGAGACATCCTGGATGAAAACCTGCTCCAGAGTGCTCTTGACCTCAGACTGGGGCGACGGTTCATCATTCAGCAGGACAACGACCCTAAGCACACAGCCAAGATATCAAAGCAGTGGCTTCAGGACAACCCTATGAATGTCCTTGAGTGGCCCAGCCACAGCCCAGACTTAAATCCGATTGAACATCTTTGGAGTGATCTGAAAATGGCTATGCACCAACGCTTCCCATCCAACCTGATGGAGCTTGAGAGGTGCTGCAAAGAGGAATGGGCAAAACTGCCCAAAGTTAGGTGTGCCAAGCTTGTGCCATCATATTCAAAAAGACTTGAGGCTGTAATTGCTGCCAAAGGCATCGCATTGGCTCTGAATGCCTCTACCCGATTGACAGGTAGAGGCATTTGTGGGGCAGAGGCGGACCGTTTGCGGGGGGCGGCCTGGGCTGAACAGGGGCTGGTTGGTGGCGTTTTCGGGGCTGCTGCGTGACGTCACACGCAGCCGCTCCATCGGGAAAAGTGACAGCAGACCGCCTGCATACACTGCCTAGCTACAGGGGGTTGTCCACAATTACTGTGACCGCAATGCAATTGCAATTTCTCAATGAACTCTGGTTTGGGGATGAATGGTTTTACTTGATGGCTATACAGTATCTCTTTCATTGGGGGGAGTTCATTATTGGGTGCCTGACGGAGCAATTCAATTGCTGCTCCGTTCGGCACAAATATCTGTGCCTGGACACATTTCAGCTCGCAGCCTCTGGAGGTGGCGAGATGAAAAGTGTGAAAAGTTAGCTGTTTGGGCGTCCAAACAGCACCTTTCTCCCTGCACCCATTAGTTTATTCGGGTGTTGCTGGTTTACGCAATAAGCGTGATAATTAAAGGGCGCCCAAAACAATTGGATTGCAACAATAGGTGCCCATTAATTATCGGGGCTTAAAAAAACAATTGAATCGTCCCTACTGAACCTAACCAACAATGCAAGTGAGCCCTCTTTCTGTCACGCTCAGCCCCAGTCGGATCAGCAGAGGTTCTGTGGCTCATTAATCACACTGATACAAGTCTGGTTGTGATGTGTGACATCACTTTTGTGTTATTTGTACTGTTATTGAAGGCTCCTCTAAAGCACCGAAAAAGTCTAATCAAAATAACTCAGTGTATCCTTCATACAGTGACCAAAGCCAAAGTTAAAGAATCATTAGTAATAGCATTATATAGCTACAAAACATTCTATACATTGTACATGAAAGGACTGATGGTATAATGTAGTCATCTCTTAATATCCAGAACAGGTCGTTATCTTGCTGTGAGTGTAATCTATGTAATGAGGCTTTTTTGTTGTCTTTTAGGACTAAATTGAGTTTGATGAAGGATTGCACCCTCCCCCCTCCCCAAGTAACGTGTGTCTGCTTACAGAAGGAAGAGACCGCTCAGGGGAGTGATGATGAACCATTATCATTCATTTAAGTCCCTCGGTACGTACTCCGTGTTCTGTCCGTAGTACCAGTAAGGGTGGGCATATGTGGGGGAGCAGACGGCAAGGGAGATATTGAATGAATTGTAAAGGGGGTCAGCGAATATTACATAAGAAAGTGAAGGGGTGGGGAGATATATAATGTATACTAATAATAACTGGTTATTACATGGACAATGTCACTTAGGTTATTTTGTATTTTTGTTTGCAGAATGTACGATGGTGAAGCCAGGAGTCCTGGTGAAGATTGAGGAGGAAGAGCTGTACGATCCTCAGAGTGATGGAAGCCCAGAGACCAACACAGGTGGCTCATAGCTATATAGCATTACTGGGATACCTAGATCAGAGTATACATCAATCTATAATTATTATATTGTGGCCACTGTAACAAATCCACATTATTC
This sequence comes from Pseudophryne corroboree, assembly GCF_028390025.1. NCBI lineage: Eukaryota > Metazoa > Chordata > Amphibia > Anura > Myobatrachidae > Pseudophryne > Pseudophryne corroboree. Next base: position 455,203,191 of record NC_086451.1, read on the forward strand.
CCATTTGCCTTTAAATGAATGAGTCCAATTCCTGCTTTCTACGTATCGGAGTCCTTATGATGTTGTTATGTTGATGTCCTGTAACGCGCCTGGTCAGACTGAGTAAGTGAATCTAGGGGGATACATTATTATTACTGTCGGGAATATGTCATACTCAAGTGACCTAAAATAATTGGATACATTAGGAACACGTCTCTTTAATGACTCAACCCCCACAAATGTTAAAACCTGGGTGCCCTGCAGTCACTCCGTGCCAAGGACAGCTCTTCACAAATTGCCTTAGCCCTGATTTCTCTGACGTCCTAGTGGATGCTGGGAACTCCGTAAGGACCATGGGGAATAGCGGCTCCGCAGGAGACTGGGCACAAAAGTAAAGCTTTAGGACTACCTGGTGTGCACTGGCTCCTCCCCCTATGACCCTCCTCCAAGCCTCAGTTAGATTTTTGTGCCCGGCCGAGAAGGGTGCACACTAGGGGCTCTCCTGAGCTTCTTAGTGAAAGTTTAGTTTTAGGTTTTTTATTTTCAGTGAGACCTGCTGGCAACAGGCTCACTGCATCGAGGGACTAAGGGGAGAAGAAGCGAACTCACCTGCTTGCAGAGTGGATTGGGCTTCTTAGGCTACTGGACACCATTAGCTCCAGAGGGACCGAACACAGGCCCAGCCTCGGAGTCCGGTCCCAGAGCCGCGCCGCCGTCCCCCTTACAGAGCCAGAAGCAAGAAGAGGTCCGGAAAATCGGCGGCAGAAGACATCCTGTCTTCACCAAGGTAGCGCACAGCACTGCAGCTGTGCGCCATTGCTCCTCAGCACACTTCACACTTCGGTCACTGAGGGTGCAGGGCGCTAAGGGGGGGCGCCCTGAGCAGCAATAAAAACACCTTGGCTGGCGAAAATACATCACATATAGCCCCCAGAGCTATATGGATGAATTTTAACCCCTGCCAGATTCCACATAAAAGCGGGAGAAAAGGCCGCCGAGAAGGGGGCGGAGCCTATCTCCTCAGCACACAGGCGCCATTTTCCCTCACAGCTCCGCTGGAAGGACGTCTCCCTGACTCTCCCCTGCAGTCCTGCACTACAGAAACAGGGTAAAAAAGAGAGGGCGTAATATTAACAATATAGTAGCTATAAGGGGGAAAAACACTTATATAAGGTTATCCCTATATATATATAGCGCTCTCGTGTGTCCTGGCATACTCTCCCTCTGTCTCCCCAAAGGGCTAGTGGGGTCCTGTCCTCTGTCAGAGCATTCCCTGTGTGTGTGCTGTGTGTCGGTGCGTTGTGTCGACATGTATGAGGAGGAAAATGATGTGGAGGCGGAGCAATTGCCTATAATAGAGATGTCACCCCCTAGGGAGTCGACACCTGAATGGATGAGCTTCTGGAAGGAATTACGTGACAGTGTCAGCTCTTTGCAAAAGACAGTTGACGACATGAGACAGCCGGCTACTCAGCTTGTGCCTGTCCAGGCGTCTCAAAAGCCATCAGGGGCTCTAAAACGTCCGTTATCTCAGATGGTAGATACAGACGTCGACACGGATACTGACTCCAGTGTTGACGGGGAAGAGACAAACGTGACTTCCAGTAGGGCCACACGTTACATGATTGAGGCAATGAAAAATGTTTTACATATTTCTGATAATACCAGTACCACTAAAAAGAGTATTATGTTCGGTGAGAAAAAACTACCTGTAGTTTTTCCTGAATCTGAGGAATTAAATGAGGTGTGTGATGAAGCGTGGGTTTTCCCCGATAAAAAACTGATAATTTCTAAAAAATTATTGGCATTATATCCTTTCCCGCCAGAGGTTAGGGCGCGTTGGGAAACACCCCCTAGGGTGGATAAAGCACTCACACGCTTATCAAAACAGGTGGCTCTACCCTCTCCTGAGACGGCCGCCCTCAAGGATCCTGCTGATAGAAAGCAGGAGGGTATCCTAAAATGTATTTACACACATACTGGTGTTATACTGCGACCAGCAATCGCCTCAGCCTGGATGTGCAGTGCTGGGTTGGCTTGGTCGGATTCCCTGACTGAAAATATTGATACCCTAGACAGGGACAGTATATTACTGACTATAGAGCATTTAAAAGATGCATTTCTATATATGCGTGATGCACAGCGGGATATTTGCCGACTGGCATCAAGAGTAAGTGCGCTGTCCATTTCTGCCAGAAGAGGGTTATGGACGCGACAGTGGTCAGGTGATGCGGATTCCAAACGGCATATGGAAGTATTGCCTTATAAAGGGGAGGAGTTATTTGGGGTAGGTCTTTCAGACCTGGTGGCCACGGCAACGGCTGGGAAATCCACATTTTTACCCCAGGTCGCCTCTCAACATAAGAAGACGCCGTATTATCAGGCGCAGTCCTTTCGTCCCCATAAGGGCAGGCGAGCGAAAGGCTCCTCATTTCTGCCCCGGGGCAGAGGAAGGGGAAAAAGGCTGCAACAGACAGCCAATTCCCAGGAACAGAAGCCCTCTTCCGCTTCTGCCAAGTCCTCAGCATGACGCTGGGGCTTTACAAGCGGACTTAGGCACGGTGGGGGCACGTCTCAAGAATTTCAGCGCGCAGTGGGCTCACTCGCAAGTAGACCCCTGGGTCCTTCAGGTGGTATCTCAGGGGTACAAATTGGAATTCGAGACCTCTCCCCCTCGCCGTTTCCTAAAGTCTGCTTTACCGACGTCTCCCTCCGACAGGGAGGCGGTATTGGAGGCCATTCACAAGCTGTATTCTCAGCAGGTGATAATCAAGGTACCCCTCCTGCAACAGGGAAAGGGGTATTATTCCACGCTGTTTGTGGTACCGAAGCCGGACGGCTCGGTGAGACCTATTTTAAATCTGAAATCCTTGAACACTTACATACAAAGGTTCAAGTTCAAGATGGAGTCACTCAGAGCAGTGATCGCGAACCTGGAAGAAGGGGACTATATGGTGTCTCTGGACATCAAGGATGCTTACCTCCATGTCCCAATTTACCCTTCTCACCAAGGGTACCTCAGGTTTGTGGTACAGAACTGTCACTATCAGTTTCAGACGCTGCCGTTTGGATTGTCCACGGCACCCCGGGTCTTTACCAAGGTAATGGCCGAAATGATGATACTTCTTCGAAGAAAAGGCGTCTTAATTACCCCTTACTTGGACGATCTCCTGATAAGAGCAAGATCCAAGGAACAGTTAGTAGTCGGAGTAGCACTATCTCAAGTAGTGTTACGGCAGCACGGGTGGATTCTAAATATCCCAAAATCGCAGCTGATTCCGACGACACGTCTGCTGTTCCTAGGGATGATTCTGGACACAGTCCAGAAAAAGGTGTTTCTCCCGGAGGAGAAAACCAGGGAGTTATCCGAGCTAGTCAAAAACCTCCTGAAACCAGACCGGGTCTCAGTGCATCAATGCACAAGGGTCCTGGGGAAAATGGTGGCTTCCTACGAAGCGATTCCATTCGGCAGATTCCACGCAAGAACATTTCAGTGGGATCTGCTGGACAAATGGTCCGGATCGCATCTTCACATGCATCAGCGGATAACTCTGTCCCCAAGGACAAGGGTGTCTCTCCTGTGGTGGTTGCAGAGTGCTCATCTTCTAGAGGGCCGCAGATTCGGCATTCAGGACTGGGTCCTGGTGACCACGGATGCCAGCCTGAGAGGCTGGGGAGCAGTCACACAGGGAAGAAATTTCCAGGGCTTGTGGTCAAGCCTGGAAACGTCACTTCACATAAATATCCTGGAACTAAGGGCCATTTACAATGCTCTAAGCCAAGCAAGACCTCTGCTTCAGGGTCAGCCGGTGTTGATCCAGTCAGACAACATCACGGCAGTCGCCCACGTAAACAGACAGGGCGGCACAAGAAGCAGGAGGGCAATGGCAGAAGCTGCAAGGATTCTTCGCTGGGCGGAAAATCATGTGATAGCACTGTCAGCAGTGTTCATTCCGGGAGTGGACAACTGGGAAGCAGACTTCCTCAGCAGACACGACCTCCACCCGGGAGAGTGGGGACTTCATCCAGAAGTCTTCCACATGATTGTAAACCGTTGGGAAAAACCAAAGGTGGACATGATGGCGTCCCGCCTCAACAAAAAACTAGACAGGTATTGCGCCAGGTCAAGGGACCCTCAGGCAATAGCGGTGGACGCTCTGGTAACACCGTGGGTGTACCAGTCAGTGTATGTGTTCCCTCCTCTGCCTCTCATACCCAAGGTACTGAGAATTATAAGACGGAGAGGAGTAAGAACTATACTTGTGGCTCCGGATTGGCCAAGAAGGACTTGGTACCCGGAACTTCAAGAGATGCTCACAGAGGACCCGTGGCCTCTACCTCTAAGAAGGGACCTGCTCCAGCAGGGACCCTGTCTGTTCCAAGACTTACCGCGGCTGCGTTTGACGGCATGGCGGTTGAACGCCGGATCCTGAAGGAAAAAGGCATTCCGGATGAAGTCATCCCTACCCTGATCAAAGCCAGGAAGGATGTAACCGCACAGCATTATCACCGTATTTGGCGTAAATATGTTGCGTGGTGCGAGGCCAGGAAGGCCCCTACAGAGGAATTTCAACTGGGTCATTTCCTGCAAACAGGACTGTCTATGGGCCTAAAATTAGGGTCCATTAAGGTTCAAATTTCGACCCTGTCGATTTTCTTCCAGAAAGAACTGGCTTCAGTTCCTGAAGTTCAGACGTTTGTCAAGGGGGTGCTGCATATACAGCCTCCTTTTGTGCCTCCAGTGGCACCCTGGGTTCTCAATGTGGTTTTGGGGTTCCTAAAATCACATTGGTTTGAACCACTTACCACTGTGGACTTAAAATATCTCACATGGAAAGTGGTAATGCTGTTGGCCCTGGCTTCAGCCAGGCGCGTGTCAGAATTGGCGGCTTTGTCCTATAAAAGCCCTTACCTGATTTTTCATACGGATAGGGCAGAATTGAGGACTCGTCCTCAGTTTCTCCCTAAGGTGGTGTCAGCGTTTCACCTGAACCAGCCTATTGTGGTACCTGCGGCTACTAGGGACTTGGAGGACTCCAAGTTGCTGGACGTAGTCAGGGCCCTGAAAATATATGTTTCCAGGACAGCTGGAGTCAGAAAATCTGACTCGCTGTTTATACTGTATGCACTGTATGTAAAAGCCCATTCCACAAGGAAGGTGGGCTTTTACCGATTTAGGCTGTGGCAGGCCTGCCACAGAATGTGTAAGTTGAATTGTACTACAAATCCAACGAGCAATAGTCTGCTTAGAAGCAGGAGCACCCAGCTTGTTGGGTGCATACAGGATAAACAGCGAGTCAGACTTTCTGACTCCAGCCGTCCTGGAAACATATATTTTCAGGGCCCTGACAACGTCAAGTAACTTGGAGTCCTCCAAGTCCCTAGTAGCCGCAGGCACCACAATAGGTTGGTTCATGTGAAAAGCAGAAACCACCTTAGGGAGAAATTGAGGACGAGTCCTCAATTCTGCCCTGTCAGAATGAAAAATTAAGTAAGGGCTTTTATATGATAAAGCCGCCAATTCTGACACACGCCTGGCTGAAGCCAGGGCTAACAGCATCGTCACCTTCCATGTGAGATATTTTAAGTCCACAGTGGTGAGTGGTTCAAACCAATGTGACTTAAGGAACCTCAAAACAACATTGAGATCCCAAGGTGCCACTGGAGGCACAAAAGGAGGTTGTATATGCAGTACCCCTTTTACAAATGTCTGAACTTCAGGTACTGAAGCCAGTTCTTTCTGGAAGAAAATCGACAGGGCCGAAATTTGAACCTTAATGGACCCTAATTTTAGGCCCATAGACAGTCCTGTTTGCAGGAAATGGAGGAAACGACCCAGTTGAAATTCCTCTGTAGGGGCCTTCTTGGCCTCACACCACGCAACATATTTTCGCCAAATGCGGTGATAATGTTTTGCGGTTACATCCTTCCTGGCTTTGACCAGGGTAGGGATGACTTCATCTGGAATGCCTTTTTCCTTCAGGATCCGGCGTTCAACCGCCATGCCGTCAAACGCAGCCGCGGTAAGTCTTGGAACAGACAAGGCCCCTGCTGGAGCAGGTCCTTTCTTAGAGGTAGAGGCCACGGGTCTTCCGTGAGCATCTCCTGAAGTTCCGGGTACCAAGTCCTTCTTGGCCAATCCGGAACCACGAGTATCGTTCTTACTCCTCTCCTTCTTATGATTCTCAGTACTTTTGGTATGAGAGGCAGAGGAGGGAACACATACACTGACTGGTACACCCACGGTGTCACCAGAGCGTCCACCGCTATTGCCTGAGGGTCCCTTGACCTGGCGCAATATCTGTCTAATTTTTTGTTTAGACGTGACACCATCATGTCCACCTTTGGTTTTTCCCAACGGTTTACAATCAGGTGGAAGACTTCTGGGTGAAGTCCCCACTCTCCCGGGTGAAGGTCGTGTCTGCTGAGGAAGTCTGCTTCCCAGTTGTCCACTCCCGGAATGAACACTGCTGACAGAGCTATCACATGATTTTCCGCCCAGCGAAGAATCCTTGCAGCCTCTGCCATTGCCCTCCTGCTTCTCGTGCCGCCCTGTCTGTTTACGTGGGCGACTGACGTGATGTTGTCCGATTGGATCAATACCGCCTGACCCTGAAGCAGGGGTTTCGCTTGACTTAGGGCATTGTAAATGGCCCGTAGTTCCAGAATGTTTATATGAAGAGATGTTTCCATGCTTGACCACAAGCCCTGGAAGTTTTTTCCCTGTGTGACTGCTCCCCAGCCTCTCAGGCTTGCATCCGTGGTCACCAGGATCCAATCCTGAATGCCGAATCTGCGGCCCTCTAGAAGATGAGCACTCTACAACCACCACAGGAGAGACACCCTTGTCTTTGGTGACAGGGTTATCCGCTGCTGCATCTGAAGATGCGAACCGGACCATTTGTCCAGTAGATCCCACTGAAACGTTCTTGCATGGAATCTTCCGAATGGAATTGCTTCGTAAGAAGCCACCATTTTTCCCAGGACCCTCGTGCACTGATGCACTGACATCTGGGCTGGTTTTAGGAGGTTCCTGACTAGCTCGGATAACTCCTTGGCCTTCTCCTCCGGGAGAAAAACCTTCTTCTGGACTGTGTCCAGAATCATTCCTAGGAACAGAAGACGTGTCGTTGGAATCAACTGCGATTTTGGAATATTTAGGATCCACCCGTGCTGACGTAACACTATCTGAGATAGTGCTACTCCGACTTCTAACTGTTCCCTGGACCTTGCCCTTATCAGGAGATCGTCCAAGTAAGGGATAATTAATACGCCTTTTCTTCGAAGAAGAATCATCATTTCGGCCATTACCTTGGTAAAGACCCGAGGTGCCGTGGACAACCCAAACGGCAGCGTCTGAAACTGATAATGACAGTCTTGTACTACAAACCTGAGATACCCTTGGTGAGAAGGGTAGATTGGGACGTGGAGATAAGCATCTTTGATGTCCAGAGACACCATATAGTCCCCTTCTTCCAGGTTCGCTATCACCGCTCTGAGTGATTCCATCTTGAATTTGAACCTTTTTATGTAAGTGTTCAAGGATTTCAGATTTAAAATTGGTCTCACCGAGCCGTCCGGCTTCGGTACCACAAACAGCGTGGAATAATACCCCTTTCCTTGTTGTAGGAGGGGTACCTTGATTATCACCTGCTGGGAATACAGCTTGTGAATGAATGGCTTCCAGAACTGCCTCCCTGTCGGAGGGAGACTTTGGCAGAGCAGACTTCAGGAACCGGCGAGGGGGAAACGCCTCGAATTCCAGTTTGTACCCCTGCGATACTACCTGTAGAATCCAGGGATCCACTTGCGAGTGAGCCCACTGCGCGTTGAAATTCTTGAGACGGGCCCCCACCAAGCCTGAGTCTGCTTGTAAAGCCCCAGCGTCATGCTGAAGACTTGGCAGAAGCAGGGGAAGGCTTCTGATCCTGGGAAGCGGCTGCATGGTGCAGTCTTTTTCCCCTTCCTCTGCCCCGGGGCAGAAAGGAATGGCCTTTTGCTCGCTTGTATTTATGAGAACGAAAGGACTGAGTTTGAAAAGACGGTGTCTTTTTCTGTTGATGTGAAGTGACCTGGGGTAAGAAGGTGGACTTTCCAGCCGTTGCCGTGGCCACCAGGTCCGAAAGACCAGCCCCAAATAACTCCTCCCCTTTATACGGCAATACTTCCATATGTCGTTTGGAATCCGCATCCCCTGACCACTGACGCGTCCATAACGTTCTTCTGGCAGAGATGGACATAGCACTTACTCTTGATGCCAGGGTGCAAATATCCCTCTGTGCATCACGCATATATAGTAATGCATCCTTCAAATGCTCTATAGTTAACAATATATTGTCCCTATCCAGGGTATCAATATTTTCAGTCAGGGAATCCGACCACGCGACTCCAGCACTGCACATCCAGGCTGAAGCGATTGCTGGTCGCAGTATAACACCAGTATGTGTGTATATACTTTTTAGGATATTTTTCCAGCCTTCTATCAGCTGGTTCTTTGAGGGTGGCCGTATCAGGAGACGGTAACGCTACTTGTTTAGATAAACGTGTGAGCGCCTTATCTACCCTAGGGGGTGTTTCCCAACGTGTCCTAACCTCTGATGGGAAAGGATATAGTGCCAATAATTTATTAGAAATTAGCAGTTTTTTGTCGGGAGAAACCCACGCTTTTTCACATACCTCATTCAATTCATCTGACTCAGGAAAAACTATTGGTAGTTTTTTCACCCCCCACATAATACCCTTCTTAGTGGTATTTGTAGTGTCAGAAATGTGCAATGCTTCCTTCATTGCCGTGATCATGTAATGTGTGGCCCTACTGGACATTACGTTCGACTCATCACCGTCGACACTAGACTCCGTATCTGTGTCTGGGTCTGTGTCGACCCACTGAGGTAACGGGCGTTTTAGGGCCCCTGGCGGTGTCTGAGACGCCTGGACAGGCACTAATTGATTTGCCGGCTGTCTCATGTCGTCAACAGTTTTTTGCAAAGTGTTGACATTATCACTTAATTGTTTGAACACGATCATCCAGTCAGGTGTCGACTCCCTAGGGGGTGACATCACTAACGCAGGCAATTGCTCCGCCTCCACATCATTTTCCTCCTCATACATGTCGACACACACGTACCGACACACAGCACACACACCGGGAATGCTCTGATAGAGGACAGGACCCCACGAGCCCTTTGGAGAGACAGAGGGAGAGTCTGCCAGCACACACCCAGCGCTATATATATATACAGGGATAACCTTATATAAGTGTTATTCCCTTATAGCTGCTGTTTATATTGTCATTTGCTGCCAATAGTGCCCCCCCTTCTCTTTTTTACCCTGATTCTGAAGCAGGACTGCAGGGGAGAGTCAGGGAGCCGTCCTTCCAGCGGAACTGTGAGGGAAAATGGCGCTTGTGTGCTGAGGAGATAGGCTCCGCCCCTTCACGACGTCCTTATCTCCCGCTTTTTTGTGTAAAAATGGCAGGGGTTAAAATACATCCATATAGCCCAGGAGCTATATGTGATGTATTCTTTTGCCACCTAAGGTATTATCATTTATATTGCGTCTCAGGGCGCTCCCCCCCAAGCGCCCTGCACCCTCAGTGACCGGAGTGTGAAGTGTGCTGAGAGCAATGGCGCACAGCTGCGGTGCTGTGCGCTACCTTAGTCTGAAAACAGGATTGTCTTCTGCCGCCGATTTCACCGGACCTCTTCGTCTCTTCTGGCTCTGTAAGGGGGACGGCGGCGCGGCTCCGGTGACCCATCCAGGCTGTACCTGTGATCGTCCCTCTGGAGCTAATGTCCAGTAGCCTAAGAAGCCCAATCCACTCTGCACGCAGGTGAGTTCGCTTCTTCTCCCCTTAGTCCCACGATGCAGTGAGCCTGTTGCCAGCAGGACTCACTGAAAATAAAAAAAAAACCTAAATTAAACTTTTATTCTAAGCAGCTCAGGAGAGCCACCTAGCCTGCACCCTTCACGTTCGGGCACAAAAATCTAACTGAGGCTTGGAGGAGGGTCATAGGGGGAGGAGCCAGTGCACACCACCTGATCCTAAAGCTTTTATTCTTGTGCCCTGTCTCCTGCGGAGCCGCTATTCCCCCATGGTCCTTACGGAGTCCCAGCATCCACTAGGACGTCAGAGAAATTCTTATTTTTTGGTCCAAGCTCTGGGATCCATGACGTGATCTTCTGGCCCAGAAATGAAGTGCGCACGACATCATGATGATGACACAGCTGAGGAAATCCTTCCCCTTACAGGGCCTCCCTGACCCCTATATACACTACTGGTGATGGCTCCAGTACCCACATACACAGAGTAGCTGTAGGTTTGTCTGACAGAGGCAGGTTCCGGGGTCCCGTCGGTTTCACACCTCTGTCGCTGTAACACAGGGCAGGCTGGCCTTCAAAGATTTCCTCCAAAGCAAACCACAAATGATCAGTATGATTTTACATTTTAGAGGCAGAAACAGTATAACGATGACACATTACACAGCTCGCTGATTACTAAGTCTGGTTCTATATTCCCCTTATCTGCATAGGATATGCCGGTATGAAGCCTAGGGTTAGATCTGAACGTGAAGAAGAGCTGTTTATACAGGGCGACCTGCAGTCTGAGGATGGGGAGAGTCTCCCTGAAAACTGCACAGGTAGTGTGTTCAATAAATACAGGAATATTCTATAAATATATAGTGTGTGTATATTTAGGGTGACAGGGATTGGTGGATACCTGAGCAGTACGTTGCTCTTCTACATTCTGTTGTGCATATATATTTACAGATGTGTCCTCATAGAACGTTGCCGCAATGCGTCGCAAATCGCGGGATAACGGGAGCGCACGTGTGTACGCACGCACCCGCTATCCATTCCCTTTACATTGGGGACCCGCGGGAGTGATTTAGCGCGGCGTGCTGCGATGTGCTGTGAAGCGCTGCATGCCGCAACAGCAATCCTGTATGTTCATAATTTGCAGGTTACGCAATGGCGAATCACGACGTTGTGATAAAGACTGAGGAAGACGATGAAGAGTCGTATATGAGGAATGGCGAGATGTTTGAGGATGAGGAAAGTCCTGAGACCAGTACAGGTGATTAGTGGAACTGAGATCATTTGTAGGTAAATGCCCAGGAACAGAGAAGGGGAATATTGTATGTGACCCCTAGGCCGGGAGATATAGGGACAATGGTCTACAGGCAGCAGGGTGTATCCTAGTGTGTAGATGGCCGCATACATGTCACTATGACCCTGTTATAACCTATATTCATGTAGACTATGCAGGTTTCCTATTCATCTGATCTGGATTACTTACAGTACGTTCAGCAACACAGATTTGCAGCTCAGTATAATGGAATACCCCTATTCACACTGAGCTGACACCCCGAGTTATTGGCGGGGGCAAGCTGGCACAACCTGGTTTTCCTGGTTTGGTGTGAAAGGGTTGAACCAGGTCGTGCATCCCGGGTCCACTACCAGGGTTATTTCCGGGTCTTACCCAGGTCGGCTGCAGTGTGAAAGGCAGACCCGGGTCATACATGACTTATGTCATGCCTAAAAGGCTGCTGATTGGCTGACTGAGGAGTGCTTGGTGATGGCGTCATCTCCAAGCGTCCTTTGTGAACAGCGACGGCTTGGGAAAAACCCGGGTCCCGGCGGCACTTTGACAGGGTAAGTACATATGCCGACCTGTGTTCAGTATCCTGGGTCAGAGCCGGGGCTTCTGTCTTAAATGGGTATAAGTAATTAATTTCAATATTTGAAATTTATGTATTACTGATGGAACATCCCATTTTACATTTATGTGAAAATAAAAGAAGAATACATACGTTGTGTTTGCAGTTTGGCCCCATGCTTGGCTAGATCCAGGTGACCACGTGTGAGCCTCTTACTGCAGGTGGCAGATCAGCTGACTAACACTCACAGTCAGCTGACTAACACCTTTCTATAACCTGCAGCTGTCAGCTGACTAGAACCTTTACATAACTACAAGTTGGGTTACCCGTACTGCTCTATATCTGTAATGTGATGTCCGCTAACCAGCGTCTTTCACAATACCTGTATTGAATATGTAATCACAATTGAATGCTGAGATTTTTGTGCGCAGAAAGCAATGTGTACCTATGTGCTTTGGGACGGCTGAAGGCTGTGTTTGGGCATATTGATAACGCTTCTAGTTGTCTCATTCTGTTTGGGTTTACGGCTTGGAGAAAGCACTTACAGCAACTGTATTCTGACTATACACCTAAATGACCATAATGTCATTTCTGCTCTATGTAGGGCGTAGTATAAATCCAGAAATCCTGGTGAAGATTGAAGAAGACGGCCGGACGTACGTAATGGGTGATCACCACTTTGAGGAGAGGTACAGCTCTCCGGATGCTAGCCCAGGTAACATAATTATAGTATTATCCAACGCTACACACACTCATTCTGTGTAAAATTAAACGAGTGAAGATACAATTTGTCCGATTCTGTGATTATCTGCACTTCTCTATGTGAATTGCCAACACAAATCCCATATACAGTATACTATAGACTAGAATGAAACAGTGCCCCCTGGTGGCCACATTATCATTACTGTGCTGCAATAGCGATAGATTTCACAGTAATAAAACTGTGCTGTTAGCTGAATGAATATCAGTAGGGCGTTAATCACCTACATTAAGCCAGGCCACCACCCAAATACACCGCTTTTGTAATCTGTAGTGCTATCTCTTTATATTGTTCTACGTTCTTGTTGCACAAGTTCAGCTCCTTCACACCGACACATAGGTTCTGTAAGTGAATTAAGTTCCATGGAGAAACCCGCTAGCGTCCACACATGTTTCTGCACATTGAGCTCCATGTATACGGCGGCCCGTGAAGTGACGTGGTTTTGCTTCCTTCAGAACCACGGACAGAGCCTCCTACATACAATGCGTTTCAGGTGTAGCTAGAGCCTTGAGTCTGCCCCATGTGGTTAGTAAGACCTGGATCGCTCCACTCGCAGTGCAACACCTGCCTAGCTGTCCTTCATCTGCCTGTTAAGCTTATCTTAATAAGGATTTTAATACCTTGAAACATCTAAGCCTCTGAGTTAAGTCACCCGTACCTCCTGTACATAACACATCCGGCTGTAAAGCAAGACGCGTGCACACAGAATGCTACCTAGCGGTCAGTTTTGATGGGATTGGTCATACTGATCACTTTGGGCCGACTCGCATGCCATGATTGGACAGTTGCATCCAGGGTTTCAGGTCCTGTCTCCACTGAAGGACTATGGGAAGGAAACTGGGAGGTCGGATACACAAAGCCTAATTATGTAGATTGCGGCTACACTGCACAGTGGGGCAGATGTATTAACCTGGAGAAGGCATAAGGAAGTGATAAACCAGTGATAAGTGCAAGGTGATAAAGGCACCAGCCAATCAGCTCCAATATGTAAATTAACAGTTGGGATCTGATTGGCTGGTGTGTTTATCACCTTGCACATATCACTGCTTTATCACTTCCTTATACCTTCTCCAGGTTAATACATCTGCCCCAATGTTTGTTATCAATAGTGTTTTTTTGGAATAAATGTTTATATAATCGTATATATATTTCTGGCCTGAAGCTGTTGCATGTTCCGCAGGTGATTTACAAACCTATTTCTCGTAGATTATGTTCTAGTGAAGGTTAAAGAAGAAGAGGAGGAGGAAGAGGAAGGGTGTTACGGGATGGACTTCCAGCCTCATGCAATGAAAATGATTCGTCCTCACACCAGCTCAGGTGAGCGACTCTCCACCCCGTAACAGCTGAGTAAGGTTGTCGATGTTGTGGGAACAAAGTCGGTTGATGACGCATGTGCTTCCTGAGTTATTGCGCCCCCAGGTAATATTAGCACCTAATTATAAGCGCTAGGTGTTGTCAGTCCAATATTATGCGCACGGCTGGTGAACTAGGTCTGGCGGGTAGGGTAGTGAATATATTGTGGATACATTTATGTCGGCTACTTTTCAATGCTATTTTCGGGATGCGGTCAATTTATCTACAATCAGAATCCCGATGGTCAAAATACCGACATTTAAACTGCCGACAGATCAAAAAGTCAACATGAACTTTTTATGTTTTTTTTTTTAGTTGAAACTGACTTGTTCATACTTTACCATCCCAGTGGATCTGGAGGGGGAATATAATAGTGTGATGAGCGTGTTCCCAAAGCATGGCGAGCGCAGCAGTACACTTATGCGGTGTCCATGTCGACCTATGTTGACATACACACACAAAAACAAAGAAAACGTGTCGATTTCTTGACCTGTCGACATTTTAAATGTCCGTATTTTGACCTTGTTGGTATTTTGACCATCAGGATTTTGATTGTAGGTATTTCATACTAAACCCGCAATTTTCCAGCGATTTCAGTGGCAGTAAAGTAGCAGCTGCCGTATAAACCAGTTGCCACACGGCAGGTGTGCCGCAGCCGTCCTGTTGTGCTGCGCTAATTGAAGTCGACCACAGATCTAAATGAAATTGTCCTGGAATTGCATTGAAAACGGGCGCACTCTCTTAGGAATTCCAGTAGATAACATTTAAATCTGATTTATTCACGATTTCATAATGCCGCTTCCCTTTTCCTGCTGCATGTGACGGACCAGGAAAATACGGGAGGGTCCACAGGATGTCTTCCAAAATGGTCATCGACATTGATCAGTTGATTCATATGGTGCAAGACCGTCCGGAGCTGTACGACCCCAAAGTGCCTTCCTACGCCGATAGGTACAAGAAGAGGAAAGCCTGGGAGGAGATCTGCTCGGCGGTGGTCCCGGACTGGGAGCTGTGCAGCGAAAAGGAGAAAAATATCAAAGGTACACCTCATCCTATGTGACCAAGACTTACGTATACATTCTTATAATAAATACTCACATCTACAGATGTGTCCTCATACATCAATGCAGCAGTCGTGGCAAACAGCTCCTTGGCGCACCAGGTGCCATAAGACTGCTAGTGTCTAGGGTGCAACAGGAGACTGCTGATTAATTTGGTGTGCGACACTTGTATATCTGTGTGCGAGTGAGTCTCTGAATCTGTACACGAAGTGCTACAATGTAGCAGCCGCAGCTTTTTTCCAATACAAGTTCTGTTCTGTTCCGTATTCAGACTCAGGCACACACAGATATATCACATCAACAACTGCAGAATATTACGGCGATTGTAACAAAAAAGAAAAAAATAGCTCCGTTCTGTAAGTCTGTAAAATGTTCTCTGTGACCTATACGTTTCCATATGGATGGATAGAAGAGTCTTACTGTAGAATCTACATCTGGAACTCACGATATAGAGCCAGCATTTTATGTAACAGTTTACGCCCTAGCCGATCCTGCTTTCAGGCATATAATTGTTTCATTGTAATTATACCATAGCTGACATTGAGGCAATTAGGCTGATTCTGAGGTTGGAGCAAACCCAAAAAAGAGAAGTCACTGTGCACCTGGGTAACACCATACTGTACTACAGGTGGGGCAGATGTAACCTCTGCGCCTGGGTAATACCATGCTGCACTGCAGGTGGGGCAGATGTAACCTCTGTACCTGGGTAACACCATGCTGCACTGCAGGTGGGGCAGATGTAACCTCTGCACCTGGATAATACCATGCTCCACTGCAGGTGGGGCAGATGTAACCTCTGCACCAGGATAATACCATGCTGCACTGCAGTTGGGGCAGATGTAACCTGTGCACCTGGGTAATACCATGCCACACTGTAGGTGGGGCAGATGTAACATGCAGCGAGATTTAGATGTAAGAGGGGTGTGTCTAAGCAGTGTAAAAAGGACAGTAACTTTGCATCTGGAACAAACCATGTTGCCATACAGGGGGTGCAAATACATGTATAATGTTTGCATGCCGGGTAAATACCAGCAGCTTTTGCATGTAGCCCACAAATGCTGGGCGGCTGTATTTTTCTTGCATTACTCTCAACTCAGAATCGGCCTCATGGGGGAATTCAGTTAGCCCTAATATAATTTTGGTTCAAAACACAGAGTTTTTCATGCTTTTTTATTTTCATTCATTTTTTGTTAGATTTTTTTTGGAGCTATTCAACAAGCCCCCGTTTTTTGCGCCCAAAATAATATTACTTTTTTGGCTGGGGAAAACATGTGTGATAAGTTCATGAACTTATGTGTTTTCGCTGTTGCATGTTTGATAACCGTCTTTTATCCTAGATTTTGTTGGAGCCTGCTGAGGTCCCGAAAAAAAATCCCAGATAAGTGTCAGCGTTGGGCTGACTTCGGGGATAATTGTATAGACCCAGGGGATCAATTAGCCCACGGTAACTTACCACAGCTAGCTGAATTCCCCCCTTAATGTGTCTATGTATGGAAGGGTTTAGATTTAAAAATACTGTCCATGCAAGGTACATATTAGGTGTTTATTTTCATTATTTACAGTTAAATGACCAATATATGCGCTGGGTATGGGATCCTGGTGGCCAGCATACCGACACAGTTATCCCGGCCACCAAAATCCCGGCGGGGGGGCGAGCACAACAAAGCCTCTTTGCTGGCTCGCTGTGCTTGCCACGGGTTCTATTCCCACTCTATAAGTGTCGTGGACCCCCACGAGTGGGAATAGCCCTGGCGCAGCTGTCGCCATTCTCCGCAGTCAGGATCCTGGCATCTGTACTCTGACCACCGGGATAGTAACTACATCCCCACTATATGTTGTGCTGTGCATAAACTATAAACTATCACTATATTCAAAATATATATGATCAACTACCAGGATCAACTACCGATATGAGATGAGATCATTTTGATTGATATATGTTTTTTTTTCTGTGCACATAATTTTATCTTTCAGTACATTTATCAACTTAAAACGGCAATAACTAAGGATAACTGTCACGATAACAAGGTAGATAGATAACAAGGTCGCGTTGTACGCCAAACCTCTGTACTCCTATCTTGGTATTGGAGCTTTTAGGACCTGTCCATATGATTAATTTGCAAATACGAATTTTTTGGGGGATATTGTATTCTCTAGTGACGCTTTAATGATATGTTTTGCATGCTTTCTTCTATAGCTCCTCATTTTCATGTGGTTATTTTGCATACTGTAAATCTACTCTATCCATCGGTGGCGTGTGATTGGGTCTAGCGGATGTGTTTATATCGACCACTATATTAATTTCTAATTTGGAAATGCTTGTACCTTTCGCAGTTTGTGTGAAATCTGTGTTCTGCCTACAGCCAAAGAAATTCAGACACGATGGCGATCCCTTAAAGACTGCTTCCGGAGGGAGCTCACTTTACAGAAGAAACTGGAGAAAAGTGGAATTCCGACCAGTCGCAGGAGGAAATACGTTCACTACGACGGTCTTCTGTTCTTAGAACCTACTATGAAGCTGCGAGAGTGAGTGACGCACATTTCTATGCAACTACTAAGTTTCGAGTTTGGGGTCCGACGGGTTCCGCTAATGAGACTTGCTGCAGGTGAAAAAAAACAGCGGCCAAGACTTTCCGCTATTCTATTAGAAAATCTCAATGGGAGTCAACGCGGCTTTCAGTTTGCAGCCCCTGAGTAAGTGAGAAGTAGGGAAAAATCTTTATATTAAGGTACAAATTAATGAATACAATTAAAGGGATTTAAATAGTATGATGAGAGTTACTAGTGTTTTTCCTCCAATATTTTTAAACTTACTGAAAAACTATTTAAAATCACATTATTTCTGTACCCCAAAATAAGAGGCTTTAATTTGGGGTTAAGATTTTTTACTATAATTTACTATAAAATAGCTCAGGTGCGGCAATGTAAACCATGCTGATAATAGCCCGTGAAGACTGCAGTCAAATCTCGGCATAACGCAGTTACTTGAATCTGTCTGCTTAGTCTTCGCTGTCTGGCCACTAACTCTCTTTCCGGTTTTCTTACAGCATCAAGGACCCGGTTGAAATTTTACAGCCAATCGATGTAGAACAAGTAGCCAGCCCCACCCAACCACCACCGCCGCCGCCTCCTCTGCCTCCACCACCTCCGCCGCCTCCTCCTCCTGCATCCACACCAGCTCCAACTCCGGCAGCACCAAAACGCAATAAGAAGAAAGCTGCGAATACATCCGAATCCGAGTGGGAAAAACACCTATTAAGCGTCATGAACACTCTTAAAAAGAAGACGGAGCAAAAATCGGATCCGGATGAGATCTTTCTGAGGAGCCTGCTGCCCTTCGTCAAAAAAGTTCCGGAACACCAGAAAATAGATATGCAGCTGAGCATGATGCATGTGGTGAAAAAGTTTATGGGACCGGTACAACCGGCGGCAAAAACATCCACGTGGAAAAGTGTTAACTCTGCCAACATTCCACGACATCATCCGTCTTCTGAACAGACTCCATTCACACCCTCCCAGAGGCACAGCTACCTGCGCCCCACGTCGCCACAACCCTCCTTCCCGGCGTTTGACCCCTCTTACAAGCCCACATCCTCTCACCCACAGCCACCACCATTTCCGTACCCTCAGGAACAAGAGTTCTTGCAAGGTCAACAGCCTTATTCATCTCCGTCCTCTTCCTCGTCCTCCATAAACCCTTCCCCACAAACCCATAGAGACTCCTCATACTACTTTGATTTGTAGTAAATGAATTGTTGTGTTGGAAATGTATATTTTATATCTATATATATTATTTTTTTATAATGTTATTTATATTGCCCTCACATCTCTTGTAGGTTGTTGTGCAGGGCTGTCATAGTCCAGAAGATACTGTGTAACGCCCTGTGATTGTACCCAGAACTCTGCGTATTGCGGATGATGGGGTTAAAGTAAAAAGAAAAGAGAAAAGAAAAATTCAGACTCTTTATTTGGATGACGTTTAACTAGAGATCATCCCGCTTGGCCTAAGACGTTACTTAGGGTTAGAAACAGGTGTTCTATAGCGATAAGGCTCTCTGGACATACATGTTTCTGATTGGGTGAGAGCTCACAACTCATGAACAGCCAATAACAGATTTGTGATTTAACGCTAAAATAACCAGGTTTAGAGACCTATTGAAATAACCAGGTTTGGTAGACCTGTTATTCCAGGGAAAACATACTGAGGTATCTCAATTAAATCTAATACATGGTTATCTGTGCAACAACAATGATGTAACCTGTAATAGAAGAATCAGACACTAATTTCCTAGTTTGTACTAGGAAAT
Source organism: Pseudophryne corroboree (assembly GCF_028390025.1). Lineage (NCBI taxonomy): Eukaryota > Metazoa > Chordata > Amphibia > Anura > Myobatrachidae > Pseudophryne > Pseudophryne corroboree. Next base: position 455,222,311 of record NC_086451.1, read on the forward strand.
TAGCAGTATGTCCCTAGGTTGCCTACTGATAACGTGTTTTTTGCCCCAAATGCCAAAATGCATATGGGCTGACTCAGAATTAGAAGAAAAGGAAAATAAAGGCAGATTTGCACCTTGGCAAAACCATATTGCATGTTGGGGTGGGGAGATTTAAATCATGCAGATTTAAATCATATCAAGTGGGGAGGGACGTGTCCTGGCTGAACTGTAAATAGGAGTGAAAATAAAGCTACATAGCATTTGTGGACTACATGCAAAAGCAGCCGGTATTTACCCTGCATGCAGACATTATAAATGCATTTACTCCCCTTGCACTGGTTGCATCTTGGTTTGCTCCAGGAGCAAATTGCTTCTTCTTTTTTTCATGCATTGCTCCCAACAGCCCCGTAGCTGCATCATTCAAAAATGCACAATGTAGTGTTTATTTTTGCAGTGAAGCCTGAGACCACCACCTAAAAGCCTTCCAGCCCATAATTAGGGGTCCAATACTTAATTTGCCCAAGAGACTCTTTTGGCTGAGGCAGTGGTTCCTCAAATCACTACTCAAGGCACCCTAATGATCCAGGTTTTTAGGATTACCATGCTTGAGCACAGGTGACTTAATTAGTACCTCATTTATTTTTACCAAGCCAACTGTGCTCAGCCGTGGATATCCTTGAAACCTGGACTGTTGGGGTGCCTTGAAGACCGAGTTTGGGAACCCCTGGGGTGAGGAAATGCTAACCAGGTGTTCCTCATCCCAAAAACATCTGTACAGGTGAATGTTGCTGCCTCTGTTCCAGTGATTTCTGGATTTCTTATCTGCTAAGATTCCCTTGTTGGTCTTATCTCCTTGCTGGACTTGTGGTACCCTGAGCAGGAGCAGAGGAGGGTTACATAGGAAATCATTCTGTTTCTCAGCGTCCTGCCTCCTAGCAGTGACGCCTGTCTCTCCTTACAGCACTGCGGGACTTATTGATAAGCAGGATAAAATCTGCATCTCCTGGTGCTACATTGTACTGCCAGGGTTCTGCTGTTTTTCCTATTAACAGGGCCTTATTCAGAGTGGGATGCAGCAGCGGCATTTGCACGCTCGGCCGCGTCCCGAGGCTCTGCGCACACACAGCGGCTGTAGTGTGATTGCATTCCCGAATGATGTGATTGCATAATGATTGACAGGTTGCAGGCATCGAAGGGGGGGGGGAGCAGGAAACGCAGGCATATCATGGTCGTTTTCAGGGCTGGCCAATGGCGTCTGTCATGATTCCTGGTGCGCGGATCCTCCAGATACGCCAATCTGAGAATTTCCACCTGTGGCACCTTTCTGGTTACCTCAGCGCATGTGGTAAATCAACACTATCACTGCCACCAGCAGAAGTACCAGGCTAAGCCCAGGGAGAGCTTCTGCTCTCATCTGCACACACAATTACTAATACTTAAAAAATATAGGTAACGTGCCACTCGGGGTCTTCAGTTATAAACACAGAAACCAGAACTAAAAAAGAGGATTTTAATACCTACCGGTAAATCCTTTTCTCCTAGTCCGTAGAGGATGCTGGGGTCCACTTCAGTACCATGGGGTATAGATGGTTCCGCAGGAGCCATGGGCACTTTAAGACTTTTCCAGAGTGTGAACTGGCTCCTCCCTCTATGCCACTCCTCCAGACCTCAGTATAGGAACTGTGCCCAGGGAGACTGACATTTCGAGAAAAGGATTTACTTTTAAGCCAACGGTGAGATTCATACCAGCTCACACTTCAACCATGCCGCACAACATGACATTCAACATAACACATAACAACGGGCATGAACTATTGCAGCAACATGCTGAAAATAATTTGAACACAACACTTGTGTACTACAACAAAATAACAACTGCAGGTAAAGTACGCACTGGGTTGGGTTCCCAGCATCCTCTACGGACTAGGAGAAAAGGATTTACCGATAGGTATTAAAATCCTGTTTTCTCATACGTCCTTGAGGATGATGGGGTCCACTTCAGTACCATGGGGTTATACCAAAGCTCCAGTACGGGCGGGAGAGTGCGGATGAGCCTGCAGCACCGATTGACCAAACTTTAGGTCCTCATCGGCCAAGGTGTCAAACTTGTAGAATTTAGCAAACGTGTTTGTCCCTGACCAAGTAGCTGCTCGGCAAAGTTGTAAAGCCGAGACTCCCCGGGCAGCCGCCCAGAATGAGTCCAACAACATGACCACTTTCCAAGTGAGAAATTTTAACTCCATCTCCTGGAGAGGTTCAAACCAATCCGATTGAAGCAACACCACGTTAAGATCCCATGGTGGCACAAATGGAGGTTGGATGTGCAGAACCCCTTTCACAAATGTCTGAACTTCTGGAAGGGAGGCCAATTGTTTTTGAAAGAATACGGACAAGGCCGAAATCTGGACCTTGAATGAACCCAATCGTAAGCCAGCATCCACACCTGCCTGAAGAAAATGGAGAAAACGTCCTAACTGAAACTCTCCCGTTGGAGCCTTCTTGGTCTCACACCAAGAAACATATTTTCTCCAAATACGGTGGTAATGTCTAGACGTTACTCCTTTCCTGGCCTGAATAAGAGTGGGAATTACTTCTTTGGGAATACCCTTTCGGGCTAGGATCCGGCGCTCAACAGCCATGCCGTCAAACATAGCCGCGGTAAGTCTTGATACAGGCACGGCCCCTGCTGCAGCAGGTCCTCGCGAAGAGGAAGAGGCCGAGGATCTTCTATGAGTAACTCCTGAAGATCTGGATACCAAGCCCTCCTTGGCCAGTCTGGGACAATGAGGATCGCTCAAACCCTTGCTCTTCTTATGATCTTGAGAACTTTGGGAATTAGTGGAAGTGGAGGGAAGAAATACACCAACCAAAACACCCACTGGGTCACTAGTGCATCCACTATTATTGCTTGAGGGTCTCTCGACCTGGAACAATATCTCTGAAGCTTCTTGTTGAGACGAAATGCCATCATGTCTACTTGAGGAACTCCCCAAAGACCTGTCACCTCTGCGAAGACTTCTTGGTGGACGCCCCATTCTCCTGTTACATTGTCCGACTGGATCTGTACGGGTTGATCTTAAAGAAGATGCACCGCTTGTAGAAGGCCGTTGTAAATGGCTCTCAACTCCAGAACGTTTATGTGAAGACAGGTTTCCTGACTTGTCCATCTTCCTTGTAAGCTTTCCCCCTGTGTGACTGCTTCCCAGCCTCGGAGACTTGAATCCGTGGTTACCAGGACCCAGTCCTGAATCCCGAACCTGCGTCCCTCTAATATGTGAGAACTGTGTAGCCACCACAGGAGCGAAATCCTGGCTTTGGAGAACAGGATTATCTTCCGGTGCATGTGTAGGTGGGATCCGGACCACTTGTCCGACAGGTCCCACTGGAATACTCTGGCATGGAATCGGCCAAACTGTATGGACCCGTAGGCCGCTACCATCTAACCCGACAGCCGAATGCATTGATGGATCGACAATCTTGTTGGTTTAAAAATTTGTTTGACCATTCTCTGGATTTCTAGAGCTTTTTCTACAGGAAGAAAAACCCTCTGTACTTCTGAGTCCAGTATCATCCCCAAAAAGGACAACCTCGTCGTCGGTTCTAACTGCGACTTTGGAATGTTCATGATCCAACCGTGTTGTTGGAGCACTGACAGGAAGAGTGCAATGTTCTGCACCAACCTTTCCCTGGACCTCGCTTTTATCAGGAGATCGTCCAGGTAAGGAATTATATTGACTCCTTGCTGTCGAAGGAGGACCATCATCTCCGCCATCACCTTGGTGAATACCCTCGGTGCCGTGGAGAGTCCGAACCGCAACGTCTGAACTGGTAATAACAATCCTGTACTGCGAATCTCAGATGTGGAGGATAAATGGGAACATGTAAGTAGGCATCTTTTATGTCTACTGACCCCATGAAGTCCCCTTCCTCCAGACTGGAAATCACTGCCCTCAGGGATTCCATCTTGAACTTGAACCTTTGCAGGTAGAGATTCAGTGTTTTCAGGTTTAGAATCGGTCTGACCGAGCCGTCCGGTTTCGGAACTACGAATAGGCTTGAATAAAACCCTTCTCCTTGTTGTGACAAGGGAACCAGGACAATGACTTTGATCCTGACACAATTTTTGTATTGCTGCTGCTACCACTTCCCTGTTTGGGACAGAAGCTGGTAAGGCCGATTTGAAAAATCGGCATGGGGGAACGTCTTGAAACTCCAGTTTGTACCCGTGGGACACTATTTGTAAGATCCACGGGTTAAGGCCAGATTAAACCCAGAACTGACTGAAGAGTTTCAGACGTGCCCCCACCTGAGCGGACTCCCGCAAGGGAGCCCCAGCGTCATGCTGAAGATTTGGCAAAAGCAGAGGTTGATTTCTGCTCCTGCGATCCTGGAGACGCTGCAGACTTTTTTTTCCTTTTCCCCTTCCTTTACCCGCAAACAAAGGGGAACTTTTACCCTTTTTGTATTTATTGGGCCGAAAGGACTGCATAAGAGAGTGATGTGTCTTTTTTGCCGGCGCAGGAGCGTTAGGCAAGAATGTCGACTTCCCTGCGGTAGCCGCAGAAACTAAGGCATCCAGGCCATCTCCAAACAAGGCCTCGCCTTTATACGGGAGAGCCTCCATATTCCTTTTGGAATCTGCGTCAGCATTCCATTGGCGAATTCACAACGCCCTCCGTGCTGAGACCGCCATGGTAGCGGCTCTTGATCCCAAGAGACCAATATCTTTCATTGCTTCTAGCATGTACGCAGCAGCGTCTTTGATATGACCTAACTTTAGGAGAATCTCGTCTCTATCTATTGTGTCAATGTCTGATGACAAGTTTTCCGACCACTTTTCAATAGCACTACTCACCCACGCACAGGCAATGGTAGGTCTGAGTAGTGTCCCATTGGCCACATAAATAGATTTCAACGTAGTCTCCAACTTGCGGTCTGCCGGCTCCTTAAGAGAAGCCGTCCCAGGCGCAGGGAGAATCACCTTTTTTGTTAAACGTGACTGGGCACTGTCCAAAACGGGGGGTGACTCCCAACTTTTCCTGTCCTCTGCAGGGAAAGAGTAAGCTACCTGAATTCTTTTGGGAATCTGGAATTTCTTTTCAGGATTCGCCCAGACACCCTCAAAGAGACTGTTCTGCTCATGAGAAGGAGGAAAAGTTACATTACTTTTCTTTTCTTTATAAAAGTAAGCATTCTCCTGTGTCAAAGGAAGGGGCTCCATAACTTCTAACACCCCCTTTATAGCAATAATTATGTATTGTATGTTTTTTGCTAATTTTGTATCTATTCCCCTGGAATCACTAGTGTCGACACAGGAGTCAGAGTCCGTGTCAGTATCAGTTTGTACTACATGTGCAAATGACCTTTTATGTGACCCAGAGGGATCCCCTGTGGATGAAAAAGCAGAACTCTGAAAAATCACATCTTCGACAGATTTTCTCCAACTTTCTGCATGAGACTCAGACTTATCCAATCTCTTACTGATATGATTCACACTATCACGTAATTCTTTCACCCATTCAGGCTCGTGGTGTGCCGGCAGCGCCACCACATTACAACTCTGTGTCCCTAAAATGGCTCCCTCAGGGAAAGAGCTCCCTGCCTCAGACATGTCACACACGTGCACAATCACACCACAGACACTCCGGGGCTTAATCGGGGACAGACCCACAGTAAAAGCTGTCAGAAGGACACAGAAAGGAATTGCCAGTTCACAACTCAGCGCCTAAAGAAAAAATCCCTGTGTCGCATACTTTGTACACAGAGACAAAATCCCTGTGCACTTTTTACACAGAAACCTTCAAGCGCTTTATATTATAAATAATAGGTTTTAGCACAGAATATCACCCCCCCCCTTTTTTTTGCACCCTGATACTTGATTCAGAAGTGGAGAGGAGGATCAGCGTTTCTTGCCCTGCAGCTGCTGGGAGAAAATGTTGCTGAGCAGTGTGTTGGCTGCCTGATGAAGAAGCCCCGCCCCCTGTAATGGCACGTTTTTCCTCAGCTCATAGAATATATATTTATACTGGCGGGGGTGTAGGACAGTGTAAATACAAAGTACGTTTCATGCTGCCCAGCCCCCCCCCCCCCCCCCCGCGCGCCCTGCACCTTGCTGTGCGCTGTGTTATGGATAGCATGTTCGCGCAGTGTTCCCGCCCGCTGCGCGGTACCTTGAGCTGTCACGATGACCGGAGGAGATCCCTCTCTGTAGATCTCCGGTATAATACTCATGGCTCTGTTAGGGGGGTGACGGCGTGCTGTGGGAGTGAGCGCATAGCCGCAGCTAGCGTTCAGTACCCTTCAGGAGCTAATGGTGTCCTGTCAGCAAGAATCAGAGCCATGAAACGCTTTAGGAAGTTGGTTCCTACTTCTTCCCCCTAAGTCCCACGAAACAGGGAGACTGTTGCCAGCAGTCTCCCTGAAAATAAAAAACCTAACATAAGTCTTTCAGTGAAACTCAGTAGAGCTCCACTGGAGTGTGACCAGTCTGCCTGGGCACATTTTCTAAACTGAGGTCTGGAGGAGGGGCATAGAGGGAGGAGCCAGTTCACACTCTGGAAAAGTCTTAAAGTGCCCATGGCTCCTGCGGAACCGTCTATACCCCATCTTCAAATCTTATAGTTATCATTATAGGACCTAGTCTCTCACTGGACCCACCTCAACGACAATGAACAATTTTCAGAGCAAGTTTTCCATATTTAATCCTACTGCAATGCACAAGCAGCTCCCACCTCTTGGGATTTCTTTAACCCTTCCAGAGTGGACTAGGTCTCCGCTTACACTTTGGGGTTTCTGATGCATTCTAGCAGGGACAGAATCCCTTATCTTTAATTGCTTGTTTGAAGCTGGGGAACTAGGACTGTGTAAACAAACTGTAGCTCTGTGATCCAACAGGCCAGGAAGAGGGTTTCACACCTCGGCAGACCTAGGGGTAAATTTACTAAAACTTCTAAAAGTGAAAAGAGGTGATGTTTTTCATAGCAGCCAATCAGATTCTCTCTATCATTTCATAGGATGCAATAAATAAATTATAGACAGAATCTAATTGTTTGCTATGGGCAACATCACCTCTTTTCACTTTTAGAAGCTTTAGTAAATTTACCCCCTGTTGTCTCTCCGTGGATTGTATTCCCAACAGAACTTGCTTCAACACTTTGATCACGGCTTCATAGAGAATGCCAGGGCCATTAGCATTTTAGCTCTGGACTCCTGGGGTACATGAGGAAACACTAGCAAGGCAATTAGCTTTCCAACCATTTGACATGCAAAGACATTTAACTTGTACAATACACTGATACATCACTCCGTTAGAATAAGACAGTTTTTTAATCATGCCCTGCGAGTGGAAACATGGCGGCAGTGCCCCAGCATACACAGCCGTGCTGCATAGGCAGGGGTCAACCTCTATTTGAGGTTTCCGCGCCACACATGCTGGGCGGCCTTGCCCTGTGCTGGGTGCAGCCCCTAGCATGTGATTTCAGCGATTAGGAAAATCTGCGACCAACTCTGAATAACCCCCAAAATGTTTGTGGATTTTAGACTATATTGGGTCACTGCTCTTGTATTCGGTGTGGTTCCTGCTGCTGCTTTACTGCATCTAACTAGACATTGTCTTTGCTTTTTCTCACCATATCTATTTTATTTATACATTTTGCCCTAATCTATTTCTCACTACACAGGGTTACAGAAACTCCGTGTGAGCAGGCCTTAATAACACAATTACAGCAGTATGGGGGCCTACGCCCTAACAACTGGTATCTCCGAGTCCATGCACATAGATCTCCAACTAGTAATGGCTGCATAGAACACTGGTGCGGCACCCTGCTGCCCGTAGCACTGCTGCCGAGTTGCCTGGAGCATACTTTGCAGTCTGTAGGGCTGTCCTAAACGCCCCGGGCAGTGCTGTGCTTCCTAATGCCAGTGGCCCCGACCCCTAGCATCACAAATTTTGGGGCTGCATAGACCATACTTGCCTACTCTCCCGGAATGGCCGGGAGGCTCCCGAAAATCGGGTGACCCTCCCGGCCCCCCGGAAGAGCAGGCAAGTCTCCCGATTTGCGGGGTCCCCCCTGCCCGTCCGCCCACTTAGTGTGTAAAGTGGGCGGTCCGGGCAGTCGATGACGCGATTCTTGCTGAATCGCGTCATCATAGTCACGCCCCCTGCAGTGTAATGCCGGTGATCGCGGCATTACAGAGCGGGGGCGTGGCTTAAAGGAGGTGGCACTGTGACCCCGCTCTTGCTCCGCCCCCGTCCTGCCCTTGCTCCGCCTCCGGCCACCCCCTCCTTTACAGCACAGCCTCCCCTGCCCGCCCGCTGAGCCGACCTGGCTGCTCTCTCCCGCAGAGAGCAGCCAGAATATCGGTAAGTATGGCATAGACCCATGCTTGCACCTTGATAAACATACAGGTTTTTTATTAGCGTAAATGTACTCTGGGCCCTCGGTCAGCCCTTCTACATTATGTGTAGTGCAGAGATAGGTAGATGGTAGAGACCAGAATGCCAGAAAGAATAAGAAGCAACATAAAAAGCTGTTTCTGTGCTGCCCCTTGAGGTGTGCAGCCCTGACCATGTGCCTAGTTGGCCTAACAGTGAATGTAGAGGTATAGGAGGCGCTGGGAGCATAAATGAATGGACAGATACAACATATGTGTACAGACCACTGATGCAGGTGAAACTCAGACAATTAAAATATCGTGCAAACGTTCATTTATTTCAGTTATTCAACTTAAAAGGAGAAACTAATATATTATATAGACTCATTACATGCAAAGTGAGATATTTCAACCCTGTATTTGTTATAATTTTGATGATTGTGGTTTACAGCTTAAGAAAACCCCAAATCCAAAATCTCAGAAAATTAAAATATTACAAAAAATAAAAAAGGATTTTAAATACAGAAATGTCAGCCCTCTGAAAAGTATAATCATGCATATGTACTCATTACTTGGTTTGGGCCCCTTTTGCATGAATTACTGCCTCAATGCGGCGTGGCATGGATTCTATCAGCCTGTGGCACTGCTGAGGTGTTATGGAAGACCCGGATGCTTCAATAGCAGCTTTCAGCTCTTCTGCATTGTTCCGTCTCACGCCTCTCATCTTTCTCTTGGCAATGCCCCATAGATTATCTATGGGGTTCAGGTCTGGCGAGTTTGCTGGCCAATCCAGCACAGTAATCCCACGGTCATTGAACCAGGTTTTGGTACCTTTGGCAGTGTGGGCAGGTGCCAAGTCCTGCTGGAAAATGAAGTCAGCATCTCCATAAAGCTTGTCTGCTGAAGGAAGCATGAAGTGCTCTAAAATGGCCTGTTAGACAGCTGCGTTGACTCTGGACTTAATACAGCACAGTGGACCAACACCAGCAGATGACATGGCTCCCCAAATCAACACAGACTGTGGAAACTTCACACTGGACTTCAAGCATCATGGATTGTGTGCCTCTCCATTCTTCCTCCATACTCTGGGACCTTGGTTTCCAAATGAGAGGCAAAATTTGCTCTCATCAGTAAAGAGGACTTTGGACCACTGAGCAACAGACCAGTTCTTTTTTTTCTTAGCCCAAGTAAGACGCTTCTGACGTTGTTTGTTGTTCAGGAGTGACTTGACAAGAGGAATACGACATTTGAAGCCATGTCCAGGATCCGTCTATGTGTGGTGGCTCTTGATGCACTAACTCCAGCCTCAGTCCACTTCTTGTGAAGCTCCCCCACACTTCTGAATGGCCTTTTCCTGACAATCCTCTCCAGGCTGCGGTCATCCCTGCTGCTTGTGCACCTTTTTCTTCCACACTTTTCCCTTCCACTTAACTTTCTATTAATGTGCTTTGATACAGTACCTTGAGAACATCCAACTTCTTTTGCAATTTCCTTTTGAGGCTTTCCCTACTTGTGGAGGGTGTCAATGATGGTTTTTTGCACGACTGTCAGGTCAGCAGTCTACCCCATGATTGTGACTTGTACTGAACCAAACTGAGAGACCATTTAAAGGCTCTGGAACCCTTTGCATCTGGTTTGGATTAATTATCTGATTAGGGTGTGACACTTTGAGCCTACAATATTGAACCTTTTCACAATATTCTAATTTTCTGAGATTTTAGATTTGGGGTTTTCTTAAACTCTAAACCACAATCATCAAAATTATAACAAATAAAGGCTTGAAATATCTCACTTTGCATGTAATGAGTCTATATAATATATTAGTTTCACCTTTTAAGTTGAATTACTGAAATAAACGAACTTTTGCGCGATATTCTAATTTTCTGAATTTCACCTGTATTATTGGAAGGTTCTCGTATACTATTGAACCAGAAAAGGCCAGTTAAAGAAACGTGTTTCTCTTACAAATGTAAAGAAATCAATATGTACATCCAATGTAAGAGAATTAAACATACGTACAAGTTTTACACATTTATGTAGTCGGGTTGGGTATGGGATCCTGACAGGATGCAGGCGGGCAGAATACCGTCACTTTTGTATTAAATCTGCTAACCCTTTTCTTTACCCACAGCTTAACCCTCCCTTCCTGTAGCTTAAACCTAACACCCCTCCACCTTCCCGCCGGCATCTACATACCTGTGGTTGTGGGTGGGATTATGTCATAGTTACCTACTTTGCTGCCTCCTCCTCCGGGAGGAGGCAGCGTTGTAGGTGTATGGGGAGCGTGGCCGGCACAGGATAGGCGGTCCGGGGGCGTGGCCTGCAGCAGGATGGGCGGTCCGGGGGTGTAACATCAGGGTCGCGTCATCGTGACCCCGCCCCCCGCTGTGCTGAGAAACGAGCCGCTGCATAGCGGGGGGCAGAGTTACGATGACGCGATTCAGCGCGAATCGCGTCATCGGATCCCCTCGGGCCGCCCGCTTGTTCTCTGCTGCGGGCGGCCAAGGGGGAAAGCGGGAGGCTTGCCCACCTTTCCGGGGGGCCGGGAGGGTCACACGATTTTCGGGAGCCTCCCGGCCATTCCGGGAGGGTAGGCAAGTATGGATTATGTGTTCCAGATTAAAATGATTGTAGATATGTGAAACAGTAAATCTGTGCTTTGTAAATGTTATAGATTGGTTTGTCTGGTTCATACAATACAAAACTTCACGTGTACAAACCAGTTTGTGGTTTGTTTGTTTTTAAATGCCATGTGACTTTTTTTAAATTACATTTTTATTTTATTTGCAGTTTTTTTTCTTTTTAACACTTTAGTAGTGGGGTTGGATTGTCCCACAGGGGTACAGGGGAAATTCCTGGTGGCCCCCTCAGTCTGAGGACCCTTCCTCCTCCCTTATGAGTCAGGTTCCAGATCTGCTGTCACATTGTCACTCTGTTAGTGGGTCAGTAACCTGGCGAGCAGGACCAGTGATTGTGGTGATGACAATATGTTAGGATGCAGCATATCCAAATACTAAAATGTAAAAGATTTTCAATTCATGTTTGTTACTTTATATTCTCTATTATTAAGCTATTTGTATATTATTCTTATTGTTTTTCTGCTGCCTTGGATTTCCATCCAGTATTTTAGCTTACCAGCTTCTCCACACAGCCTCACGCATTTTTATAGACTGTGCTAGATACATGACAGCTGGAAGCTGATTAGTTGCTATGGGCAACTTCTCACTCTATCTCTCAAAGTTGCCGAATCTCCCCTTCAGAGTAAAACTTAAGCTGGGTACACTCTGGTAGATATATATCTGCAGATATATGTATAGCCAGGTCCATACATACTGCCCGATCCGTCGTGACTGATGTCATGAACTGGGCGGGCATTTTCGTGTTTACGGGTGGTGGGCTGCCCGCCCGTACACACACACAACGATGCACCAGTATATATGTAGATATATTTGTCATCGTGTGTGCTGCAGGGCTGACGTGATATGTCTGTGAACTACGACGTTCACAGACATATTTGGTACACACTGGCCGACGGGCCAGTGATATATCGGCCGTTCAATAGAACGGCCAATATATCGGCCATTGTGTACCCAGCACTAGGGAGAAACTTAGGCCTTGGAGAGAGATAAAGTACCAACCAGCTCCTGTCATTTTTCAAACCCAGCCAGTAACATGGCAGTTAGGAGATGACTGGCTGGTACTTTATCTCTCTCCAAGGCCTCTAACCTGAACTGCTGTCAGTTACTTGTCCTGTGTTTGTGTTTTCTCAGTTTTAGTTGGTATGGCTACATGTTTGTATTGCTGCGTATGATGGAGGTCATTCCGAGTTGTTAGCTCGCAAGGCGATTTTAGCAGAGTTGCTCACGCTAAGCCGCCGCCTACTGGGAGTGAATCTTAGCTTCTTAAAATTGCGAACGAAAGATTTGCAATATTGCGAAAAGACTGCTCTGTGCAGTTTCTGAGTAGCTCCAGACTTACTCGGCATCTGCGATCAGTTCAGTGCTTGTCGTTCCTGGTTTGACGTCACAAACACACCCAGCGTTCGCCCAGACACGCCCCCGTTTCTCCAGCCACTCCCGCGTTTTTTCTGGAAACGGTAGCGTTTTTTCCCACACGCCAATAAAACGGCCTGTTTCCGCCCAGAAACACCCATTTCCTGTCAATCACACTACGCTCGCCAGAGCGAAGAAAAAGCCGTGAGCAAAATACCTAACTTCATAGCAAAATTACTTGGCGCAGTCGCAGTGCGGACATTGCGCATGCGCACTAAGCGGAAAATCGCTGCGATGCGATGAAATTTACCGAGCGAACGACTCGGAATGAGGGACGATATTAATAGACTTGCGTGAATTATTATGTACAGTAACTGTACTAAGTTCTATCCATGAGAAAGTTTTCATTAATACTGTGATTGGAGCAGCCCAGCTCTGCAACTACACCAATTATATTATTGGCCACAAGGTGGCTGAGTTTATGAATGATGCAGCTGCTCTGATGGCGATAATCTGGTTCTAACCCGACGCGTCTCAGCCACTTAAATACGGATTCTGCAGTGAAGAGCGCCTGCAACAGTGCTGCTGGGAAATTGCTAACCGTGGCCTGGGTAATAAAGGCGCTGATATATGCAGTGAATTACATTTATCAGAAAGGAAGAAGCGCCGACAGAAGCCACTATACATTACGCTGGGCATACAATTCCAATAACAAATAGCGACAAATACGTTTTTATTTTCTGCTGTTTCATACATAGGCCCCCATTTACTTTTACCTGGAGGAAACTAAGCAGAATTACTAATTGTATGCTATGTACTATGTAAATATCATGGCTTTACAATACGCTTTTCTAAATGTGTATCCCGACCTCCACTGTTTATAAGCGACACACAGAGGGGTATTTCGGTAAAACATGCACATTAATGTGTTGCCCACAGAAATCAATCAGACTTTTGCTTTCATGTCCTAACCTGCACCACCCAGATGACAGCTAGAATCTCACTGGTTGCTGTGGGTGACACCAGCTATCCTGAATATTCCCAGTTCTGTGCCTAATCTAAAATAAGGCAATTAATAGAGATGTAATAAATAGGGGCCTAACAGACTTGGAACAGGCACAAACCAGTTGTGTGGTGCACGGCATGTAAATGAGTAAGGCTGGGTACTATGGTGGCCAATCCCGGGATCGGGATCAGCGGGATCCCGGGATTTAGGTCAAAAATTGTCCGGGATTCAGTCCTGGGATTGAAAGCTTCAATCCCGGGGATTTTGGAATGAGCTGGCTCATAGTTTTTTTTCAATGCAGTACAGCGTTGAACAACCTCAGGAGACTCAAAAGCTGCCCGGCTCTTTCCTCCCAGCTCCCCCTGCGCAGCGCGATATGAGGTCAGAGGTCACGCTGGGCAGCCAGCCACCTGTCACCCGACGCTATGGACCTCACTGAAGGAAGTGACCCACCCGCCCTCTTTCCCAGGTATCATGGTGAGTTATGTGTGAGGGGCGGGACGGCTACACAGGAAACAAACCAATCCCGGGAATCCGGGGATTGACCATTTTTCAATGCTGATACCTGGGACTGAAAAACATGGCCCGGATTTGACCACCCTACCGGGTACACACTAGACTAGGCGATTAATCGGATGCTATATAGGGCAGATGCGGATCGGAACGAGATATCGGCCACATCGCTCAGGGTGTGCCCACGATCGCACACTCCCACGGGTCATCCTGTCGCATACTGCATGCCTAATGGGAGGACACAGGGAATGACATCAGGTAACGATACATTGCGCCGTTGTCCACTGCATCGTGCCGTCACTGGGTACACACATCGTTTAGTGTGTACGCAGCATTAAATTCGTTCAATTGGCAAATATTTTTCATGTCAGCAAATTTACTGACGCTTGGCAACGTTATTTGTATATTCATTATTTTTAATAACTACCTCAGAGAAATTGTAATAGTAATATAAACTGTAAATATAAAGAGCTTACTAATACAGCAATGAGACAGGTTATGTCTCATTATCTGACATTATGCACCTGTTTTCTTCTCTTTTTCTATCATGACATATGGAAGGAATTATTATAACTAATAATCTATGTACACTTTCCATATGTCATAAACTATTATAATGGGGAATGGGAAAGGAATTTCATAGAGTACGTAAAACAAGGACTGCCTCTGTTGATTGGTTGATTTCCGTCATGTGATACAAGTGAGCGCACAGACCCCTGGGGGATGTAGTCTTTATCTTATCAAACAGACTGGATAACAATAAAGACGGGGACTACAACTCCCAGAAACGTAGGCAGCCTGTGTGTGTAAGCTGCCAATGGGCGCCGCTGGCCACGCCCCGGCACTGTAGCAGCGATGGCGGCCGCAGGTGCTGGAGGAAAGAGGAGGTCAGAGCTCGGGTGTGAGCAGCAGGTTAGATACGGGCGCTGGAGGCAGTATCTGAGCCTGCTCCATACTGGGGGTAACCATGGGAGCCGCAGACAGTATGGAGGGTACAGCTGCTGCCTCTCCCTCAGTGTTACTGTAATCCCTGTGCAACTACAAGTCCCAGAATGCCCTAATGTCCCAGCATGCTCTAAACCTGCCTATTTATATAGCTCTATGGATAAATGTCCCAACACTCCCAATGGCCATAGATGGACACATAGGAAAATATTGCATGTACAGTATGTGTAATATATATATATATATACACACACACAGTTCAAGTTCAGAACATGGGACCCCCTGGACTAGCACAACTAAACTTGATTAGAACTTTAAAAAGTGTCCCCTCACGCGCTTGCTCCGCCCGCCACGCTTCGGCCACAGGGACTCGCTCCGCTGCGCTAGCCACAGGTTAATATGCCCATTAAATGTCTACGTGGTTGGTGAAACGGGTGGTCTTCAGTATGCCGGCTGTCGGGATCCCGGCGCACAGTATACCGGCGCCGGGATCCCGACAGCCGGCATGCCGACACTTATTCTCCCTCATGGGGGTCCACGACCCCCCTGGAGGGAGAATAAAATAGCGTGGCGCGCGCAGCGAGCCCGCAAGGGGCTCATTTGCGCTCGCCACACTGTCGGTATGCCGGCGGTCGGGCTCCCGGCGCCGGTATGCTGGTCGCCGGGAGCCCGACCGCCGGCATACCTTACTACACCCGGTGAAACTGATAGCCCAGGGGTCCCATGTTCTGAACTTGAGCCCAGACACACACGTTCCTGCTGACGGAGATTACATGCCTATGGGAGACTGTATATATTGCACGGTTCATGCTGTTAATGATAATAATCTGCTATTAACCATTATTGTGGATATGCATACAGTGGGTGAGTGTCAGAGACTGGCAGCGTAGGAGGTGAGAAGTCTCTAGGTCAGAGAAAATGACGATTGTGAGATTTTATTATATTCCTTTATACGGTCCCGCCCGCTGTGTGGCCATGGAGCCATACAGAGAACTATTACAGTGATAACACAACTAGATCGGTATAGAGAAGTACATAAAACAAACCATATATGGGGATAGATCGTGACATACGATTATTTAGTGAATGACAATAAAACAGTGTAACGCCGTGAGCCGGTGCCCTTGGGTGGGTAGGTAGAAAGGATGAGCTTTAGCGGGAGCTCACTGGGGACATGGATCATGCAGAGAGAGAACAAGAGGGAGCAGGGCCCTGCTCGTGAGAGCTTACGGACTATGGGAGAGTTGGTATAACTGTGAGGTGAGCTGGGCAGAGAAATGGGTGCCAAGAGTGAGGAGAACGGATAGGGTTTAAGGAACAGGTGTGTTATAACGGAGTGTTTGGAGCTGTGCTGGCTGCTAGACAGACTGATAGGGCAAGGGAGAGAGTTCCAGAGGAGGGGACAGCTCAGGAGAAGTCTCAGATGCTGAGGAGGTAATCAGTGCAAATGTAAGGTGACAGAGGAAGAGTGGAGGCAGCGAGGGTCTGGATGGAGATGAGAGGAGTCATTAATTGCTTTGTATTTTAGGGTGAGGAGTTTAAACTGGGCTCTTTATGGGAAGGGTGCCAGTGACAGATGAGTGAGCGACAGGAGGAGCAGGAAGTAGCTTTGGGAGCAGAGGCTAGAGGTGGTCAACCGTCCAGCAATGATTCCAAATCATCAATGGTTTATGGTCAATGGTTACTACGTTTGCTATCATTGCTGGACAACCAGATGGTTTCATGCCATGGATGATACAGGGTGCCGGGCTATGGAGCATAGCTCCTGCCCACAATTCCTGCAAGCCCCACCCCCAGGTTTTGATTGGCCAACGGGCCAGCCAGTGAAAGAACAGGGATGACCATCGGTTGGTGAAAAGGTGGTTATCCATTACATAGATTGCAACCATTTATGGTTACTTGTCATTTCACTATCGATGGTGAACATACAGATGGCCACCCCTAGCAGAGGCAAAGCAGGTGTGCTAAGAAATACAGGGGGAGAGCCCAGCTAGGGAAATATCATGCAGCCCACGTGAGTGGAGAGTTAGAATAGAGAAGTGACCCGCGGATGTGAGAAGACTGCAGGAGCAGTTGGTGCTTCTATAAAATGTATCCATTCTCTGATACGGAAATACTTTGGTTAGTGGTACTAGATTTGCATCTAAAAATGCATACGCCTACACCGGAGAACTCACATGTGAAATGCAGTCCACATGCGGCTGTTTTACTTACCTTTGGGAGGTTGGTAGTGTTCACGCCAGTGACCGCAATGTATTGAGTCACAGTTCTTCACCCTTCTGGGTGCAATCCCTGTCAATTTTGTATTTTTTTTTATTTTCATGTTAATAAAAACAAGAATCATTAAATTGCGCGATGCCAACACCTCTATATAATCGAATGTCCGATTACGCTGGTCAGGGCATATCATAGTCATCTGCAGAACTTGTAAGGGTAACCGGAATAACTGTATTATAACATGCAGGAAATAAGAGGGTCCGGCAGCTCTTTTAGGCATGTGTGCGGATACACTGAAGACACAAGCCTGAATTCTGTTCAGAGCGTAGGCGAGCGCGGACAGCAGGACCAAGTTTTCTAACTTATATATATATATATATGTTTATATAGCAGTGTGGAATGGCACTCTTGGTCCTCAGTGCAGCTGCCGGGGTGCCCTCCAAAATTCAATATACACGCTTAAGATCCAGTAAAATAGACCAGACGGCACTCCATCGGACTTTGGGGGTCATTCTGAGTTGATCGTACAGCTACGATCAAGCACAGCGGCGATGCTTTTGCATTTGAGGAGTAACTCCGGGCCCACGCAGGTCCTGCGGCTGGCCGGGAGAACCTCTTCGCCGCCCGGGTCGCAGCGGCTGCGTGTGACATCACGCAGCCGCCGTGGCCCGCGCCGTCCAGCCCCCTCCCACCCAGCGACCGCCTCTGCCTGTCAATCAGGCAGAGGCGATTGCTAGGCAACGACGTCCTTCGGCCATCTGTCCGGCGCACTGCGGCGCTGGCGCATTCGCAGTGCCGACCCGATCGCTGCGCTGCGATAAACTGCAGCGAGCGATTGGGTCGGAATGACCCCCTTCAAGTGAAGATGATTTTAATGCTGAATAGCCAACGTTTCAAGGCCCCTCGGCCCTTTCGTCAGGGTATAACCTGTTATGCCCTGACAAAAAGGCAGAGGGGCCTTGAAACGTCGGCTATTCAGCATTAAAATCATCTTCATTTAAAGTCCGATGGCGTGCCGCCTTGTCTATTTTACTGGATCTTAAGTATATGTGTGTATATATATATATATTGTATAGTACCTCTACTGTGAGGCTTGTGCTGTGACTGTATTACTTATTCTCATTACAGGGTTAGGATGGTGCGGGGAATCACAGCTCACCAAAGGAGGACTTGTTCCCATGACTAACATCCGATCTGCAGAGTCTCTGTTACACCTACATTATATATAATGAGCAGTAGATAATCCACATCTGAGAATGATGCTCGCTCACAGCCAGGATGTATCCAGTCTACAGGCTCACCAGGTAAATGTCATTCAGGCGATCGCCCTTATTCTCCCTGTCCATCAGAGGAGCATCTGCAGCGAGGTTCTTACTTCCTAAATCTGAATGTTTAGCCCTGTAATACGTCCCATACAGAATCCTAGTTTCTCGCAGTTTGTTCTTTGAAAGAACTCCGTGTTGTCCTAACAGGACTGAGGAGGAGAAGCTCTTCTGTGGTCGTCCATAATAGATCTGCTTTATATTCCAGTTCTAGCCTCTTGTGTCTGCTCCTTGGGCAAGTCTCTGTCTCCCCATGTCCAGGGAAAAGTATATACCAGATTAGATACATGTGAGCTCTTACAGGCAGGGCCCTTGTTCCACTTGTCCTCTTATCAACACTATAGACTGATACTACGTATATATTCCTTGTTGGTTGCTGCTGACACTTTGAGTTGCCACAAAAAAGCACTCACCTGGTTCTCTCTTCAAGGTGCCGACATTTGATGACGTTGCAATCTATTTCTCCCAAGAGGAGTGGGGATATCTACAAGAGGAGCAGAAAACCATTTACAAGGATGTGATTATGGACACCTTCCGCTCCCTTAAATCTTTAGGTATCTGTCTGCCTTCCCCTAACCAAACATTTTTGATTATGAACAGATTAATCCGATTGCTTTGGCCATATGAGCTCTGTTCTATTGGTTCTGTTGTCACCCACACCAGCGGATTCAGTACCAGACGGATTAGCAGTGATAGAATTGATCGATCTGATTGTGGCGTGTGTGTCAGTAACGCCGCAGGCAGACAGGGAGTGACAAGTACAGGGGAAGGGTGGGGTAACTCACTGTAGCTAGGCAGCGGTGAGTTGCGGGGGAAGGCACAACTGCTCCCAGTGATCCTGTACTCATCGTATGGGTGAGCGGGCAGTGTCATAGGGAGAAGGAGACAAAGGACGAGAAGTACTGATGGTAAGGATAGTGGCCCTCATTCCGAGTTGATCGCTAGCTGCTTTCGGTCACAGCGCGGCGATCAGGCAAAAAAACGGCATTTCTGCACATGCATATGGGCCGCAGTGCGCACGCGCGAAGTTATTTCACACAAAACTATGCTACTTTACACAAGGTCTAGCGGCGCTTTTCAGTCGCACGGCTGATCGGGAGTGATTGACAGGAAAGGGGCGTTTCCGGGAGGTAACTGAGCGTTTTCCGGGAGTGTGCTAAAAAACACAGGCGTGTCAGATAAAAACGCAGGCGTGCCTGGGGAAACGGGGGAGTGGCTGGCCGAACACAGGGCGTGTATGTGACGTCAAATCAGGAGCTAAACTGTTTGCAGTGATCGCAAGGTAGGAGTAGGTCTGGAGCTACTCAGAAACGGCATGAAATTTTTTTCGAGCAGTTCTGCTAAGCTAAGATACACTCCCAGAGGGGGGCGGCCTAGCGTGTGCACTGCTGCTAAAAGCAGCTAGCGAGCGATCAACTCGGAATGAGGGCCAGTGCCAGGTGAGTATAAGTGGGAGGGGGGAACATTCTATAGGAAGGGGGTAACCAGGAAGTAGAAAAGGTGTTTGGAGGAGGGAGGGAGAGAGACGGTAGGCTGTAGTGAAAAGGGGTGTTTTAATGGAATATTTAAATTTGGAAAGTGGTGAGACTGGAATAGAGGCAGATAGGGCGAGGGGGTGAGTTCCAGTGGAAGTGCATGGGAGGAAGTGACGTGAGTGGAGGTGAGGCATCAGTCAGAGGAGTGGAGAGGGCAGGAGGGAGGGTGTACAAAGGTGTAGGCGGGGGAGAGGTGTACAAGGGCTTCACATGTTTGTAACACTCACACCTGACAGTAATACTAACATAGATTCATCTGACTGTCGTCTCTTGTTACCCCCAAGGTTACATTCATGTAAAGCCTGAAATAATATCTGTGATCGAGAAAGGAGAAGAGCCGTGGATAACGGAGGGCTATCAGCTTAATATAAGGCGGAACGTCCTCGCTGCCGCATCAGGTAACCAATATGGTCTTTGGTAACTAATTGACAATAGAGGTGCGGTAATGTTGTCATAATACTATACCCCCCTTCTGTAATTCACAAAACAAACATGGCCGGGATGTAATGAAGTCCGAGTTCAGCGGCTGTGCGGGATGCGGGCTGAACTTGGGCGTTTTTGTAAAGGGTCAATCATTTACATGGTATGGTTTAGCCTTGTAAGTGAGTGTCCCTTTAAAAAAAAATTCCGCGTTCGGTCGACATCCCGCCCCCATGTCTGCTGTCCGCTGTTGATCCGTTTTGGGGAAAACGCGCTATAATTAATTGTGATTCGGCTCAGAGGCTTTCTCCAGGTGTGGATGCCAATGTGATGTCCGTGGTTCATGTTGTTAGCTGTCTCGCTCTATTGGGGTCATTCCGAGTTGATCGCTCGCTAGCTAGTTTTAGCAGCCGTGCAAACGCTATGTCGCAGCCCACTGGGAGTGTATTTTAGCTTAGCAGAAGTGCGAACGCTTGTGCAGCCGAGCTCTGCAAAAATTTTTGTGCAGTTTCAGAGTAGCTCTGAACCTACTCAGCGCTTGCGATCACTTCAGCCTATTCCTGTCCGGATTTGACGTCATACACCCACCCAGCCACGCCTGCGTTTTTTCAGACACGCCTGCGTTTTTGCAAACCCTCTTTGAAAACGGTCAGTTGACACCCAGAAACGCCCCCTTCCTGTCAATCTTCTTGCGGCCGTCAGCGCGACTGAAAACTTCGCTAGAACCTGTGCAAAACAACAACGGGCTTTGTACCCGTACGACGCGCGTGCGCATTGCGGTGTATACGCATGCGCAGAAAAGCCAGTTTTTAGCCTGATCGCTGCGCTGCGAACAACAGCAGCTAGCGATCAACTCGGAAAGACCCCCTTTATCCTTTTGTGTGCGTTTCCAGTGTTTTTGTAACGCCTGCAATTTTGTCTGTTTGCAGATACGGAGCCTGTACGGCGACAAGAAAACGTTCCATCTATGGATTCCTCCCCAGAGGTAAAACCAAGCCTGCCGGGAACAGCACTTCTTCTAGGCCCCAGTGGTGAAGGTGTTGTGGTGCAACAGAAAAGTGTCTCCCAGGAACAACCTCCTCTCTTTCCTCACAAACTAACGCTTAGAACACTTCAGATCCCACCCGCGGCGGTGAAGTCCTTTTTGTGCCACGAGTGTGGGAAGTGTTTCGGCAAAAAGGCTCACCTTGTCCGTCATCAGATCACCCACACTGACAGAAAGCCCTTGATCTGCCTGGACTGTGGCAAATGTTTTACACAATACTCGACATTTTTATTGCACAACAGAATTCACAAAGGTGAGAAACCCTTTTCCTGCTCAGACTGTGGGAAAATCTTCACCCAGAGGTACAACCTGATCAACCACATGAGAACGCACACCGGGCATAAGCCCTTTTCCTGCTCGGTGTGCGGGAAATGCTTTTACCTTCGCTCAGTCCTGATTAAACATTACAAGATACATACGGGAGAGAAGCCCTTCCCTTGTTCTGTCTGCGGTAAATGCTTCAGACAGAAGTCGCATCTGGACAAGCATCAGATCGTTCACTCTGCGGACAAGTCCTTCTTCTGTTGGGAGTGTGGATTAAACTTCCTGACTGCGGCGGACCAGGCAAAACACAGGCTGATCCACAGCAGCAATAAGCCCTTTTCCTGCTCCGAATGCGGGAAGCGCTTCCGGTGGAAGTCGTCCCTTTTGGAACACTCGAGAATTCACACGGGGGAGAAACCATTTTCCTGCTCGGAGTGCCCGAAAAGTTTCCGCTGGAAGTCGTCCCTGGTGGAGCACCAGAGGGTCCACTCCACCGACAAGCTCTTTTCCTGCGCCGAATGCGGCAAATGTTTCTACAAGCGGTCAAACCTGGAACAGCATCAGAGGACGCACACAGGGGAGAAGCCTTTCGCCTGCTCCGGCTGCGACAAACGCTTCAGCCGCAAGAGACATCTAGTCCGGCACCAGGCGGTGCACGACGAAGACCTGATGTTTTCTTGCTCGGAGTGTGGGAAGTGTTTCGTCCGGGAAGCTGCCTTCACGCAGCATCAGAAAGCGCACGAGAGGAAGCCGCGGCCGTGCGAGGATTGTGGGAAGACTTTCACCCACCGGTCCGAACGCTCCAAGCACATGAGAAGTCACACAGGAGAAAAACCGTATCCGTGTCCGGAGTGCGGGAAGTGCTTCGGCAGTATGTCGGTGCTTGGAAAGCACGAGCGCACTCACACGGGTGTGAAGTCACACGCTTGCTCCGAGTGCGACAAGTGGTTCGCCGAGAAATCCGCGCTTGCTACACACCTGAGAACTCACACAGGAGAGAAGCCCTTCGGGTGCTCCGTCTGCGGCAAGCGGTTCAGCCAGAAAGCACATGAGGTGAAGCACCAGCGAGTTCACGTTAAAGCCAAACAGTTCTCTTGCCTGGACTGCGACAAACATTTCGTCACCAAGTCTGCCCTTTCCAGGCACCTCATCATTCACACGGGGACGAAGCCATTTTCCTGTCCCGAATGCGGCAAATGCTTCTACAGGAAGTCCAACCTTAAGCAGCACGAGAGAATTCACACAGGCGAGAAACCCTATCCCTGCACCGAATGCGGAAAGTGTTTCATAAACAACGCCCACCTCGTGCGACACCAAGGGACTCACCTGGATAGGAAGCCGTTCATTTGCTCCGAGTGCGGCAGAAGTTTTGCGCAGTACTCAACTCTCTCGCAGCACATGAAGGTTCATAAAGGGCTCAGCCCGTTTGCCTGCCCGGAGTGCGGGAAAGTCTTCACCCAGAAGTCCGACCTGGCCAAACACGTCCGAATCCACACGGGAGAAAAGCCGTATCCCTGCCCGGAATGTGGGAAGTGTTTCAACGTCAGCTCGGCCCTCATAAAACACCGGCGGACACACACGGGCGAGAAACCTTTTTCCTGCTCCGAGTGTCTGAAACGTTTCAGTCAGAAAGCGCATCTGGATAAACACGCAAAGGTGCACACTGGGGAGAAACCCTTCGCCTGCACAGAATGCGGGCAGGGTTTCGTCAGCAGCTCCGGCCTGGCGAGGCACCAGGCCATCCACACGGGGGACAAACCATTTTCCTGTTCGGAGTGTGGGAAGCGGTTTAACTGGAAGTCTTCACTGGTGGAACACGTTAGAATTCATACGGGAGACATGCCGTACACCTGCTGTGAGTGCGGGAGCAGCTATTCAAAGCGGTCGGCTCTTGTAAAACACCAGAGAACTCACACTGGTGAAAAGGGCTATAAAGAAGCCGTCGTAGAACCTAAGAGCCAACATTACGGTGCACTGAGTGTAGGAAACACTGCCATGGGAGTTGCAGAAATAGAGATAAGCGTTTAATAACATTTCTATAAAAAGTGTATGTGTGCAGGCATATAGGGGTTGTAAAGCAAAACATTGATGTATTAGGGATTTCCTATTAAAGGACAACTCACTTTTCAGATAATGCTGTACACGTATTTCCTTCTTAAACCAAAACCATTGTTTGCCAATATAAAAAGCCACTTTACTACCTCATATAGCTCCTGGCAGCCCGAGCTGACTGTCCCTGCCAATGTTCCCATGAGATAGCTGTTTTTCCCCATCCACAGAGCCGTGTCATGGTGATTGACAGTCCCAGCGCTATTAAAGGGTCTGGGACTGTCACTACTAGACCAATTACATCCAGATCTGCCTTAAGGGGGGTACTCCCAGAGCAATCGCTGCTTAAAATCTAAGCAATCTGACTAGATTGCTTAGATTTTAAGCAGTGATCTCTCCGTGTGTACCCCCACAGCTATAGCGATGCGCAGCCCCGCGCGTCGCTATCGCTGGTGCGAGATTGGCCTGCATGCAGGCTCAATCTAGCAGGTTGCTCACTTCACCCGCTGGGTGAAATGAGCCCCCCCCCCCCGTCTACCCCCGCATGCTCAGCACACATCGCGCTGTGCTGAGCGGGGGAAGAAAGATGTGTGCTGAGCGGATCGCTCAGCACACATCTCTCCCCAAATCGGCCAGTGAATACAGCCCTTTAAGGTCCATACACACGGAGCGATATAGCTGAGCGATTTTGGCTATATAGTAAAAATCGCAGTTAGTGCATAACGCTCTGTGTACATAGCCAGCGATAGCGATGCGCGTCCCCGCCAGGTCGCTATTGCTGATAAAAATAGACTGTGCAGGCAAATCAATTTTGGATAGATCGCTGGAAAAGAAAAAGCATCCCCTTGCTTAAATGAGTTAGCCAAAATCACTGGTAAAGTTAATCAAAATCTCCTACTGACAGTTTAAGGGAAATCGCTCAGTCAAAATCTTTCATAGTTAAAAACTCTCCGTGTGTATGCACCTTTACTCTGTAGAACATTGGTTCTCAAACTCGGTCCTAAGGACCCCACACGGTTCACGTTTTCCATGTCACCCAGCAGTTGCACTGTGTATCACCAACTGTCACATTTGAAAAATCTACAGGTAACCTGGAACCATGTGGGGTCCTGAGGACCGAGTTTGAGAACCTGTGCTGTAGAACTATACTGGTGTGATGGGCTTATTTACATGCCCAGCGCTGTGGGGGAAACTACAACTATAATTCACGTGAAGCATCAGTATGAAGCTGAGGGATGGAGATAGACCTGGCTGCAGCCTGATAACGACCAGCCGTTACGGTGGGAAGGTGTTACAAGACTATTAGGTGATTATGGGGGAGATTTAGCAAAGCTTTGAGAGTGATTAAAGTGGAGAGAAATAAATGATTGGCTGGTACTTTGGGTGACATGTGCTAAGCAGTGGTAAAAGTGGAGAAGTGAGCCAGTGGAGAAGTTGCCCTTGGCAACCAATCAGCTGCTCTGTATACTTTAATAGTATGCAAATTATAAATGTTACGTCAATGCTGATTGGTTGCCATGGGCAACTTCTCCACTTGCTCACTTCTCCACTTTTATCACTGCTTAGTACATCTCTCCCTTTATCTTTCTCTACTTTGTCTCTCTCCTAGCTTTGATAAATCTCCGCCTATTTTTGCACTAGTGCTCTTTGGGTCATTAGGGAACGTTGTTAGGGATTATGTAAAGCTGGCGACCCTTATGGATGATACCTCCAGGGTACTTATACGAATACCTCCCTGATTTTAGCATGGAGAAGGTCTTATGATCTCCAGTGTGTCGTAGCATGGAGCATGATGTGAGAGAGTAAAACACTGTATTAAACAATCTACACACCAGCATATGGTAACAATGTGAGTTTGTGTGTCTGAGGTACACAATTCCGTTAGTGGAAGTACGGTGAACGTGCGCACCACTCGGGTGGGGTGGAACAAAGTATCCCCACCCATTCCACTGTCTCTGAGATTGTCTGTGATGTATCTATGCGATCTGTCAGCTTCTGCCGGTAAGTGGAAGCGGATTAAACGCAGCAGGAGGGTCTGGGCAAATCCCGGTGTCTGTGATGGCTTGTCGGCTGGAGGGGACACAGCGTCCTGTGCACTCAGAGATTGGCTCTGCAGACCCCCTTCTGTACATCAGTCTGGGCAAATCCCGGTGTCTGGGATGGCTTGTCGGCTGGAGGGGACACAGCGTCCTGTGCACTCAGAGATTGGCTCTGCAGACCCCCTTCTGTACATCAGTCTGGGCAAATCCCGGTGTCTGGGATGGCTTGTCGGCTGGAGGGGACACAACGTCCTGTGCACTCAGAGATTGGCTCTGCAGACCCCCTTCTGTACATCAGTATGGGCAAATCCCGGTGTCTGTGATGGCTCGTCGGCTGGAGGGGACACACCGTCCTGTGCACTCAGAGACCCCCTTCTGTACATTAGCATTGCACATGTCAAGGCTTATAGCTGGGTACTGACTATAGCGGTTCTGACATTATGGATACATTTACTAAGTGGCGACTTTAGCAAGCCGTAGCTTCTCGCTGTATTTAAACTGGAATGAGTGCAGGAAGCTGCCGCTGCTTAGTAAATGTAACCCTTAATATGTATAGCTATTTATTATAGCATGGTTTATATAGCAGCACTTTCTGGAAAATATTGAATACTTTATACCAGTCCCTTGCCCACTGGAGCTTGCAGTCTAATTCCCTGCACACACACTTGGGTCTGTTTTGCGAGAAGCCAGTAACATTTTGAAAGTATAGGAGACAACGCACCAACAGGTTATCTTTGCTGATAGAGAATAGTTAATAGACACTATTTCAGTGGCAGGATGAATGCTATTATGGCTTTAGGGGCCTAATTCAAGGTTGATTGCAAAACAACATTTTCCTCTAATGGGTAAAACCATGTGCACTGCAGGTGGGGCAGATGTAACATATGCAGAGAGAGTTAGATTTGGGTGGGTTATATTGTTTCTGTGCAGGGTAAATACTGGCTGCTTTATTTTTACACTACAATTTAGATTTCAGTGTGAACACACCCCACCCAAATCTAACTCTCTCTGCACATGTTACATCTGCCCCACCTGCACTGCACATGGTTTTGCCCATTAGAGAAAAATGTATTGCAATCAACCTTGAATTAGGCCCTAGAAACCGTGAAAGGAGATTGTGCGTTTCCATGGAAATCACCAGTTGATCAGAAATCTAGAATTTCCAGTGTTCCTTGTTTTATAACATTAATTTATATTTTTCAGCATTGTAAGTCTTACATTTTAAATCTCTTGGTAAGTTTGACTTTGGATCTTTTATGGATTTATACAATTCCACGTGTAAGCGTTATCCTCATACGCTATTACTGCAGTTGCACCAAACATCCCTTTTCGGTGCGGCGGGTCTTGGCTTGTTCCGCTCATCTCATTGCATAGTTTAGGTACGATTCGTGGAACTACACATACCAGCAAGTTGTACTGCATCTGCTGATTATCTCAAATGAATACCATGATTGCATAGTTTAGGTACATTGAGAAATATTTTTTTTTTATTTTTTTGTTTGTTTTTTAACTCTGTAAAGATTTAGTAGGCTGTCTTATTGGATGTAATGCCTGTTTGTGTAAGCTAATTTATTGCCTTAGTTTGAAGTGAGATTGTTTTGGGAGGAGTTTGCAATCATTGCATTCACATGGAAATTGTTCCTATTTAAGATCTAGTCTAAGGCTGGAAGCCGACGGCTGGGAGCGCTTCCATGGAAGTGCTGACATAAAAGTGTTATTATAATATTAGCGTTATACCTGCGTTAAACCGAAGGAGAACAGAAGGAAAATAACAACACACAAAAACTATGACATATGGACTGTCTTAATGCCTCAAAAGTATGTAATTCATCTTATGCATATTATCTGTATTTTAAACTAAGAAAATACATCCCTAATCTGCTCACTACAGTTCTCTATTATGCAAACTCATGTATG
The DNA here is from genome assembly GCF_028390025.1 of Pseudophryne corroboree. NCBI lineage: Eukaryota > Metazoa > Chordata > Amphibia > Anura > Myobatrachidae > Pseudophryne > Pseudophryne corroboree. The sequence goes on from NC_086451.1 coordinate 455,249,927, forward strand.
TTCTTGATGTAATGAATTGCTTGTAATTGGCATTGCATGTGTGGGGAAGTTGTTCAGTGAAACAGTTTTATTACTGCATGCTGTCTGGTGTTTACCTCCTTTGACCATTTGGCCATTTGTGGACAGGTGTACTATATCTTTACATTTAGTGAGGTGTAGTCGTGGTGTAAAGGACAGAGTGTGATTCCTGATTGGGGGGGGAACAAACAAACACTGAACAAGATCACCAAACAGGTAATTTCAACTTTAAAATGGTTATTTTTCTGTACTGTCTGGACATGGCTACTAATAACAGATGCACAGACAAAATTCTTAAAGCTATGTGTGCAAATGCTAGGAACTTAGGAGACAAAATTCCAGAGCTAATTGCGATAATGACAAGAGATAACCTGGATATTGTCGCAATTACTGAGTCATGGTGCACTGAGAATCATGACTGGGACATAGCTATACCAGGATACAATTTATTTAGGAAGGATGGAATGGGAAGAATAGGAGGAGGGGTAGCAATGTATGTGAAAAAAAGCATAAATGCTACTTTAATGCAAAATGTTGAGGACAAAACTGAGGCCCTTTGGGTCACCACGGAAACTGGGGAGGACATTATTCGCTTTGGGGTGATCTATAGACCACCAGGGCAGGGGCAGGATTTGGACAGGAACCTGTTGTTCGACATCTCTAAAATGGCTTTAAAGAGAGAAGTCATAATCATGGGAGACTTTAATTTACCTGATGTAAATTGGGAGGGGTCCTTTGCAAGTTCAGCTACAAGTGGCAAATTTCTAAATTTCTTACAGGGAGCATCTTTCAAGCAATTGGTGAGGGAGCCCACTCGCAAAGACTCAATATTAGATTTAATTCTTACAAATGGTGACAGGATATCAGACATATATGTGGGTGAGCACCTGGGATCCAGTGATCATCAAGCAGTATGGTTTAGTATAAAGATAGGATCCAACTCCTGTCACACAAAAACAAAGGTGTTGGATTTTAGAAATGCTGACTTTGCAAAAATGGGGAGATGTTTAAGTGATTCATTGGCGGACTGGAAGAACTTGAAAGGGGTGCAGGAGAGATGGGAAAAACTGAAAAGTGCAATACAAATGGCAACAGACCTTTGTATCAAAAGGGTTAGAAAAAGCACCAGGAAAAGGAAGCCAGTGTGGTTCACAAAAGAAGTATCAACTAGTGTGAAAGCAAAAAAGATGGCTTTTAGGAAATACAAAAAGACTCAAAATAATAATGACAAAGAGGTGTATCTTGACAGACGGAAGGATGCTAAGAAAGTGATCAGACGTGCAAAGGCAGAAGCTGAGGAGAAAATGGCCCAGTCGGTAGATAAAGGGGGCAAAACTTTTTTTAAGTATATAAATGAAAGGAGAAAATCAAATGGAGAAATAATAAGACTTAAGACAGAGAGTGAGAATTTGGTGGAGGGAGACAAGGCAATAGCAGATCACCTAAATAATTATTTTTGCTCAGTATTTACTACAGAAGGAGAAGGGAAGGGGCCCCAGTTATGTTGCAAGGACATTCATAAAAAATAAGGTAGATGAAAGTACATTTACAGAGGAGAAGGTCCTAACTGAACTTTCAAAACTAGAAGTGGATAAATCAATGGGGCCAGATGGGATACACCCAAGGATACTAAAAGAGCTAAAAGATGTGCTGGTGGCACCATTAACAGAATTATTTAACCAGTCACTAAATACAGGTGCCATTCCAGAGGACTGGAAAAGAGCAAATGTAGTTCCACTGTACAAAAGTGGAAGCAAGGAAGAAGCAAGTAACTACAGACCAGTAAGCCTTACATCAGTAGTAGGGAAAGTAATGGAAAAACTACTAAAAGAAAGAGTTGTGGAATATCTTAAATCAAACAACTTACAGGATCCAAAACAGCATGGATTTACTGGTGGGAGATCATGCCAAACAAGAGGGAGCTGTAGATGTAGCATATCTAGACTTTAGTAAGGCATTTGACACTGTCCCACATCGCAGACTGCTAAATAAACTTGAAAGTGTGGGGGTGGATTATAAAATAGTTAAATGGATAAGAGCCTGGTTGCAGGATAGGAAACAGACAGTTGTAGTCAATGGAGTGCAATCTATGGAGGGAAATGTTACCAGTGGAGTACCCCAGGGATATGTACTTGGTCCAGTTCTCTTTAATATCTTTGTTGGTGACATTGCAGATGGTATTGAAGGGATGGTATGCCTTTTTGCAGATGATACAAAGATATGCAGCAGGGTAGACACACCAGGAGGGGTAAAACAAATGATTGATGACCTAGCTAGGCTTGAAAAATGGTCAAGAACATGGCAACTACAGTTTAATGCTAAAAAATGCAAAATCATGCACTTGGGTCTCAAAAACCCAAAGGCTAAATATAGTATCAAGGGTACTATAATGGAAACTACTGAGGAGGAAGGGATTTAGGAGTCACTATTTCAAGTGACTTAAAGGCAGGAAAGCAATGCAACAAAGCAATGAGAAAGGCAAGTCAGATGCTTGGTTGCATAAGGAGAGGAATCAGTAGCAGGAAAAGAGAAGTAATAATGCCACTGTATAGGTCATTGGTGCGGCCTCATCTGGAATACTGTGTCCAGTTCTGGAGACCATGGGGTACATTTACTAAGATTCGTATTTTCCAGAATCATGTCCAAGTTCAATCACGAATGACATCGACAGTGTAAAATTGCAACTTTTTGAATTGATTACGATGGATTTACTAAGCTGTCGTATTCGGGTTTTTCTTTTCTTCCGATGTCGATGTCATTCGTGGTTTTTTACCTATTTTTACGGCAGTGATTAGCAAAACACTGCCGACTTTTTTTACAATCAATCTCGGCCGGATCTGTGTGATCCGTGCTGGTTTTTTTTTTTTTTTTTAAATTAAACACTGTAAAATCATTAAAAAAAATGCGTGGGGTCCCCCCTCCTAAGCATAACCAGCCTCGGGCTCTATGAGCCGATCCTGGTTGCAAAAATATGGGGGGAAAAATGACAGGGGTTCCCCCATATTTAAGCAACCAGCATCGGGCTCTGCGCCTGGTCCTGGTCCCAAAAATACGGGGGACAAAAAGAGTAGGGGTCCCCCGTATTTTTAAAACCAGCACCGGGCTCCACTAGCTGGACAGATAATGCCACAGCCGGGGGTCACTTTTATATAGTGCCCTGCGGCCGTGGCATCAAAAATCCAACTAGTCACCCCTGGCCGGGGTACCCTGGGGGAGTGGGGACCCCTTCAATCAAGGGGTCCCCCCCCCCAGCCACCCAAGGGCCAGGGGTGAAGCCCGAGGCTGTCCCCCCCCCATCCAATGGGCTGCGGATGGGGGGGCTGATAGCCTTTGATGTAAAATAAAAGATATTGTTTTTAGTAGCAGTACTACAAGTCCCAGCAAGACTCCCCCGCATGCTGGTACTTGGAGAACCACAAGTACCAGCATGCGGCGGAAAAACTGGCCCGCTGGTACCTGTAGTACTACTACTAAAAAAATACCCAAAAAAAGACAAGACACACACACCGTGAAAGTATAATTTTATTACATACATACACACATACATACATACATACTTACCTTAAGTTCCCATGCAGGTCGGTCCTCTTCTCCAGTAGAATCCAAGGGGTACCTGTTGAAGAAATTATACTCACGAGATCCAGGGGTCCAGGCTCCTCGGGAAATCCAGGGTTAATCCACGTACTTGAAAAAAATAAAAAAACGGTGTCCCGACCACGAACTGAAAGGGGACCCATGTTTGCACATGGGTCACCTTTCCACGAATGCCAGAAACCCACTTTGACTTCTGTCTAAGTGGGTTTCTTCAGCCAATCAGGGAGCGCCACGTTGTAGCACTCTCCTGATCAGCTGTGTGGTCCTGTCCTCACTGACAGGCAGCACACGGCAGTGTTACAATGTAGCGCCTATGCGCTACATTGTAACCAATGATGGGAACTTTCTGCCCTGCGGTTGACCTAAAGTGACGTCACCGCTGAGCAGAAAGTTCCTCCCTGATTGGCTGAAGAAACCCACTTAGAAAGAAGTCAAAGTGGGTTTCTGGCATTCGTGGAAAGGTGACCCATGTGCAAACATGGGTCCCCTTTCAGTTCGTGGTCGGGACACCGTTTTTTTTTTTTTTTCAAGTACGTGGATTACCCCTGGATTTCCCGAGGAGCCTGGACCCCTGGATCTCGTGAGTATAATTTCTTCAACAGGTACCCCTTGGATTCTACTGGAGAAGAGGACCGACCTGCGTGGGAACTTAAGGTAAGTATGTATGTATGTGTGTATGTATGTAATAAAATTATACTTTCACGGTGTGTGTGTCTTGTCTTTTTTTGGGTATTTTTTTAGTAGTAGTACTACAGGTACCAGCGGGCCCGTTTTTCCGTCGCATGCTGGTACTTGTGGTTCTCCAAGTACCAGCATGCGGGGGAGGCTTGCTGGGCCTTGTAGTACTGCTACTAAAAACAATATCTTTTCTTTTACAACAAAGGCTATCAGCCTCCCCATCCGCAGCCCATTGGATGGGGGGGGACAGCCTCGGGCTTCACCCCTGGCCCTTGGGTGGCTGGGGGGGGGGACCCCTTGATTGAAGGGGTCCCCACTCCCCCAGGGTACCCCGGCCAGGGGTGACTAGTTGGATTTTTGATGCCACGGCCGCAGGGCACTATATAAAAGTGACCCCCGGCTGTGGCATTATCTGTCCAGCTAGTGGAGCCCGGTGCTGGTTTTAAAAATACGGGGGACCCCTACTCTTTTTGTCCCCCGTATTTTTGGGACCAGGACCAGGCGCAGAGCCCGATGCTGGTTGCTTAAATATGGGGGAACCCCTGTCATTTTTCCCCCCATATTTTTGCAACCAGGATCGGCTCAAAGAGCCCGAGGCTGGTTATGCTTAGGAGGGGGGACCCCACGCAATTTTTTTTTACAAAATGAGCACTTTCCCACCCCTTCCCATTGATATACATGCACGGATCTCATGGATCCCTGCATGCCTATCTAATCACGGGGGGGAAAAAAGGGTCTGTTTTTTTTTAGCACTTTTTTACGAGTTGTAATTTTTCACGGCAGTGTTTGTTCTTTTTTTGCTTTGCACTTCTTAGTAAATGACCGAGATTCATACTTAAACAGCCGCGTTTTGACCGATGGTGTATTCATTCGTAATTTTTTACCTGAACTTGCAAAAAATTACGAATGCCCTCATCACTGCCGTGATTAGTGCTTAGTAAATTACCGAGATGACACTTTGATGAAAAAACGGCATCTCGGTCAAAATCGGGAGCTTAGTAAATTTCCCCCCATATCTCCAGAAGGATATAAATACATTAGAGAGTGTACAAAGAAGGGCAACTAAAATGGTGCATGGCCTACATCACAAAACTTACCCCGAAAGGCTAAAAGATCTTAACATGTATAGTATGGAGGAGAGAAGGGAAAGGGGAGACATGATAGAAACTTTCAAATATACCAAAGGTTTTAACAAAGTTCAGGAGGGAAACATTCTTCAAAGGAAGAGAAGTATTAGAACTCGAGGGCATACATTGAGACTGGAGGGAGGCAGGTTCAGGGGAAATTTAAGGAAAAATAATTTCACAGAAAGGGTAGTGGATAAGTGGAATAGCCTCCCATCAGAGGTGGTAGAGGCTAAGACTGTAGAGCAATTTAAACATGCTTGGGATAGGCATATGAATATCCTTACAAAGAATTAAGGTTCAAAAAGGGTTGCGATTACCTAAAGGATAAAAAAAAATGGGCAGACTAGATGGGCCAAGTGGTTCTTATCTGCCGTCAAATTCTATGTTTCTATCTCTTTGTAGGTCTTTTTCATGCGAATGTGCGTCTTAATCCCAAAGCAATGCAACAAAACGGCTTCGTTTGATATGCAACACATATATCTGTGTGCGACAGGGTCTCCGATTCTGTATACAAAGTGCTACGGTTCCGTGGCTGCCGCTTTTTTTCATGCTAAGTTCCGTTGTGCTTCATATAAAGACTCGGGATGGGGGGAGGGGGGATTCAATTATTGATCCCCCGGGGCTATCAAATTAGCCCTGAAGCGCGACTGCCAACAGTTTTTATTGGGGATTAGTCTGATAATTAGGGCCAAATGTAATAGCATGAGAGTTTCAGAAAGTGAGAGATTTGGTAAGGTTTTGCAGTTTTTTTTAAAGTGGCAATCATTTACACTGCTAAACCAGGTTGATCTTGCAGTGTAAATGATTGCCACTTTAAAAAAATTGGCAAAACCTTACCAAATCTCTCACTTTCAGAAACTCTCACTCTATTACATTTGGCCCTTAGTCTGTTTTCGGGAAGCTGGCAGCGAAAACACTTGAACTTATCACAGACTCTGTGTGTTTTCCCTCAAAAACAGATAATGTTTGGTACGTGAAAAATGGGTTTTAATTGAATAGCCCGAAAATGTAAAAAATAAATTCAAAACTCTTTTTGCGCCCAATAAAATTATTGGGGCTGATTAAATTCCTCCCTCAGTCACGCACCAATATACCAGTGCCACATATAAACTATATCAGTGCAGTCTTGTGAAGTGGTTTTGTCGCATCGCATTGTGGATAAGATGCACATTCGCACATAAAAGACTTTTAGCTCATGGTTCACTCGAGTTCGGTATGGATTACCGGCGGATGGGACGCTGGCTGTCAATATCCCGACAGCGGCATCCCGCCTGCCAGAATGGCGGCAGCGGGGCGAGTGCTAAGAGTCCCCTTGTGGGCTCAGTGGCTCGCCACAGGATCTATTCCCACTGTATGGGTGTCTTGGACACCCACGTGTGGGAATAGTCCTGATGCGCTGGGTTTCCGGCTGTCGGCATTGTCGGCTGTCGAGATCCCCCTCACGCATAACACAGCTATATCCATGCTATAGAGAGACAATGCCTGAACCACAGGAATAAGGTGGAACATGTATGGCAAAGTGCCTGATGGGTAATTCTGCTTCTTGGATTACACATGGACTGTAGATGGACTATTTCTGCCACTGTCAAGCTGTCTTGAAGCCCATTGCAGAATAACCCCCATACAGTAGTGAGAGATGTTATTATTAAGAGGACTTTAGCTGTCCTGGTGCTGCCGGATCCCATCTGCCTTCTGCTTCTTCTACTTTATCATCTGATGCCTGGCGGTCCCAGGACCATTCTCCTGCTGGTGTGCTAGGACCCTAGGTCCACATTTCTCCTGGGGATATTGTCCACCTTGGACCTGTCTTCTACGACCACAAGGTACTTTATATGTATTTATTGAGGTACAATATCATTTCCATACTCCCCTGCATATGGTAGGTGTATATCTTTAATGCTTGGCCAGTGAGTTATTGATACTGACAGGGATAATTCAGATGTGGTTGGAGTAACTATTGCAGTGATAGCTCTGTATGTAAATGCAGCAGGAGGCGTCTATTACAAGAAGACGCCTCCTGCTGCAGTAGTGATCTGACCTGAGTCCCGGGCCGCAGCATTGGGTCACTTCGACACCGTCAGATGGCTTGCGGCACCCTTGGGGACACGTAAGCCGCCTGCCACAGAGGCCAGGAAATCTTCTTATCGAGATGGGAACCCCTGGTCTCTTCCCTGCCCTTACATGGCAGCATCAGATCACTGACAGTCTGATAACTACATTGCAGTACCCGTTTGTGCACGTGCAGAATGGGTCCCACCGGGGGCGCTTTAAGAGCGGAAGAGGCTTGTGTGCTCTCTCCTCCATATGGGCCCGCTCCTCCCTGCAGGAGCGCTGTAGAGTCTGAGCACTAGAGGGCTCAGACTCTACTGCGCATGCGCAGATCTCTGGGAAAATGGCGTGGCGGCCATTTTCCCAGAGATTTCTCTACTGCGCATGCGCAGAACTCCGTGAAAATGGCCGCTGTGCATTTTCACAGGGTTTTAACAGCGCCGGGGACTCCGGAGGGGTGAGTATTAAAAAAAAAATGGGTGCGGTGTGGGCCCCCTCTGGCCTCAGGGGCCTGCGTGCACTGCACACACTGCACCCATTATAGAAACGCCAGTGGGTCCCACACATGTGCAAAGTACCGAACATTGGTACTTTGCGCATCAGGATGCAGATCCTTTGTGAGCTGATTTAGCCCAAATGTGTGCTATAATCGAAACATGCCTATTTCTGGCCATTTGCAGTGTCCACCATGAATCGTAAAGCCCATTGTCACGTTGTTCCTCATGCCACAATATTATCAGGCTGTAGTTTGTAATCAGTCATTCTTTATATAACATGCTGTCTTGTGAAGAGCTCGGGATGGCCTTCAACAATCAGTGCTTAACAGCCGTCAGTGGTTTTGCCATTAATGGCAGAGTAGGTGGCCTGCTAAGCTCTGCCCCCTTTCCTGATTGGCCTGCTGCCTGTCATTCCCCACAGCAGGGATGGCCATAAGTGACCAAGGCTGGTTACACAGCATAGCGACATGTTCCCCGACCCCACTATTGCATAGATAGCGACACATTAGGTAGGCATACACACTTGCCAATCGCCCACTTGATATGTTGGGCCAGATGTAACATCTGGACAGGCATTTCAACCCCCCCCCCCAGCTGTGATTTCCGTCCCTGCAGCCAGTGTACGAGCAGTTGGTGGGTCACCCGTATAGGCAGGCATTTAAGCTATATTGGCAACAGCTGTGCCCAAGGAACGATGCTATATGTCTGTGAACAACATTCATGAGTTCTCGCTACCAGAAAATTCCGATGGAAAATGTCCGGTCATCAGTCTAATCTGAACCTCAAGCACAACCGTGATCTGCAGCAAGACAATTATCCGAAGCACCTCTGAATGGCTCAATAGAAACAAAACTGGTTTTGGAATGGCCTAATGAAAGTGCTGAGATGCTGTGGTAGGACCTTAAATGGGCAGTTCATGCTCGAACGGGGTCTGTATGTAAACCCAGCGGCCTGAATCCGTATACCAACAGTGGGATCCTGGCCACCGGTATGCCGGCAGGGTGGTGAGCTCTAGCAAGCCCCTTGCGTGCTCAATGCGCTTGCCACAATGCGGGGCACCCATAGAGGGAGAAAAGCCTGCGGCGCCGGGATTCCAGCGTCGGCATTGTGACGTCCGGGATTCCTACTAGCGTTATGGCGACCACTTCCCGCTCGCACACCCTCCAATATTGCTAAATTAAAGCAATTCTGCAAAGAAGCATGGGACGAGATACCACAGTGATGTAAGAGACTGACCTTCAGACTTCAGTGTCCACTAGGAATATTGGTGGTATAAGGCCTATTGCACACCCTATGTATAATGACTATGTATATTTAAAGTTTCATAGCCCTGCATAAAAGCATGAAGCCTTCAGCCCCTCTAACTCCTGATCCTAACATCACTTTCCATATTGATAAAATGCTAAAAATAACCTTTTCTCTTACGTCCTAGAGGATGCTGGGGTCCACATTAGTACCATGGGATATAGACTGGTCCACTAGAAGCCACTAGAACTTTGAGTTTGAGAGTGTGGCTGGCTCCTCCCTCTATGCACCTCCTACTAGACTCAGTTTAGAAAATGTGCCCGGAGAGGCCGGTCACAGCTAGGGGAGCTCCATAGGAGTTCTTTTTTTTTTTTTTTTTTGAGTTTAGGCGCAGGGAGGCTGCTTTGAGGGACTAAAGGGGGGAGTAGTGTCCACCCTGAGGGATCTGAGCCACTATCTCCGCTGACAGGACACTGAGGGGATCGAACGTTCGCCACCCCATTACAGAGCCAGAAGACTTCAGTGGCGAGTTAGTCACCGGCCCCCCTGGCAAGTGGGGAGCCGGTGTGAAGGTGGCGGCAACAGGGTAGGGAGCGCAGTACTACCTGTGCTCCGGGGCTCAGTGGTACATGGTGTGGCGCTGTGAGAGGTGCCCTGAGCCAGCACATACACTGTCCAGCAAGCCTGTCAGGGTCCCAGGATCGCTGCCAGCACAATTCCTCAGGCCAGTATAAACTACAGGAGAGCGGGAAGCAGCGCCATGAAAGGGGCGGAGCTTCTCAGAGCGGACCCAGCAGCATTCGGCGCCATTTTTCTGCCTGCAGAAGCACTGACAGGGAGAGCTGTCCCTCCAAGTCAACTCCAGCTATCTTGTACGGTACCAGGGGGCTGTGGAAGGGAGGGGGAGGCTGTGTAAAGTCTGTGTAGTCTATTAAGGTACACAGACAGCGCTTGTAGTGTCATTAGTTCTTCCTTTGAAAAGTGCTGTGTGTGGGTTCGCTCTAATCTCTGTGTCTCTCTGTGGCATGCTTGTGGGGAAACTGTGTCTGACATTTCCCTCTGTGTGTGTGTGTGTGTGTGTGTGTGTGTGTGTGTGTGTGTGTGTGTTTATTATCTCCCATAGCCATGTCTAGGGACTCTGTGTCATATGCTGCAGAAGATGTTTCCTCTCAGGAGGGATCCATTCCATGTACACAGGATTGTAATTCTTTGTCTCAGATCCCTATTGTTGAACCTGAGTGGTTAACTTCTATCAGGAGAATGATCTCTCAGATCTCTACTAGGGTAGCTAATACTGAGACTGAAACTCAGGTGTTGAAGAAGTCTATCACAGTTTGATCAGGTCTGTCCCTATTCCTGCAAAATCCCCTAGCATGTTCCAACGGAAACGTGCACTTGCCAAAATTATGCAAGATGACACGGATACCGAATCTGATACTACAGACGATGATGGGGACATGCTGAGGGGGGCGGCATCCCTTGCAAAGGGGGTGCAGCTCATGATTGAGGCCATTAGAGATGTGTTAAACATTAATGACACTACACCTGAGCAGGTTGAGGAGGCTTACTTCACTGACAATAAGAAAGCCTCGCTAACCTTTCCCGCGTCTAAAGAATTAAACGCTATATTTGAAAAATCCTGGGAAAACCTGGAGAAAAAATTCCAGATCCCAAAAGAGTTCTGGCTGCTTTGTCCTTCCCTGAGGAAGATGGGAAAACCCACCATTTGTTGACGCATCTGTCTCCAGACTGTCTAAAAGGGTAGTTTTACCTGTCCCTGGTTCAACCGCGTTGAAAGAACCAGCTGATCGTCAGATTGACACTACGCTCAAATCCATATACACTGCTTCAGGAGTGGCCTTACGGCCCACTATTGCCTGTGCATGGATTTCTAAAGCCATAGTAAGGTGGTCAGGCACATTACTAGAGGATTTGGATGCAATGGATAGAAGTGACGTTGAATTGTTTTTACGTAACATACAGAATTCTGCGGTGTTCATGGTGGAATCCATGAAAGACCTGGGTACGCTGACTGCACGGATATCCTCCATGTCGGTATCAGCTCGCAGGGGACTCTGGCTACGCCAATGGTCTGCAGACGTGGAATCCAGGAGAAGTATGGAGAACCTACCCTACATAGGTCAAACTCTATTTGGGGAAGTGTTGGATGCGTGGATTTCCATGACAACCGCGGGTAAGTCACCTTTCCTTCCCTCTGCTACTGCTTCTACGAAGAAACCGTTTTCTTCAGCTGTGCAGCAGTCCTTTCGGACCGCTAACACAAAAAAGCCCAAGCCTTCTACCTCTTTCTTTAGAGGTGATCGGGCAAAATCCAAAAAAGCCTGCACCTGCAGGCTCCCAGGACCAGAGACCTGCTTCTGGTTCCTCAAGATCCTCAGCATGAGGGTGGACCTCAAAGCCTGGAGGACGGGCTGGTGGGTGCGAGACTCAGACGTTTCAGCCACGTCTGGGTGTCATCCGGCCTGGATCCCTGGGTACAGGATATTGTGTCCCAGGGGTACAGACTGGAGTTTCAAAACTCCTGCCTCACCGATTCTTCAAATCAGGCTTGCCAGCTTTCCTGACAAACAGAGCTATCCTACAGGAAGCCGTCCGAAAATTGGAAAAATCACAGGTCTTTGTCCCAGTTCCACCTCATGCAAAACAAGGGTTATTATTCAAACCTTTTCGTGGTACCGGAACCGGATGTTCGGTCAGACCAATTTTGAACTTGAAATCGTTGAACCCTTACGTGATGGTGTTCAAATTCTAAATGGAGTCTCTCAGAGCAGTGAGTTCATTGTCTGGATGAGGGAGAGTTTCTGGTATCCCTGGATATCAAGGATGCGTACCTCTACATTCCGATTTGGCCGCCTCACCAGGCTTATCTCAGATTTGCACTGTTGGACAGTCAATATCAATTCCAGGCACTACCATTCGGCCTCTCCACAGCACCGAGTGTGTTCACCAAGGTGATGGCAGAGATGTTGGTTCTCCGCATACAGGGGGTGAACGTAATCCCATATCTGGACGATCTGCTGATAAAGGCATCGTCCAGGGAGAGGTTGTTGCAGTCCATTGTTCTCACGACTCATCTGCTCAGGGAACACGGTTGAATCCTGAATTTTCCAAAATCACATTTGAAGCCGACCAGGAGGTTGTCTTTTCTGGGAATGATCCTCGACACAGAAGTGCAGAGGGTGTTTCTTCCGGAGGAGAAAGCGTTGGTGATACAAACAATGGTCCGGGATGTCCTGACGCCAGCCTGGGTTTCTGTTTATCAGTGCATTCGCCTTCTGGGGAAGATGGTGGCCTCTTACGAGGCTCTACAGTACGGAAGGTTTCATGCTCGGCCCTTCCAACTGGATCTCCTGGACATGTGGTTGGGATTTTATCTACACATGCACCAGAGAATACGTTTGTCGCCAAAAGCCAGGATTTCACTCCTCTGGTGGCTACAACTACCTCACCTTCTGGAGGGCCGCAGGTTCGGGATTCAGGACTGGATCCTTCTAACCACGGATGCAAGTCTCCGGGGCTGGGGCACAGTCACTCAGGAGGAAACCTTCCAAGGAAGGTGGTCAAGCCTGGAATCCAGCCTACCAATAAACATTCGGGAACTAAGAGCGGTCTACAGTGGTCTTCTCCAAGCGGCCCATCTTCTGCGAGATTGGGCCATTTAAGTGCAGTCGGACGAAGAGCAGAGCTGCAATGTCAGAGGTAACAAGAATCATCCTCTGGGCAGAAAAACATGCGTTGGCACTGTCCTCAATCTTCGTTCCGGGAGTAGACAACTGGGAAGCGGACTTCCTCAGCAGAGACGGTCTCCATCCAGGAGAGTGGGGACTCCATCCGGAGGTGTTCAAGGAGGTAACAGATCTTTGGGGTGTACCTCAAATAGACATGATGGCCTCTCGTCTCATCAAGATGCTTCAGCGGTATTGTTCCAGGTCGAGGGACACGCAGGCCATGGCGGTGGACGCCCTAGTGACTCCGTGGGTGTTCCAGTCGGTGTACGTGTTTCCTCCACTTCCACTCATTCCAAGAGTTCTAAAACTCATAAGGAGAACAAAAGTTCAGGCGATCCTCATTGCTCCGGACTGGCCAAGAAGGGCTTGGTACGCGGATCTTCTGGATCTCCTGCTAGAAGAGCCGAGGCCTCTTCCTCTTCAGGATATTAGCTCGGAAGGGCATTCCGAACAAGGTTATTCCTACCCTAATACAGGCTAGGAAAGGAGTAACGTCTAATCATTACCATCGTATTTGAGAACAATATGTATCTTGGTGTGAGTCCAAGAAGTTTCCTACGGTGGAGTTTCAACTGGGATGGTTTCTCCTCTTCCTGCAAGCAGGTGTGGATATGGGTCTGAGGTTGGGATCCGTAAAGGTCCAGATTTCGGCCCTATCCATTTTCTTCCAGAAACAGTTGGCTTCCCTCCCGGAGGTTCAGATCTTTTTGAAAGGGGTTCTGCACATCCAGCCTCCCTTTGTGCAGCTTACGGCACCATGGGATCTTAACGTGGTGTTACAGTTTCTCCAATCGGATTGGTTCGAGCCTCTACAGGAGGTTGAGGTCAAGTTTCTCACATGGAAGGCTGTCACTTTGTTGGCCTTAGCATCTGCTAGACGTGGGTCGGAGCTGGGGGCTTTGTCTTGTTAGAGCCCTACTTGATCTTCCATGAAGATAGAGCTGAGCTCCGGACGTGTCAGCAGTTCCTTCCGAAGGTTGTGTCGGCATTTCATATCAACCAACCTATTATGGTGCCAGTTGCTACTGACTCCTCAATTGCATCAAAGTCCTTGGATGTTGTAAGGGCTCTGTAAATCTATGTGAAGAGGACTACTCATCACAGAAAATCGGACTCGCTGTTTGTCCTGTATGATCCCAAGAAACTTGGGTGTCCTGCTTCTAAGCAGACAATCTCTTGCTGGATCAGGTTCACTATCCAGCATGCATATTCTACGGCAAGATTGCCGTGTCCTACGTTTGTTAGGGCCCACTCTACTCGTAAGGTGGGTTCTTCCCGGGCGGCTGCCCGGGGTGTCTCGGCTGTACAGCTTTGCCGAGCGGCTACTTGCTCGGGGTGCAGGAACCTCCGCGCTCTCCCTCCTGTTCTGGGAGCTTTGGTACATCCCCATGGTACTAAGGTGGACCCCAGCATCCTCTAGGACGTAAGAGAAAATAGGATTTTAATTACCTACCGGTAAATCCTTTTATAGTTGTCAATAGAGGACGCTGGGCGCCTGCCTAGCGCTTCGTGATCCTGCAGTGGTTACTTTGTTCAGTACTGCTTAGTTCTTGGTTTAGTACTGTTTTGTTACTTGGTTAAGTAATATTATTCAGCCGTTGCTGATGTTTCAAGCTAGTTAGCTTGGTTTGCCTTGTTTGTGTGAGCTGGTGTGAATCTCGACACTATCTGTGTAAAATCCTTCTCTTGAAGTTGTCCGTCTCCTCGGGCACAGTTTCTAGACTGAGTCTGGTAGGAAGGGCATAGAGGGAGGAGCCAGCCCACACTCTCAAACTCTTAAAGTGCCAATGGCTCCTAGCGGCCCCGTCTATACTCCATGGTACTAATGTGGACCCCAGCACCCTCTACGGACTACGAGAAAAGGATTTACCGGTAGGTAATTAAAATCCTATTTTTAGCGGGGAATCCAATTGTGTTACGCCTACATGGGGAACATTTCTGATTATGCTAAAATAACATTGCTCGGTTTCCATAGAGACCCTAAAGCAGAACTTACTTATTCACGCTAGTGAATAATCAGTACTTAGCATGCTCTGATCTGTCCTACTCCTTTCATTGACATATGCAACTTATTATATCCGTACAGATATGGTCATTTCTGCTATTTCCATCTGGATTATTTTGTAAAATAGGGATCCCTTGTGAAAAAATAGGCACATATGACAAAAGAGTTTGTATCGCAAATACACAGACAATCCCCAGAAAGAACCCACTTGCTGTTATACCCATTTCACACCAAAATCCTGAGTCCGACCTGTGATTTGGAACATGGCCCAAATCCCGGTCAGACCCGGGATAGACCCTGTTTACACAGCCCTACGATCCGGGTTGGCGCCGATGACACTGTTCTGACGTCGCTTGGAGATGATGTCATCTCTGGTGCTCCAGCTCTCCCTATACTGTAAACGGGACCTGGGTGTTTCTTTTCGGAGACCCTTTCACATTGAGCCGCAACTCGTCTTAACCCGCCAATAACTCAGGTGGAAGTGGTGGTGTGATGGGGGTGATATGCTTGTTAATAATCTTGTTTTTTTTTCTGGGTGTTCCAGTTTCCTCCCACTGTCCAAAAACATCCTTTTAGCGTAACTGGCTGCTAAAGAAAAGGAACCTAAGGGCACTTAGGGGTAGATGTATGAACTGTTGTTATGGGGGAGAAGCAGTACCAGCGCTGTTACTCCCCCTTCACAGTGACTAACCTCCCTAACAGTGAACCCGATAATTACCTTTGAGATGTTGGAGATCCGGTGCCGGTCTTCTGAGCGGTGTTGGGATTCCGGCGTCGGTCCCGTTCCGACACCTGCAGCTATCGATTTCAACAGCTGCAGGAGTCATTGCCAAATCTCCACAGAGAGGTGTGTGTGTGTGTTAGGATTAGGCTGCAGAAAGGGTGGGTGGTTTAGGCATTATGGGGGGAGGTTGGGTTTGGCCTGCAGTAAGGGGAGGTGGGTGAGGAATTTAAATACGTCGCCGCTGTCGGGACCTTGCCAATCGGATATGCCGGCGTCTGTATTCCTACGTGATAAAGCATTAATACTAAAAGCCATAAACACTGACCACTGTAAACACATACATACATAAAGACAGATTTACACAGAAAATTTGCAATTTAAGAGAAGATGTGGCGGGCTGCGGGAGCGTCGGACACGCTCTCAGGAGCCGGGAGAACCCCTCCAAAATTCGTGAGTCTGTCAGAAAATTCCAGGAAAGTGGTTGAGCATGCGTCATTGCAGCAAGCTGTCCCGCTTTTTTCCCTAGGAAGACGATGTGATGAAGGAGGGTACCCCGTTACGTCTGAAGTCCACGGAGTACCTGGATAGGGAAGGGCACCGCTCTCCTTCCTTTCTGAAAGATTAGTGTTCAACTCCCGAAAAATTTACCTGATCTGACGCATCCCCTGCTCCACTGCATGCATCTTTTGTTACTGCACATGCGCAATTTTAATGGCTGCGCTAACTGCCCACATGCAAACTAATATCGATTGTGAGGAAGACGTATTATTTTCACGATTATTTTCTGTATTACGGGCCTGATTTAGAGGTGGATGCACGAAGGATCGGAGCTGCATATTCGGTAGCAGCTGATAAGTACGGGTTTATCTCATACTTGCCTACCTGACCCTCTCCATGAGGGAGAAAATGCTCTGTTCCTGGACTCTCCTGGTAATGTATGATTGTCATCACCTGTGGTGAAACACCTTTCTTATCCATTAACCAGCTTACCACAGGTGATGGGAATCATACATTACCAGGAAAGTCCAGGAACAGAGCATTTTCTCCCTCATGGAGAGGGTCAGGTAGGCAAGTATGGTTTATCTACAATGCTGCCACAGTACTTGCAATAAAAGAAACAACTGAGGGTAAATCCAATGAGGTGTCAGCCAGATGTAGACATTAATAATCCCAAAAAACAGTATTATATTTATACCCCTTTCACATCGCACAAATAACCCGGTATCGACACGGCATATTGCCGTGTCGACCCGGGTCAGTGTGCGATGTGAAAATAAGATTTTACTCACCGGTAAATCTATTTCTCGTAGTCCGTAGTGGATGCTGGGAACTCCGTAAGGACCATGGGGAATAGCGGCTCCGCAGGAGACTGGGCACAACTAAAGAAAGCTTTAGGTCACCTGGTGTGCACTGGCTCCTCCCACTATGACCCTCCTCCAAGCCTCAGTTAGGACACTGTGCCCGGAAGAGCTGACATTACTAGGAAAGGATTTTGAATCCCGGGTAAGACTCATACCAGCCACACCAATCACACCGTATAACTCGTGATACTATACCCAGTTAACAGTATGAATATAACTGAGCCTCTCAACAGATGGCTCAACAATAACCCTTTAGTTAGGCAATAACTATATACAAGTATTGCAGACAATCCGCACTTGGGATGGGCGCCCAGCATCCACTACGGACTACGAGAAATAGATTTACCGGTGAGTAAAATCTTATTTTCTCTGACGTCCTAGTGGATGCTGGGAACTCCGTAAGGACCATGGGGATTATACCAAAGCTCCCAAACAGGCGGGAGAGTGCGGATGACTCTGCAGCACCAAATGAGAGAACTCCAGGTCCTCCTCAGCCAGGGTATCAATTTTGTAGAATTTAGCAAACGTGTTTGCCCCTGACCAAGTTGCAGCTCGGCAAAGTTGAAAAGCCGAGACCCCTCGGGCAGCTGCCCAAGATGAGCCCACCTTCCTTGTGGAATGGGCTTTTACAGATTTTGGCTGCGGTAGTCCAGCCGCAGAATGCGCCAGCTGAATTGTGCTACAAATCCAGCGAGCAATAGTCTGCTTAGAAGCAGGAGCACCCAGTTTGCTGGGTGCATACAGGATAAACAGCGAGTCAGTTCTCCTGACTCTAGTCGTCCTGGAAACATAATTTTCCAAGGCCCTGACTACGTCCAGTAACTTGGAATCCTCCAAGTCCCTAGTATCTGCAGGCACTACAATAGGTTGGTTCAAGTGAAAAGCTGATACCACCTTAGGGAGAAACTGGAGACGAGTCCTCAATTCTGCCCTATCCATATGGAAAATCAGATAAGGACTTTTATATGACAAAGCCGCCAATTCTGATACACGCCTGGCCGAAGCCAAGGCCAATAACATGACTACTTTCCGCGTGAGATATTTTAGATCCACGGTTTTTAGTGGCTCACACCAATGTGATTTTAAGAAAACTCAACATCACGTTGAGAACCCAAAGTGCCACTGGAGGCACAACCGGGGCCTGAATATGCAGCACTCCTTTTACAATGTCTGAACTTCAGGTACTGAAGCTAGTTCTTTCTGGAAGAAAATCGACAGAGCCGAGATCTGTACCTTAATGGAGCCTAATTTTAGGCCCATAGACACTCCTGCTTGTAGGAAATGCAGAAATCGACCTAGTTGAAATTCCTCTGTTGGGGCCTTTTTTGGCCTCACACCAAGCAAAATATTTTCGCCATATGCGGTGATAATGTTTTGCAGTTACATCTTTCCTGGCTTGAATCAGCGTAGGAATGACTTCCTCCGGAATGCCCTTTTCCTTTAGGATCCGGCGTTCAACCGCCATGCCGTCAAAACGTAGCCGCGGTAAGTCTTGGAACAGACAGGGCCCCTGCTGCCGCAGGTCCTGTCTGAGCGGCAGAGGCCATGGGTCCTCTGATATAATCTCTTGAAGTTCTGGGTACCAAGCTCTTCTTGGCCAATCCGGAACCACGAGTATCGTTCTTACTCCTCGCCTTACTATTATTCTCAGTACCTTTCGTATGAGAGGCAGAGGGGGGAACACATAAACCGACTGCTACACCCACGGTGTTACCAGAGCGTCCACAGCTATCGCCTGAGGGTCCCTTGACCTGGCGCAATATCTTTTATAGCTTTTTGTTGAGGCGGGACGCCATCATGTCCACCTGTGGCCTTTCCCAATGGTGTACAATCCTTTGGAAGACTTCTGGATGAAATCCCCACTCTCCCGGGTGGAGGTCGTGTCTGCTGAGAAGATCTTCTTCCCAGTCGTCCACTCCGGGAATGAACACTGCTGACAGTGTTAACACATGATTTTCCGCCCATCGGAGAATCCTTTTGGCTTCTGCCATCGCCATCCTGCTTCTTGTGCCGCCCCGTTGGTTTACATGGGCGACTGCCGTGATGTTGTCTGATTGGATCAGTACCGGCTGGTTTTGAAGCAGAGGCCTTGCCTGACTCAGGGCATTGTAAATGGCCCTTAGTTCCAGAATATTTATGTGTAGGGAAGTCACCTGACTTGACCAAAGTCCCTGGAAGTTTCTTCCCTGTGTGACTGCCCCCCAGCCTCAAAGGCTGGAATCCATGGTCACTAGGACCTAGTCCTGTATGCCGAACCTGCGGCCCTCTTGAAGATGGGCACTCTGCAGCCACCACAGTAGAGATACCCTGGTCCTTGAAGACAGGGTTATCAGCCGATGCATCTGAAGATGTGATCCGGACCACTTGTCCAACAGGTCCCATCTGAAAAGTTCCTGCATGGAACCTACCGAATGGGATTGCTTCGTAGGAAGCTACCATTTTTCCCAGGACTCGCGTGCAATGATGCACCGATACCTGTTTTGGCTTCAGGAGGTCTCTGACTAGAGATGACAGCTCCTTGGCTTTCTCCTCCGGGAGAAACATCCAAAATAGTGCTACCCCGACTAGCAACTGCTCCTTGGACCTTGCCCTTATAAGGAGATTGTCCAAGTACGGGATAATTAAAACTCCCTTTTTTCGAAGGAGTATCATCATTTCGGCCATTACCTTGGTAAACACCCTCGGTGCCATGTACAGTCCAAACGGCAGTGTCTGGACTTGGTAATGGTAATCCTGTACCACAAATCTGAGGTACTCCTGGTGAGGATGGTAAATGGGGACATGCAGGTAAGCATCCTTGATGTCCCGGGATCCCATGTAATCCCCCTCGTCCAGGCTTGCAATAACCGCCCTGAGCGATTCCATCTTGAACTTGAATTTTTTTATGTATGTGTTCAAGGATTTTAAATATAAAATGGGTCACACCGAACCATGCGGTTTCGGTACCCCAAACCGTGTGGAATAGTAACCCCGTCCTTGTTGAAGTAGGGGCACCTTGAGTATTACCTGCTGGGAATACAGCTTATTAATTGCCTCTAGCGCAGCCTCCCTGCCTGAGGGAGTTGTCGGCAAGGCATTTTTGAGGAAACGGCGGGGGGAAGACATCTCGAATTCCAGCTTGTACCCCTGAAATACTACTTGAATGAAACAGGGATCCACCTGTGAGCGAGCCCACTGATCGCTGAAATTTTTGAGACGGCCCCCCACCGTACCTGGCTACACCTGTGGAGCCCCCGCATCATGCTGTGGACTCAGAGGAAGCGAGAGAAGAATTTTGATTCTGGGAACAGGCTGACTGGTGCAGCTTTTTCCCTCTTCCCATGTCTCTGTACAGAAAGGAAGCACCTTTGACCCGCTTGCTTTTCTGAAGCCGAAAGGACTGTACCTGATAATACAGTGCTTTCTTAGTCTGTGAGGAAACCTGAGGTAAAAATATTTCTTCCCAGCTGTTGCTGTGGATACGAGGTCCCAGAGACCATCCCCAAATAATTCCTCACCCTTATAAGGTATAATCTCTATGCGCCTTTTAAAGTCAGCATCACCTGTCCAGTGACAGGTCTCTAATACCCTCCTGACAGAATGGACATTACATTCATTTTGGATGCCAGCCGGCAAAACATCCCTCTGTGCATCCCTCATATATAAGACGACGTCTTTAATATGTTCTTATGTTTGACAGGGTCACCGACCACGCTGCAGCAGCACGATCTGCAGGTCTCAGTCTAGTACCTGAGTGTGTAAATACAGACTTCAGGATAGCCTCCTGCTTTTTATCAACAGGTACCTTCAAAGTGGCCGTTCCTAAAACGGCAGTGCCACCTTTTTTGACAAACGTGTGAGCGCCTTATCCACCCTAGGGGATATCTCCCAGCGTAACTTATCCTCTGGCAGGAAAGGGTACGCCATCAGTAACTTTTTAGAAATTACCAGTTTCTTATCGGGGGGAACCCACGCTTTTCACACACTTCATTCATTCATCTGTTCATCTGATGGGGGAACAAAACACTGCCTGCTTTTTCTCCCCAAACATAAAACCCCTTTTATGTGGTACTTGGGTTAATGTCAGAAATGTGTAACACATTTTTCATTGCCGAGATCATGCAACGGACGTTCCTAGTGGATTGTGTATATGTCTCAACCTTGTCGACACTGGAGTCAGACTCCGTGTCGACATCTGTGTCTGCCATCTGAGTGAGCGGGCGTTTTTGAGCCCCTGATGGCCTTTGAGACGCCTGGGCAGGCGCGGACTGAGAAGCCGGCTGTCCCACAGCTGTTACGTCATCCACCCTTTTATGTAAGGAGTTGACACTGTCGGTTAATACCTTTCACCTAACCATCCACTCTGGTGTCGGCCCCACAGGGGGCGACATCACATTTATCGGCATCTGCTCCGTCACCATATAAGCCTCCTCATTAAACATGTCGACACAGCCGTACCGACACAGCGCACACACACAGGGAATGCTCTGACTGAGGACAGGACCCCACAAAGCCCTTTGGGGAGACAGAGAGAGAGTATGCCAGCACACACCAGAGCGCTATATAATGTGGGGATTAACACTATAACTGAGTGAAATTTCCCCAATAGCTGCTTGTATATATAATATTGCGCCTAAATTTAGTGCCCCCCCTCTCTTTTTAACCCTTTGAGCCTGAAAACTACAGGGGAGAGCCTGGGGAGCTTTCTTCCAGTTGCACTGTGAAGAGAAAATGGCGCCAGTGTGTCTGAGGGAGATAGCTCCGCCCCTTTTTCGCGGACTTTTCTCCCGCTTTTTTCTGGATTCTGGCAGGGGTATTTACCACATATATAGCCTCTGGGGCTATATATTGTGGTATTTTTGCCAGCCAAGGTGTTTTTATTGCTGCTCAGGGCGCCCCCCCCAAGCGCCCTGCACCCTCAGTGACCGGAGTGTGAAGTGTGTATGAGGAGCAATGGCGCACAGCTGCAGTGCTGTGCGCTACCTTGGTGAAGACTGATGTCTTCTGCCGCCGATTTTCCGGACCTCTTCTTGCTTCTGGCTCTGTAAGGGGGACGGCGGCGCGGCTCCGGGACCGAACACCAAGGACTGGGCCTGCGGTCGATCCCTCTGGAGCTAATGGTGTCCAGTAGCCTAAGAAGCCCAATCCGGCTGCAAGCAGGCGAGTTCGCTTCTTCTCCCCTTAGTCCCTCGCTGCAGTGAGCCTGTTGCCAGCAGGTCTCACTGAAAATAAAAAACCTAATTCTATACTTTCTTTCTAGAAGCTCAGGAGAGCCCCTAGTGTGCATCCAACCTCGGCCAGGCACAAAATCTAACTGAGGCTTGGAGGAGGGTCATAGTGGGAGGAGCCAGTGCACACCAGGTGACCTAAAGCTTTCTTTAGTTGTGCCCAGTCTCCTGCGGAGCCGCTATTCCCCATGGTCCTTACGGAGTTCCCAGCATCCACTAGGACGTCAGAGAAAGCACACTGACGGAATTAGCGGGTCGCCTGACCCGGTAATTCAACCCGGTAAAAAAGAAGGGTTTTACCCGGGTTGATTACCGGGTCAGGTGCGGTGTGAATGGGAGCCGTGTCGATGCGACATGGCTCCCATTCACAGCATAGGGAGAGGCGGCGCTGGAGATGAGCTCATCTCCCGGCGCCGCCTCCACCCCCGCCCCTGCTGCTGCTGCGCCCCCCCGCTGCTATGGCAACCGACCCGGCATATTGCCGGGTCGGAAAGCCAGCAGCGGAGCGCAAATGCCGGTTCCTACCCGGTAAGGACACGTTTGTCTTACCGGGTAGGATCCGGCATTTGCGATCTGAAACAGGTAATAGTGTCCATGACAGCAGTCACAATGATCACTGCATATTGTGGGGACAATGCCCATTACACTTGGGGGTATGGGTCATTAGTCGACCACACTTAGGTCGACAGTCATTAGGTCGACCACTATTGGTCGACGTGCATTAGGTCGACATAGTGACCATGTCGACCTAATGCATGTCAACAATCATGGTCGACCTAATGACCGTATGGCACACATGGAGGGTATACAATAATGACATTTCCTTTACTGTGGATTCGTCATTTTTATTTTTGACCCATTTAGGACCCAGCAACTAGATGAGAGTGATCACATTGTGCTGCAGCTGAGGTACCGCAATCACCCTGGCGGGTAAGGAGGGACTTGTAGTCCAGTCTCGCGCAGCTAGCTATAGGCTTTACTGTATTTGCGCTGCGCAGGAGACTACGACTCCCAGAATCCTCCGGGTGGGCACTGGAGCGCCGCCCCTCGCTGCCGTATATATGCGGGCTGCCGTGTACCAGGTAAGAGAAGCCGCTGCCTGCGGGCGGGGGAGAGACGGACCTCGGGGCACTGTGGCCGGGGCTCCCGGGACAGCGCGCAGGACCCACGCGTTGGTGACCGGGGCTCGGGCCATGCCCAGTGCGGGGTCCCTGTGCCCAGCAAGCCTCCATCACACTACCTGCATTAAAATGAAAGGCAGCTTGGGGCTCCCCAGCTGTTGTAGAACTGCAACTCCCAGCATGGCTGTCAGAATATGCTGGGACTTGTAGTTCCACAGCAACTGGACAGCCACAAGGTCGCCAAATACACCATGGGACCCCTGCAAGTAGCATGCATGTACTAAATTAGGGTGGTCTTCAGGTTGCCGACGGCCGGGCTCCCGACGACCACCATACCGGCGCGGTAATCCCGACTGTCGGCATACCGACACCTTTTCTCCCTTTTTGGGGTCCACGACCCCCCCGGAGGGAGAATAGAGAGTGTAGCGCGCCACTGTGCCCGCAGCGTGGCAAGCGCAGCGAGCCCACAAGGGGCTCATTTACCCTGGCTCAGCTGTCGGTATGCCAGCAGTCGGGATTACGTTGCTGGGAGCCCGACCGCCAGCAACACATACTACACCCACTAAAAGATGATATTCTAATAGCATTCATTTATATAGCACCAGGGACATAACACGGGGTGCGCAGCCAGTGCTGCAGCATAGGGCGCAACGTGGTGGGGCATTGTGGTCGCTACACCAACAGCGCCGTATTATACCACCTTCGTGCTGCCTGCGTGTTTGCTGTGTAGCGCTGTGATGTCATGTGTGCCGGGACCCACAGGCGCACTGCTGTAGCAATGTATAGCACCCGCCTCGCTGTTCGGGGTCAACATAAACACAGTTTGCTTGCAACTCTTTAGGACAAAAGCTGCCAAGTTTGTGACCTGTAACATCAAAAATATAATTAGCAATCATTCAGGGTAACAGTATTGATGATTAGTTATGTTGTGTTACAGGCTGAATACACCCCAGTAGACTTTCATGCACAAATGACCATTGGAACATAGATTATTCAGTGGTTGTCACATATACATATAATCGATAGTATGACCTTGGTACAGATTATTTTCCACATAATCCCCATACTTGTCTAAGCATTTTTTCCAATGGTACACCAAGGCGTCTATCCCGCCATAGAAGAAATCGTGGACGTGGCGGCTGGTGGCTTCCATCCAGGTGCTTCAGTGGTCCAGAGAGATGGAAATCAGTCTCTGTGCCATTCCTGTAGGGGGGATGGCCCAGTACCTCCCAGTATGCGGGTGGCTGAATGTGATACCTGTTTCCGTAATATACCGTTAACACCCTGGCAAGTTGGTGATGAATGTCAGCTGCTGCTGATGTGCCCTTTATATGCAGAGATCTGGTCACACTACGCACCTCAATATGTGACCATTTTTCCACCAGCCCTGCCATCTTACACCTGATGCTGGGACAGTATGACTGATAAGGGGCGCAGTCTAATGGCCGTGTGGGAAAGCCTGGTGACAATTTGTCCTGATATAGAGAACGTTACACATGTGAGAGGTCTTGTTACCTTACGAATACCCCTTTTCCACCTATGAGCACGGGTCGCAGCCGGGAGCCTGACACGGGTGCTACCCAGCCGCGGCCCATGCTCAGCCCTTTTTCCCATCACCATAATTCCCATTGCACATTATGCCATACACTGTAGTGCCCATTACACATTATGCCACATACAGTTATGCCCGACACCATTTTATACCCCACCACAGAATAATGTCCCTTACAAATTATGCCCCACAATAAGGCTTTTAATTATTTTTACATTTCTTGCCTGCTGCCAGAGGTCTAATGCTCGCTGCCGATCTGGGTTCCAGTCTCGTTGCCGGGGGTTTCCTGTTCATTTCCAAGGGTTTCCTGCTTGTCGCCAGGGGTTTTATGCTCCCTGCCTGGGGTCTCATGCTCATTGCCAGGGTTTCCTGCTTGTTGCCACGGGGTTCATGCTTGTTGCCATGGAGTTTACATGCACCTCCACCCCGGCTGCAGCAGGCACCGTGGTTGCCCGCTGCAGCCGATACCATTGAAGGAAACACTCAGATAGAGGTCCTACTTGACCTTTAGCTCCTGATTGTAATGCTTGTGTCCTTTGATGTGTGCAGAAACGGATTCATACAGTATGTTCAGAACTAAATATACTTCACGGGCATCTAATGGTACAATACTGCATTTACATCACAAATCCATTGTGGTAATTACAGAAAAACAATTTTGATACCATAAATATACATTTCAAAATATAGCACATAGTTAAAGGTGAAGAACCTGAAATCCACACATCGTACATTATACAGGTGACATTAATGGGACTGATGGGTTTCACAACACATTGGCAGGGTGTTCAGTGATCAGTGAGCTACAACGCCTATAGAAGATATAGCGCGGTATTCAAATGATATATCACGCCCAATCGCCTTTCTAAAGTGATCCCCGTTATCGCGCATATCGCGCCCATAGTAATCAGGTTTAGCTGCGTTAAGGGCTGAATGCCCTCGTAGTGAGCTGAAATTATTATATCACGCCCGTCAGCAGTAACAGAAAGGGTGTGAAAAGGGGTGAAAAGAATTGAATACCGCCCACTCTGTCTATACTATGTAAGGAATATACCCTGTTCACAGGCTGGAAATGCAGGTACAACTGTAGTCCAGGTTTTCCCAACTACAATAACATCAATAAAAGTGGGTACAAATTTGTTTTTAAGTGGTCTCTGATTGTATATATTGCCAGGATGTTAGTTAATTACTAAAGGGTCTGAAGTTTTACCATTTCATGTTTTAATAAAAAAAAAAAGAAAAAAAGTTTTTGTTAAATAATCAGCACTCAATATTAAATGACGGTAATAAAACATTGAAGCCTAATTTCCACCCCCAGTGTATATGATTGAAACAAATAGCAGTGAATTAAAAAAGTTAATTTAAAAATACATATATCTTTCTATTCTCACAGATTTGAAGCTCACTAAGCATGTAACCATTGTTCTAGTTACAATGGGAGATAACAAGCCCCAGTATGAGAACACCTGCAGCTCGGAGAGTGACCGTGAGTCAATGAAGAGCAAATCCGATTCTCCAGAATTAAAGTCCAGTGAGGACGAGTCACACAGCAACGGGAATAGAGAAAACCCTCCAGCAAATAAACACACTCAGTGTAAACGACACACACTGGATAAAAGGGGACAAACGCAGACCAGACACCGGGCACGGTTGGAGAAGACGTTTGCATGCACAGACTGTGGTAAAAGTTTCACCCGGAGATCATCTCTGGTCACGCACCACAGAATTCACACAGGAGAGAAGCCATTTGTCTGCCCGGACTGTGGCAAAAGCTTTACCGATAGCTCGAATCTGGTGAAACACCAGAGGACCCACACTGGAGAGAGGCCATACGCATGCACCGAGTGTGGCAAGACCTTCACCGACAGCTCAAACCTTATCGCACATCAGAGAGCCCACACGGGGGAGAAGCCCTACGTCTGCGATGACTGCGAGAAGAGCTTCACGCTTATTTCCAACTTGGTGACTCATAAGAGGGCGCACACAGGGGAGCGGCCTTACGGCTGCACAGAATGCGGGAAGACGTTTTCCCGTAGCTCCCACCTTGTCACTCACCAGCGAGCGCACAGAGGAGAGCGTCCGTATTCCTGCGGCGAGTGCGGCAGGCGTTTCACTCAGATCTCAAACCTCATCGCCCACCAGAGAGCTCACACGGGTCTGCGGCCTTACGCTTGCTCGGTCTGCGAGAAGAGTTACACGCAGAGGTCCAATCTTATCGAGCATCAGAGGACGCACACCGGGGAGAGGCCGTACGTCTGCAATCAGTGTGGAAAGGGCTTCAATCACAACTCGAGCCTTATCAAACATAGAAAAGTACATGTAAAGCATACTACACGTAAGTGGGTTCCGGGGTCAGCTGAACAAGCCGATGACTGGAGTCCGTGAGGGGAGCCGTGTTACCTATAGTGTGTTACCATGAGGGAGATGAATGAAGCAGTGAAAAGAGTAGATAGGTGAACCATTGGAGAAGTTGTCCATGGCAACCAATCAGCTGCTACCTATACATTTATAGAATGCACTTGATACATGTTACTTCAAAGCTCATATGTTGCTATGGGCAACTTCTCCACTGGCTACCTTCTCCACTCTTTTCTCTGCTTCATATATCTCCACCTATGTGTCCTACAACGACAGACACACTATATTATCGTACATGCAGCCTATGAGTGACGTCAGAATTGTGAAAACGTGTGAATCCTGGAGTTTGCCAACGGTAGCATACTGTAAATCTCATGGCTGAAGATCTCATGGTTCCATAACCTTACCTTAAACGATTGGTTGTATTTATACTGCACCATAGACCCAAATCTTTGCACTTACCATAAAATAAAATAAAATATATTTAATTGTTTTCTTGGGTTGTTATTATTACCAAAAGTGTTTTACTGAGCTCCTTTTGCATAAAGTCAAGAGAATTGTTCTATTAATTTACTTTCTCTGACGTCCTAGTGGATGCTGGGGACTCCGTAAGGACCATGGGGAATAGCGGCTCCGCAGGAGTCTGGGCACAAAAGTAAAGCTTTAGGACTACCTGGTGTGCACTGGCTCCTCCCCCTATGACCCTCCTCCAAGCCTCAGTTAGATTTTTGTGCCCGAACGAGAAGGGTGCACACTAGGTGGATCTCCTGAGCTGCTTAGTGAAAAGTTTAGTTTTTAGGTTTTTTATTTTCAGTGAGACCTGCTGGCAACAGGCTCACTGCATCGAGGGACTAAGGGGAGAAGAAGCGAACTCACCTGCGTGCAGAGTGGATTGGGCTTCTTAGGCTACTGGACATTAGCTCCAGAGGGACCGATCACAGGCCCAGCCATGGATGGGTCCAAGAGCCGCGCCGCCGGCCCCATTACAGAGCCAGAAGACAGAAGAGGTCCGGGAAATCGGCGGCAGAAGACGTCCTGTCTTCAATAAGTTAGCGCACAGCACCGCAGCTGTGCGCCATTGCTCTCAGCACACTTCACACTCCGGTCACTGAGGGTGCAGGGCGCTGGGGGGGGGCGCCCTGAGACGCAATAAAAACACCTTAGATGGCAAAAAATACATCACATATAGCTCCTGGGCTATATGGATGCATTTAACCCCTGCCAGAATACACAGAAAAACGGGAGATAAGGCCGCCGAGAAGGGGGCGGGGCCTATCTCCTCAGCACACTGGCGCCATTTTCCCTCACAGCTCCGTTGGAGGGAAGCTCCCTGGCTCTCCCCTGCAGTCACTACACTACAGAAAGGGTTAAAAAAGAGAGGGGGGCACTAATTAGGCGCAGTATTAAAAATACAGCAGCTATAAGGGGAAAAACACTTATATAAGGTTATCCCTGTATATATATATAGCGCTCTGGTGTGTGCTGGCAAACTCTCCCTCTGTCTCCCCAAAGGGCTAGTGGGGTCCTGTCCTCTATCAGAGCATTCCCTGTGTGTGTGCTGTGTGTCGGTACGTTTGTGTCGACATGTATGAGGAGGAAAATGATGTGGAGACGGAGCAAATTGCCTGTAATAGTGATGTCACCCCCTAGGGGGTCGACACCTGAGTGGATGAACTGTTGGAAGGAATTACGTGACAGTGTCAGCTCTGTATAAAAGACAGTGGTTGACATGAGACAGCCGGCTACTCAGCTTGTGCCTGTCCAGACGTCTCATAGGCCGTCAGGGGCTCTAAAGCGCCCGTTACCTCAGATGGCAGATACAGACGCCGACACGGATACTGACTCCAGTGTCGACGGTGAAGAGACAAATGTGACTTCCAGTAGGGCCACACGTTACATGATTGAGGCAATGAAAAAATGTTTTACACATTTGTGATAATACGAGTACCACCAAAAAGGGGTATTATGTTCGGTGAGGAAAAACTACCTGTAGTTTTCCTGAATCTGAGAAATTAAATGAGGTGTGTGATGATGCGTGGGTTTCCCCCGATAACAACTGATAATTTCTAAAATGTTATTGGCATTATATCTTTTCCCGCCAGAGGTTAGGGTGCGAAACACCCCCTAGGGTGGGTAAAGCGCTCACACGCTTGTAAGAACAAGGGCTCTACCCTCTCCTGAGATGGCCGCCCTTAAGGATCCTGCTGATAGAAAGCAGGAGGGTATCCTAAAATGTATTTACACACATACTGGTGTTATACTGCGACCAGCAATCGCCTCAGCCTGGTTGTGCAGTGCTGGGTTGGCGTGGTCGGATTCCCTGACTGAAAATATTGATACCCTAGATAGGGACAGTATATTATTGCCTATAGAGCATTTAAAAGATGCATTTCTATATATGCGTGATGCACAGCGGAATATTTGCCGACTGGCATCAAGTGTAAGTGCGTTGTCCATTTCTGCCAGAAGAGGGTTATGGACACGACAGTGGTCAGGTGATGCGGATTCCAAACGGCATTTGGAAGTATTGCCGTATAAAGGGGAGGAGTTATTTGGGGTCGGTCTTTCAGACCTGGTGGCCACGGCAACAGCTGGGAAATCCACGTTTGTACCCCAGGTCGCCTCTCAACATAAGAAGACGCCGTATTATCAGGCGCAGTCCTTTCGTTCCCAGAAGGGCAAGCGGGCAAAAGGTTCCTCATTTCTGCCCCGTGACAGAGGGAGAGGAAAAAGGCTGCAGAAATCGGCCAGTTCCCAGGAACAGAAGCCCTCTCCCGCCTCTGCCAAGCCCTCAGCATGACGCTGGGGCTTTACAAGCAGACTCAGGCAAGGTGGGGGCCCGTCTCAATGAATTTCAGCGCGCAGTGGGCTCACTCGCAAGTAGACCCCTGGATCCTTCAGGTGATATCTCAGGGGTACAAATTGGAATTCGAGACGTCTCCCCCTCGCCGGTTTCCTAAAGTCGGCTTTACCGACGTCTCCCTCTGACAGGGAGGCAGTTTTGGAAGCCATTCACAAGCTGTATTCCCAGCAGGTGATAATCAAGGTACCCCTCCTGCAACAGGGAACGGGGTATTATTCCACACTGTTGTGGTACCGAAGCCGGACGGCTCGGTGAGACCGATTCTAAATCTAAAATCTTTGAACACTTACATACGGAGGTTCAAATTCAAGATGGAGTCACTCAGAGCAGTGATTGCGAACCTGGAAGAAGGGGACTACATGATGTCTCGGGACATCAAGGATGCTTACCTTCATGTCCCAATTTACCCTTCTCACCAAGGGTACCTCAGGTTTGTGGTACAGAACTGTCACTATCAGTTTCAGACGCTGCCGTTTGGATGGTCCACGGCACCCCGGGTCTTTACCAAGGTAACGGCCGAAATGATGATACTCCTTCGAAGGAAGGGAGTTTTAGTTATCCCTTACTTGGACGATCTCCTGATAAGGGTAAGATCCAGAGAACAGTTGGAGGTCGGTGTAGCACTATCTCAGGTAGTGTTGCGGCAGCACGGTTGGATTCTCAATATTCCAAAATCGCAGCTGGTTCCGGCGACTCGTCTTCTGTTCCTAGGGATGATCCTGGACACAGTCCAGAAAAAGGTGTTTCTCCCGGAGGAGAAAGCCAGGGAGTTATCCGAGCTAGTCAGGAACCTCCTAAAACCGAGCCAAGTCTCAGTGCATCAATGCACAAGGGTTCTGGGAAAAATGGTGGCTTCCTACGAAGCAATCCCATTCGGCAGATTCCATGCAAGAACTTTCCAGTGGGACCTGCTGGACAAATGGTCCGGGTCGCATCTTCAGATGCATCAGCGGATAACCCTGTCACCAAGGACAAGGGTGTCCCTCCTGTGGTGGTTGCAGAGTGCTCATCTCCTAGAGGGCCGCAGATTCGGCATTCAGGACTGGGTCCTGGTGACCACGGATGCCAGCCTGCGAGGCTGGGGAGCAGTCACACAGGGAATGAATTTCCAGGGCTTATGGTCAAGCCTGGAGACATCACTTCACATACATATCCTGAAGCTAAGGGCCATTTACAATGCTCTAAGCTTAGCAAGACCTCTGCTTCAAGGTCAGCCGGTGTTGATCCAGTCGGACAACATCACGGCAGTCACCCACGTAAACAGACAGGGTGGCACAAGAAGCAGGAGGGCAATGGCAGAAGCTGCAAGGATTCTTCGCTGGGCGGAAAATCATGTGATAGCACTGTCAGCAGTGTTCATTCCGGGAATGGACAACTGGGAAGCAGACTTCCTCAGCAGACGCTCTGGTAACACCGTGGGTGTACCGGTCAGTGTATGTGTTCCATCCTCTGCCTCTCATACACAAGGTACTGAGAATTATAAGATGGAGAGGAGAAAGCACTATATTCGTGGCTCCGGATTGGCCAAGAAGGACTTGGTAACCGGAACTTCAAGAGATGCTCACGGAGGATCCGTGGCCTCTACCTCTAAGAAGGGACCTGCTCCAGCAAGGACCCTGTCTGTTCCAAGACTTACCGCGGCTGCGTTTGACGGCATGGCGGTTGAACGCCGGATCCTGAAGGAAAAAGGCATTCCGGATGAAGTCATCCCTATCCTGATCAAAGCCAGGAAGGATGTAACCGCAAAACATTATCACCGCATTTGGCGAAAATATGTTGCTTGGTGCGAGGCCAGTAAGGCCCGACGGAGGAATTTCAACTTGGTCGATTCCTACATTTCCTGCAACAGGAGTGTCTATGGGCCTGAAATTGGGGTCCATTAAGGTTCAAATTTCGGCCCTGTCAATTTTCTTCCAAAAAGAACTAGCTTCAGTCCCTGAAGTTCAGACGTTTGTAAAAGGGGTACTGTATATACAGCCTCCTTTTGTGCCTCCAGTGGCACCTTGGGATCTCAATGTAGTTTTTGGGTTCCAAAAGTCACATTGGTTTGAACCACTTAAATCTGTGGTGTTAAAATATCTCACATGGAAGGTGGTCATGCTGTTGGCCCTGGCCTGGGCCAGGCGCGTGTCAGAATTGGCGGCTTTATCCTGTAAAAGCCCTTATCTGATTTTCCATTCGGACAGGGCGGAATTGAGGACTCGTCCTCAGTTTCTCCCTAAGGTGGTTTCAGCGTTTCACCTGAACCAACCTATGGTGGTGCCTGCGGCTACTAGGGACTTGGAGGACTCCAAGTTGCTAGACGTTGTCAGGGCCCTGAAAATATATGTTTCCAGGACGACTGGAGTCTGAAAATCTGACTCGCTGTTTATCCTGTATGCACCCAACAAGCTGGGTGCTCCTGCTTCTAAGCAGACTATTGCTCGTTGGATTTGTAGTACAATTCAGCTTGCACATTCTGTGGCAGGCCTGCCACAGCCAAAAATCTGTAAATGCCCACTCCACAAGGGAAAGGGAGGTGGGCTTATCTTGGGCGGCTGCCCGAGGGGTCTCGGCTTTACAACTTTGCCGAGCAGCTACTTGGTCAGGAGCAAATACGTTTGTAAAATTCTACAAATTTGATACCCTGGCTGAGGAGGACCTGGAGTTCTCTCAATTGGTGCTGCAGAGTCATCCGCACTCTCCCGCCCGTTTGGGAGCTTTGGTATAATCCCCATGGTCCTTACGGAGTTCCCAGCATCCACTAGGACGTCAGAGAAAATAAGAATTTACTCACCGATAATTCTATTTCTCGTAGTCCGTAGTGGATGCTGGGCGCCCATCCCAAGTGCGGATTGTCTGCAATACTGGTACATAGTTATTGTTACCAAAAATCGGGTTATTGCTGTAGTGAGCCATCTTTTCTAGAGGCTCCTCTGTTATCATGCTGTTAACTGGGTTTAGATCACAAGTTATATGGTGTGATTGGTGTGGCTGGTATGAGTCTTACCCGGGATTCAAAATCCTTCCTTATTGTGTACGCTCGTCCGGGCACAGTATCCTAACTGAGGCTTGGAGGAGGGTCATAGGGGGAGGAGCCAGTGCACACCAGGTAGTCCTAAAGCTTTACTTTTGTGCCCAGACTCCTGCGGAGCCGCTATTCCCCATGGTCCTTACGGAGTCCCCAGCATCCACTACGGACTACGAGAAATAGAATTATCGGTAAGTAAATTCTTATTTTTAGCCCCAAAAAAACAAAAATAGGATTTTAATTACCTGCCCGTAAATCCTATACTCGTAGTCCGTAGAGGATATTTGGGATCCTTTTAGTACCATGGGGTATAGACGGGTCCACTAGGAGCCATGGGCACTTTAAGAATTTGACAGTGTGGCCTGGCTCCTCCCTCTATGCCCCTCCTACTAGATTCAGTCTAGGAAACTGTGCCCGAGGAGATAGACATACTTTGAGAGGATAGATAAGGATAGTGGTGAGATTCGGAACCAGCACACACAACAAGAGGAAAGCCATGCTAACCAAACTTAAAACAGGAACAGCAACAGCTGAACCAAACAACAATACTTAACCAAGTAACAGTGCAGGAAGAACGAAGCACCAGGCGGGCGCCCAGTATCTTCTACAGACTACGAGAATAAGATTTACCGGCAGGTAGTTAAAATCCTATTTTCTCTTATGTCCTAGAGGATACTGGGGATCCTTTTAGTACCATGGGGAAGTAACAAAGCTCCCAAACCGAGTGGGAGAGTGCTGAGGTTCCTGCAGAACTGATTGACCAAACTGAAGGTCCTCATAGGCCAAAGTATCAAACTTGTAGAACTTTGCAAACGTGTTTAAACCTGACCAAGTAGCTGCTCGGCAGAGCTGTAAGGCCGAGACACCGCGGGCAGCCGCCCAAGAAGAACCCACCGACGTAGTCGAGTGGGCCTGTACAGATTTAGGAACCGGCAAACCTGCCGTGGAATAAGCATGCTGGATAGTGAGCCTGATCCAGTGCACAATGGACTGCTTTGAAGCAGGACACCCAATCTTATTGGGATCGTAAAGAACAAACAGCGAGTCCGATTTCCTGTGATGAGCTGTTCTCTTCACATACACCTTCAAAGCAATCACAACATCCAAAGACTTTGAAGTAACAGAGGTGTCGGCAACAACCGGAACCACAATAGGTTGGTTGATGTGAAACGCAGACACTACCTTAGGAAGAAATTGCTGACAAGTCCTGAGTTCAGTTCTGTCCTCATGGAAAATTAAATAGGGGCTCTTGTGAGACAACGCCCCCAGTTCCGACACACGTCTTGCTGAAGCCAAGGCCAACAGTGTGACTCTTCCACGTAAGATATTTTACGTTCAAACCAGTCCGATTGGAGGAACTGCAGCACCAAATTGAGATCCCAAGGTGCTGTGGGACGCACAAAGGGAGGTTGGATGTTCAGAACACCTTTCAAGAACGTCTGGGCCTCAGGAAGAGAAGCCACTTGTTTCTGAAAGAAAATGGACAAGGCCGTAATCTGGACTTTTATGGAGCCCAGACGTAGGCTCACATCCACACCCGACTGCAGAAAAAGCAGGAAACGTGTCGGTGGATTTTCCCATTTTTTTCCTATCCTCAGGAGGAAATGGAAAAGATGAGAGTAACCTTTTAGGGATTCAAAATTTCTTATCAGGATTAAACCATGGTTCTTCAAACAGGGTGTTCAATTCCTTTGACACAGGAAAAGTGACTGAGGACTTCTTTTTTACAAAAAATTAAGACTCCTCACAGTCCTCTGCCACCTTATCGGGAATTTGCAGACCATCTCTGATAGCTTCTATTAGAGCCTCTGTTCCCTGTGACAGAGCAGCATTGCCCCCTTCTGAACCCACCTCCCCCTCCTCCATGTCCGACCCCTCAGCATCAGAGTCAGACTGCAGGATATGGGCCAGAGTTCGTTTTTGCAGACACATGACATGGGACTGAAACGCTTGTTTGGGGATCGAGTCTCTAGTCATAATCTCATCCACGGGCTGTCTTAAGTATTGCATCTCTTTCTCATGGTGAGAATTTATTAGAGATATTGGAAATCATTCCTTTAATGGAATCCAGCTATGCTGGTTCAGCCCCGCTAGCCTGAGAAGGTGCACTACACTGAGTACATAGTAGTAAGCTCCCTGGGGAAGATGAACACTGCCGTACATGAAACACACTCTTTGCCTGACATATTGTAAATGTGACAGCACACACACACACAGGAAAGGTTAAAAGCACAATAAACCCACAAAGAGCCCTTCCAGGGAGACACAGAGATATTTTGTGCCCTTCTTGCTAATGCCAAGCTTAGCCGGGTTGCAGTCCAAGTACCCAGATTGGGGATTTAGTACACTAATAATAGCTCCCCCCCTGATATGACCCCCTGGTACCGCTGAGGTAATCTGGAGTCACACCGGAGGAGCTGTGTGCCCCTGTCAGTCAGCGTCTGTGTCCACTGCAGAGGGAAAATGGCACTGGTGATCTGCTGGATCCTCATAGTGAAGCCCCGCTCCTTCAATGGCACGCTGTCTTCCCGATTTCT
Source organism: Pseudophryne corroboree (assembly GCF_028390025.1). NCBI lineage: Eukaryota > Metazoa > Chordata > Amphibia > Anura > Myobatrachidae > Pseudophryne > Pseudophryne corroboree. The sequence goes on from NC_086451.1 coordinate 455,285,622, forward strand.
CTGACGTCCTAAGTGGATGCTGGGACTCCGTAAGGACCATGGGGAATAGCGGCTCCGCAGGAGACAGGGCACAAAAGTAAAAGCTTTAGGATCAGGTGGTGTGCACTGGCTCCTCCCCCTATGACCCTCCTCCAAGCCTCAGTTAGATTTTTGTGCCCGAACGAGAAGGGTGCAGGCTAGGTGGCTCTCCTGAGCTGCTTAGAAGTAAAAGTTTAAATAGTTTTTTTATTTTCAGTGAGACCTGCTGGCAACAGGCTCATTGCATCGAGGGACTAAGGGGAGAAGAAGCGAACTCACCTGCGTGCAGAGTGGATTGGGCTTCTTGGCTACTGGACATTAGCTCCAGAGGGACGATCACAGGTACAGCCTGGATGGGTCCCGGAGCCGCGCCGCCGGCCCCCTTACAGATGCTGAAGAGTGAAGAGGTCCAGAAATCGGCGGCAGAAGACGTTCCTGTCTTCATTAAGGTAGCGCACAGCACTGCAGCTGTGCGCCATTGCTCCCAGCACACTTCACACTGCGGTCACTGAGGGTGCAGGGCGCTGGGGGGGGGCGCCCTGGGCAGCAATGTAAATACCTCCTATGGCAAAAAATACATCACATATAGCCCCTGGGCTATATGGATGTATTTAACCCCTGCCAGTTTTCCAGATAAAAGCGGGAGAAGAGCCCGCCGAGAAGGGGGCGGGGCCTATCTCCTTAGCACACGGCGCCATTTTCCTACACAGCTGGTAGGAAGGCTCCCAGACTCTCTCCTGCACTGCACTACAGAAACAGGGTACAACAGAGAGGGGGGGCAATTATTTGGCTAAAAATATATATAAGCAGCTATAAGGGATAGACACTTATTATAAGGTTGTCCCTATACAGTTTATAGCGCTTTGGTGTGTGCTGGCAAACTCTCCCTCTGTCTCCCCAAAGGGCTAGTGGGGTCCTGTCCTCTATCAGAGCATTCCCTGTGTGTGTGCTGTGTGTCGGTACGTTTGTGTCGACATGTATGAGGAGAAAAATGATGTGGAGACGGAGCAGAGTGTCTGTAATAGTGATGTCACCCCCTAGGGGGTCGACACCTGAGTGGATGTACTGTTGAAAATTACGTGACAGTGTCAGCTCTGTATAAAAGACAGTGGTTGACATGAGACAGCCGGCTACTCAGCTTGTGCATGTCCAGACGTCTCATAGGCCGTCAGGGGCTCTAAAGCGCCCGTTACCTCAGATGGCAGATACAGACGCCGACACGGATACTGACTCCTGTGTCGACGGTGAAGAGACAACCGTGATTTCCAATAGGGCCACACGTTACATGATTGAGGCAAGGGAAAATGTTTACACATTTCTGATAATACGAGTACCACCAAAAAGGGGTATTATGTTTGGTGAGGAAAAACAACCTGTAGTTTTCCTGAATCTGAGAAATAAAATGAGGTGTGTGATGATGCGTGGGTTTCCCCCCGATAACAATTGATAATTTCTAAAAAGTTATTGGCAGTATACCTTTTCCCGCCAGAGGTTAGGGTGCGTTGGGAAACACCCCCTAGGGGGGATAAGGCGCTCACACGCTTGTAAGAACAAGGGCTCTACCCTCTCCTGAGATGGCCGCCCTTAAGGATCCTGCTGATAGAAAGCAGGAGGGTATCCTAAAATGTATTTACACACATACTGGTGTTATACTGCGACCAGCAATCGCCTCAGCCTGGATGTGCAGTGCTGGGTTGGCGTGGTCGGATTCCCTGACTGGAAATATTGATATCCTAGATAAGGACAGTATATTATTGCCTATAGAGCATTTAAAAGATGCATTTCTATATATGCAGGATGCACAGCGGAATATTTGCCGACTGGCATCAAGTATAAGTGCGTTGTCCAATTCTACCAGTAAAGTGGTCAGGTGAGGCACATTCCAAACGGCATTTGGAAGTATTGCCTTAAAAAAGGGGACATTTGGGGTCGGTCTTTCAGACCTGGTGGCCACGGCAACAGCTGGGATATCCACGTTTGTACCCCAGGTCGCCTCTCAAAATAAGACGCCGTATTATCAGGCGCAGTCCTTTGTTGGCAAGCGGACAAAAGGTTCCTCTTTTCTGCTCGTGACACAGAGAGAGGAAAAAGGCTGCATTAGCCAGTTCCCAGGAACAGAAACCCTTTCCCGCCTCTGCCAAGCCCTCAGTATGACGCTAGGGCTTTACAAGCTCAGGCACGGTGGGGGCCCGTTCTCAATGAATTTCAGTGCGCAGTGGGCTCACTCGCAAGTAGACCCCTGGATCCTTCAGGTAATATTTCAGGGGTACAAATTGGAATTCGAGACGTCTCCCCCTCGCCGTTTCCAAAAGTCGGTTTTACCGACGTCTCCCTCTGACAGGGAGGCAGTTTTGGAAGCCATTCACAAGCTGTATTCCCAGCAGGTGATAATCAAGGTACCCCTCCTGCAACAGGGAACGGGGTATTATTCCACACTATTGTGGTACCGAAGCCAGACGGCTCGGTGAGACCGATTCTAAATCTAAAATCTTTGAACACTTACATACAGAGGTTCAAATTCAAGATTGAGTCACTCAGAGCAGTGATTGCGAACCTGGAAGAAGGGGACTACATGATGTCTCGGGACATCAAGGATGCTTACCTTCATGTCAAAAAAATAAAATAAAAAATTTACCTTTCTCACCAAGGGTACCTCAGGTTATGGTACAGAACTGTCACTATCAGTTCAGACGCTGCCGTAGGGATGGTCCACGGCACCCCGGGTCTTTACTAAAGTAATGACCGAAATGATGATATTCCTTCGAAGGAAGGGAATTTTAGTTATTCTTTACTTGGACGATTCCCTGATAAGGGTAAGATCCAGGGAACAGTTGGAGGTCAGTGTAGCACTATCTCAGGTAGTGTTGCGGCAGCACGATTGGATTCTCAATATTCCAAAATTGCAGCTGGTTCCGACGACTTGTCTTCTGTTCCTAGGGATGATCCTGGACACAGTCCAGAAAGAAGGTGTTTCTCCCGGAGGAGAAAGCCAGGGAGTTATCCGAGCTAGTCAGGAACCTCCTAAAACCGAGCCAAGTCTCAGTGCATCAATGCACAAGGGTTCTGTGTAAAAATGGTGGCTTCCTACGAAGCAATCCCATTCGGCAGATTCCACCCAAGAACTTTCCAGTGGGACCTACTGGACAAATGGTCCGGGTCGCATCTTCAGATGCATCAGCGGATAACCCTGTCACCAAGGACAGGGGTATCCCTCCTGTGGTGGTTGCAGAGTGCTCATCTTCTAGAGAGCCGCAGATTCGGCATTCAGGACTGGGTCCTGGTGACCACGGATGCCAGCCTGCGAGGCTGGGGAGCAGTCACACAGGGAAGGAATGTCCAGGGCTTATGGTCAAGCCTGGAGACATCACTTCACATAAATATCTGAAGCTAAGGGCCATTTACAATGCTCTAAGCTTAGCAAGACATCTGCTTCAAGGTCAGCCGGTGTTGATCCAGTCGGACAACATTACGGCAGTCACCCACGTAAACAGACAGGGTGCCACAAGAAGCAGGAGGGCAATGGCAGAAGCTGCAAGGATTCTTCGCTGGGCGGAAAACCATGTGATAGCACTGTCAGCAGTATTCATTCCGGGAGTGGACAACTGGGAAGCAGATTAACTCAGCACGACCTCCACCCGGGAGAGTGGAGACTTCACCCAGAAGTCTTCCACATGATTATAAACCATTGGGAAAAACTCGACAGGTATTGCGCCAGGTCAAGGGACCCTCAGGCAATAGCTGTAGACGCTCTGGTAACACCGTGGGTGTACCAATCAGTGTATGGGTTCCCTCCTCTGCCTCTCATACCCAAGGTACTGAGATTGATAAGATGGAGAGGAGTAAGCACTATATTCGTGGCTCCGGATTGGCCAAGAAGGACTTGGTAACCGGAACTTCAAGAGATGCTCACGGAGGATCCGTGGCCTCTACCTCTAAGAAGGGACCTGCTCCAGCAAGGACCCTGTCTATTCCAAGACTTACCGCAGCTGCGTTTGACGGCATGGCAGTTGAACGCCGGATCCTGAAGGAAAAAGGCATTCCGGATGAAGTCATCCCTATCCTGATCAAAGCCAGGAAGGATGTAACCGCAAAACATTATCACCGCATTTGGCGAAAATATGTTGCGTGGTGCGAGGCCAGTAAGGCCCGACGGAGGAAATTCAACGATTCCTACATTTCCTGCAAACAGGAGTGTCTATGGGCCTGAAATTGGGGTCCATTAAGGTTCAAATTTCGGCCCTGTCAATTTTCCTCCAAAAAGAACTAGCTTCAGTCCCTGAAGTTCAGACGTTTGTAAAAGGGGTACTGCATATACAGTCTCCTTTGGTGCCTTCAGTGGCACTTTGGGATCTCAATGTAGTTTTTGGGTCCCAAAAGTCACATTGGTTTGACCCACTTAAATCTATGGAGTTAAAGTATCTCACAGGAAAAGTGGTCATGCTGTTGGCTCTGGCCTGGGCCAGGCGCGTGTCAGAATTGGCGGCTTTATCCTGTAAAAGCCCTTATCTGATTTTCCATTCGGACAGGGCGGAATTTCTCCCTAAGGTGGTTTCAGCGTATTGTGGTGCCTGCGGCTACTAGGGACTTGGAGGACTCCAAGTTGCTAGACGTTGACAAGGCCGGAAAATATGTTTCCAGGACGGCTGGAGTCAGAAAATCTGACTCGCTGTTTATCCTGTATGCACCCAACATGCTGGGTGCTCCTGCTTCTAAGCAGACGATTGCTCGTTGGATTTGTAGTACAATTCAGCTTGCACATTCTGTGGCAGGCCTGCCACAGCCAAAATCTGTTAAAGCCCATTCCACAAGGAAGGTAGGCTCATCTTGGGCGGCTGCCCGAGGGGTCTCGGCTTTACAACTTTGCCGAGCAGCTACTTGGTCAGGGGCAAACACGTTTGCTAAATTCTACAAATTTGATACCCTGGCTGAGGAGGACCTGGAGTTCTCTCATTCGGTGCTGCAGAGTCATCCGCACTCTCCCGCCCGTTTGGGAGCTTTGGTATAATCCCCATGGTCCTTACGGAGTCCCAGCATCCACTTAGGACGTCAGAGAAAATAAGAATTTACTTACCGATAATTCTCGTAGTCCGTAGTGGATGCTGGGCGCCCATCCCAAGTGCGGATTGTCTGCAATACTTGTACATAGTTATTGTTACAATAACATCGGGTTGTTTATTGTTGTGAGCCATCTTTTCAGAGGCTCCTACGTTTTATCATACTGTTAACTGGGTTCAGATCACAAGTTGTACGGTGTGATTGGTGTGGCTGGTATGAGTCTTACCCGGGATTCAAAATCCTTCCTTATTATGTACGCTCGTCCGGGCACAGTATCCTAACTGAGGCTTGGAGGAGGGTCATAGGGGGAGGAGCCAGTGCACACCACCTGATCCTAAAGCTTTTACTTTTGTGCCCTGTCTCCTGCGGAGCCGCTATTACCCATGGTCCTTACGGAGTCCCAGCATCCACTACGGACTATGAGAAATAGAATTATCGGTAAGTAAAATCTTATTTTTTTTATACTGGCGGAGATAATTTTGTGCTTAAAATGGAGACAGATTGGTTTTAAGGCATTGATTGCCAGTGGGTACTGTGTACAGTGCACTGAGATGCAGTTGTGTACTGAGTCTGGAGACGCAATCCGCCCCGGTTATAAAAGCCGCGCGTCTCTGTACCCTCATGCCGCCATAATGGTCGGCGACCCGCTAACCAGGACACCAACTTAGTACTCACCCTTCTTCTTCCTTCTGACTCTGTTAGGGGTGGCGGCGTGCAGCGGGAATGTAAGATCGTAGTGGTGGGGCTTGCGAATAGTTCCCTCAGGAGCTAGTGTCCTGTCAGCGGGGAATGGGACCAGTAACCCTTCAAGAGGTTGGGCCGTTCACCCATCCCCATGTCCCACAAAACAGGCAGGCTGGTGCCATCCAGTCCTTCCTGAAAATAACAAACAGAAAAATAAATGCAGAAAACTCTTCAGCAGCTTCCATAAGCGTGACCGACTCCTACGGGCACATTTTCTAAACTGATTCTGGTAGGATGGGTAAAGAGGGAGGAGCCCGCCCACACTGTCAAATTCTTCCATGGCTCCTAGTGGACCCATCTATACCCCATGGTACTAAATGGATCCCCAGTATCCTCTAGGACTTAAGAGAAAGCAAAACTGTGCCATGTACTGAGGAGAGATTAGAACCGTGAAAGCCCGTTACAGCGATCAGGTGACCCCGGCCAATGCCCTTAATGCAGTTTTGTGTTCGTGCCTGTTTTGCCCATTGTCGAAAACACTACAATAGAGGGATTGTTTTTATTGCAAGGCCGGTTCAATATATAAGGGAATAAGACGTCTCATTGCGTAAATCTATTCAACTTGTATATATACTGTACGTATAATCAATAGTATAGCCTTGGTACAGATTATTTTCCACATAGTCCACATACTTATCTAAGCATTTGTTCCAACGGTACACCAAGGCATCTATCCCGGCCTAGAAGAAATCAGTGTCAAGCGCCTGAAGCCAGGACATGGCGGCGTGCTGAACTTCATTGTCAATTTCAAATCACCTTCCACCGAGGTGCTTCTTCCATGGTCTAAAGCAGGCTTTCCCAACCGCTGTCCTCAAGGCACACCAACAGTGCAGGTTTTAGTGATATCCAGATGGTTAAATCAAAATAACTGAGGTACTAATTAAGTCACCTGTGTTCAAGCCTGGATATCACTAAAACCAGGACTGTTAGTGTGCCTTGAGAACCACGGTTGGGAAACACTGGTCTAAAGAGATGGAAATAACTCAGTGCAAAGTCAGGTCTGTAGGGAGGATGGTCTTTTGCTTCGCCGACCGGATCACTGCTTAACTTGAATATTTGTCCTATTGTTATCAAAGGCAGTACACCAAACCCAAACCTGTTTCCGTGACCTGATGTTATCACCGTACACCTCTACAAGTTGGAGATTAATTTCAGATGCTGATGGCCCTTTAGATGCAGAAATCTGATCACAATGCGTACCTCAATGTGTGACCATGTTTCCACCAGCCACGCCATCTTGCACCTGATTTTGGGATGGTATGACTGATATGAGGCGCAGTCTAATAGCCATGGCCTAGCTTGGTGTAATTCCCACAGTGGAAATATGGGATGTTCCAGAGGTAGACAGACTGAGGGATCATTAAGAAAAGAGCCAATAATGTTCTATAGGGTCTACGTAGTAAGACTTAGAGAGAGATAAAGTGGACAGATATAATGTACCAGCCAACAGCCAATAAGCAACTGGGCAAAACCATGTGCACGGGAGGGGGAGGCCGATATAACATGTATAGAGAGAGAGATTTGGGTGGGTTATATTGTTTCTGTGCAGGGTAAATACTGTCTGCTTTATTTTTACACTGCAATTTAGATTTCAGTTTGGACACACCCCACCCAAATCTAACACTCTGCACATGTTACATCTGCCCCACCTGCTGTGCAACATGGTTTTGCCCAATTGCTAACTTTTTGGGCTTGCTAACAACTCTGAATAACCCCCACGGTCTCAGATGTAGAAGGCCAGGATTGCCCTTCTGATTGAGCGACTGATACATTTCTGTGGTCTGGATGGCACAGTCCTAAACTGGTTCAAATCATTTCTCACAGGCAGGTCACAGAGAGTATCGTCTGGATTATACTCATCACCCCCAGTGCCATTGTCATGTGGTGTCCCACAAGGTTCCATACTATCCTCCATGCTTTTTGCAGTATACATGCTCCCATTGGGCGAAATAATCAGGCGCCATGGTCTGGTCTACCACTACTATGCAGATGATACACAACTGTACTTGTCCTTTGCTCCGGGCACTGATAACCCAATAGCAACCCTAAATGGCTGTCTAGCTGAGCTACAGGAGTGGATGAGTGCCAGTTGGCTGCGACTGAACCCGGATAAAACAGAGGTCCTTATGATACGACCGCAACATCAAAGGACAAGACGGCAGCATAGCCAACCAACTGGACTTACACTTGGGGATTCAGAATTACAGACCAGTGATCGTGTGCGGATTCTTGGTGTTGTCCTGGATGGTGGCTTGACACTTAAACATCAGATATCAGCCACAATCAAATCCTCATTCTTTCACCTGAGGAACATATCCAGAATCAAGCACTTAATTCCCTCAGATGATCTGCCAAAAGTCATACATGCATTTGTATCATCTCAATTAGACTACTGTAATGCCCTCTACCTTGGTCTCCCAGCAAAAGAATTGCACCGCTTACAGCTGGTGCAAAACAAAGCTGCCAGGCTGTTAACCAACCAGCCCCGTTCTAGCCACATAACACCCATCCTCTACTCCCTTCACTGGCTGCCTGTAAGATGGCGAATCATCTTCAAGATTGGCTTACTGAGTTTCAAAGCATTACATAACCAGGGCCCAAGGTACCTGAAGCAGCTTCTGACCCCATACTGCCCCACCCGATTACTGCGATCTGTAGATGAAGGACTTTTAGCAGTACCTAGAATCTCCCGTAATTCATCTGGGGGTCGAGCTTTTAGTCATGCGGCTCCGATTCTATGGAACTCACTTCTCCGCACAGTGCGAGAGGCCCCAACTATAGAATCCATCAAAAGTAGACTCAAGACTTTCCTGTTTACTCAGCATTCCCATAATGTTCCTTTAGTATCTTCATTCTTCTGTATTTTATGAAAATGTACTTTATTATTTTCTGTACTATATTATGCTATGTATCTGTTAAGCGCCTTGAGTCCTATTTGGAGAAAGAGCACTATATAAATAAAATTATTATTATTATTATTATTGCTCGGAGGCCTAGCAGGTGTAGAGGCCCAGGCGATGGCAGGGCCGGCTCTAGGCATGTTCGAATAGAGCGGCCGCGCAGGGCGCCACCCTTAATGGGCGCAGCGCGCTGGCGCCACCATATTCGATGCTGGAGCCGGCCCTGTGTGTGCAGCATTGGCCCGTCCCTGCGTGGCGCCGGTGTCTAACGTCAGACGCCGGCGCTGCGCAATGCGCATATCGCACACAAGTGGCCACCCGCCCGGACCCAGGCTCAGGCTCACTCGCCCGGCCGCCCTCCAGCCAGCACGCCCGCCAGCACTCCCGCACTCGGACAGGCGGACAGCAGTACTCCTCCCCAGCGCCGCAGGTATTTTGGGGGGGGGGGATCCGCACTGTGGGGGCATTTCTGGCACACTGGGGGCATTTTTGGCTCTGTGGGGGGCATTTCTGGCACTGTGGGGGCATTTATCTGGCACTGTGGGGGCATTTCTGGCACACGGTGCATTTCTGGCTCTGAGGGCATTTATCTGGCACTGTGGGGGCATTTCTGGCACACTGGGGGCATTTCTGGCTCTGTGGGGGGCATTTCTGGCACTGTGGGGGCATTGCATATCTGGCTCCGTGGGGGCATATCTGGCTCTGTGGGGGCATATCTGGATCTGTGGGGGCATATCTGGCACTGTGGGGGGCATTTCTGGCACTGGGGGCATATCTGGCACTGTGGGGGGCATTTCTGGCACACTGGGGGCATTTCTGGCACACTGGGAGCATTTCTGGCTCTGTGGGGGGCATTTCTGGCACTGTGGGGGCATTGCATATCTGGCTCCGTGGGGGCATATCTGGCTCTGTGGGGGCATATCTGGCTCTGTGGGGGCATATCTGGCTCTGTGGGGGCATATCTGGCACTGTGGGGGGCATTTCTGGCACTGTGGGGGCATATCTGGCACTGTGGGGGCATATATTGCACAGTGGGGGCATTTATCTTGCACTGTGGGGGCATTTATCTTGCACTGTGGGGGCATTTATCTGGCTCTGTGGGGGCATATCTGGCTCTCTGGGGGCATTTATCTGGCTCTGTGGGGGCATTTCTGGCTCTGTGGGGGCATATATGGCTCTGTGGGGGCATTTCTGAAACCGTGGGGGCATATCTGGCTCTGTGGGGGGCATATCTGGCACTGTGGGGGGCATATCTGGCACTGTGGGGGGCATATCTGCCACTGTGGGGGCATATCTGGCACTGTGGGGACATATCTGGCACCGTGGGGGCATTTATGTATCAGGCACTGTGGGGGCATTTATGTATCAGGCACCGTGGGGGCATTTATGTATCAGGCACCGTGGGGGCATTTATGTATCTGGCACCGTGGGGGCATTTATGTATCTGGCACCGTGGGGGCATTTATGTGTCTGGCACTGTGGGGGCATTTCTTGCACTGTGGGGGCATATCTTGCACTGTGAGGGCATTAATGTATCTGGCACTGTGGGGGCATATCTGCGCTGTGGGGGCATTTATCCATCTGGAACTGTGTGGCCATTTATGTAGCTGGCACTGCTGGGGGGCATGTCACGTGTAGCTGGCACTGCTGGGGGGGCATGTCATGTGTAGCTGGCACTGCTGGGGGGCATATCATGTAGTGTTCCCACTAGGCGTCTGTGGCTGGGCAGTGTGTCTCAGTGCTCTACCTGGCGCAATGTGTCTAACGTGCTCTTATAGGAGGTTCTACCTGGTGCAATGTGTATTAGCTGCACTACTGTGTGGTGTAATGTGAATTGCCACTATAATGTGGCTATGCACCTTCCTCACGAAGTAACTCCCCTAAATTTTTGCTGCACGCCTTCGGCGCGCACTGTCCATGCTTTAGCGTGTGGAAATGGGAACAACAAGCATTATAATATGTACATCATTTTGCCCACCTAACTTAAAAATGTGCCCTCCCTGTGATCAGCAACCTGCCCTAAAAAGTGAACACTATCATGTGTAGCTGGCACTGCTGGGAGTCATGTCACGTGTAGCTGGCACTGCTGGGGGGGCGAGACCACGCCCACTTTTCAGAGGCCACGTCCACTTTCCCAGGAGCGCACTGGGGGGGGGGGGGGGGGGGGTTGGGGCACTTTTACATTTTCTCGCTCAGGGTGCTAGTAGGCCTGGAGCCGGCCCTGGGCGATGGGACTTGGACCTGGCAGAGGAATGGTGTGAACATGAGTTGTGTAGTTAAGGAACCCAGATTGAGCAGTAATGCCCAGATCCTGGGCGAGGGCTGGAACGATGGAATTACAGGGACCTGATCCTGTAGTTGTGCTCTTCTTAAGGCTTCTGCCGCATTGTTATCAAAGGCTGGTGTGTAATTTAGACTGAGGCCTAATATGAGATAGTCGTCCGATTCATGTAGGCCGGATAAGAGTTGGAGCAGGCCTCGTTGGTAGGCTGATAAATTACTAATTCATTATTCCCAGCTGCAGGTTCTCTTCCCCTGGAGTCTGTCTTAATTGGTTATAACACACTTCTGTACTAATGAGACATTGATATAACATAGCACAGTTACTATAGCTTCAATCTTGCTGTCACCCGTTGTTTGAGCAATTATATTAATTTCATCAAGCCGTTTTATCAGATCAATACATAGCATTTCACAGCACGCTCTGGGACCTGTGTCACAGCACGCTCTGGGACCTGTAGTTCCACGGAGATCATATCTTCCTGAATATTTACACAGAAATTCTTAACAAAACTTTTTCTCAGGCATTAGTTGATATACTGTATATAGCATGCTTCATTTGTAAAGGGCTGTTTATTCATGTGTAAGGCTTGTAATAGTCTTTTAACTAGTGATATTCATATAAAATTATTGTTTCTAACATTATTATCGTATGTAGACTTTTCAGCCATGTCAGTATTTTTTATTTAGCGCCATTCGATATGGTATTTTTGTGTATGTTTTCTTTAGTTTAGTTGAATTAATATTATCAATTCAATAGTGAATTGGTGATATTAACTTTTCTTCAATACCATTTGCAATGTCCATGACAAAGATATTAAAAAACACTGGTTCAAAAGGGGTCATTCCGACCTGATCGTACGCTGCTGATTTTTGCAGCGCAGCGATCAGGTCACTACTGCGCAAGCACTGCAAAGCGCAGGCGCGTCGTATGGGTACAAAGTGGATCGTTGGATTTAACGAAGAATCCATTCGCACAGCCGATCGCAAGGAGATTGACAGGAAGAGGGCGTTTGTGGGTGTCAACTGACCGTTTTATAGGAGTGGTTGGAAAACGCAGGCGTGTCCAAGCGTTTGCAGGGCGGGTGTCTGACGTCAATTCCGGGACCGGACAGGCTGAAGTGATCGCAGCGGCTGAGTAAGTTCTGAGCTACTCATAAACTGCACAAACTATTTTTGTACCGCTCGGCTGCACATGCGATCGCACACTTGCACAGCAAATACACTCCCCAGTGGGCGGCGACTATGCGTTTGCATGGCTGCAAAAAGTAGCTAGCGAGCGATCAACTCGGAATGACCCCCAAAGTACAGATCCTGGGGTACGCCACAATAGTAACCTTTCCCTCCCGAGACTGCACTCCATTTACTGCAACTCTCTGTTTCCTATCCGGCAGCCAAGCTTCCTAAAAGTAATCTGACGTGACTGTCTCTCTGAGTTCTGTTGATCTGAGGTCTGTTCAGTGGCATCAAAATGTACTTCACGGAGGGAACATTCCTATTTGCAGATAAGGTATTCTGTACACCCCAGCTTTAAGTGATGGTGCCGTGAGGCTCTGTTGTCCTGATACACTATTCACAGATGGCTTTGGATGCTGGAGTGAATAAAACAGATTATCTTCCCTTAATATGTTGCAGCTAAATGCAACTCAGATCAGGGGAACATGGTTGCAGGAAAAGTATCAGTGAGAGATCACCCCTTAGATGTTTTGTTTTCTGAAGTTACTAGGAGCATACTTACTGATATCCTGTTAGATATAACCAGGTAACGTAATCACTTGACAACTCTATAACATGTTTCCTGAACAACACCACAAGTCTCGCTAGGAGCTATTGACCTTATGGCATCTGACTAGTGGTGGAACTGCAAAGGTGGGGCTATTATGGTCTCTGAAGATAGGGGAGGCCCTCAATCAGAATCAGCTTTATTGGCCAGGTATACACAAATAAATTCCGATATGCCACATCTCCCCAAAACATGGGGAGGATGGTTGGATAGGCTGCATTCTCGATGCTGGGTAACCACCCTATTCCCCCTATGATGACCTCCTTCCCAAGACCCCGGCTCTCCTCTGAAAACAGAAAAGAGGAAGCCATTACTGAGTGGTGCATGCTCAGATTTGGAGGCTTGAGCGGCGTCTTTGAACCTTTCAACAAATGTGGCACAGCTCGGTTGTTCCTGATGGTTGGATGGGCAGCATTCTTATTAATATTAGTTACTGTATCTCACAGATGACTACTTCCACATTCTAGGTGATGGATACTTTTACCGGGACTGCAAAGCTGCAGGTGATCTGCGGAGTTTCCTCTGATTATATACCATGAGTCCTCTATGGAATGTGCTGTGATATCTTCATCACTATTAGATGATTGGGCTGATACAGCACCGCGTGTAGTCCCAAACAGAGGGATGACAAATAATAATCTAACACTGATGAGATTATTGTTAGGTATATTGGGAAAATGTGGATGGAAGATGTCTGCTGTTGGCTTCAGTGAACACGAATGTGGTCCTACAACTCGACCATCCGGATCTTGTCTGGTGCCAAGAAGGAGGATTAACCGGGATGCATTTAATTTGCCGGGTGTCGGGATACTGGCGGTCAGGATACCGACATTGAAATCCCGCCAGCCGACAATGCCGCCAGCTGGAATCCCGGTGCAACAGGAATATTCACACTCATGGGTGTCCATGACACCCATAGAGGGGGAGTAGACCATGTGGCAAGCCCATTGAGCCAACGAAGCCACAGCGTGGTGAGCGCAGCTAGCCTACAAGGGGACTCTTTACGCTCGCCCCGCTGCCGGCATTCTGGCGGGCAGGATGCCGCTGTCGGGATTTTGACAGCTGGCATCCCGTCATGCTGATTTCGGCTGATTGGTAGTATTTGTGTGAGTAGGGGAAAACTGCGGTCATTTAATTAAAAAAACAAACAAAAAAACAACAAAGCAAATTGTGGTTTGTGATTATATGAATTTTTATTTTCTTATTTCTGTAACAAAGCAGATGTCTCTGCGTGTGGGTTTATCCAGACTATTATCTAAATGTAAATGCGTTAGAAAAAGCTTCGATTGCATAGAATATATAAGGACAGGTGGAGATTCTGTGCATCTTCTCGGCTGTGTGTTCTTCGGGAAATCCAGGTGAGTGACATTGTTTGGCTGGATTGGGTGAAAGCAAAAGTAAAGACGTTCAGGCATACAGAGAAACCCGATGATGCAACTCAAGCCTTAAAGTGGGGCCAGCCCTGAATGACTCTGTAGAGGCTATTTCCAGGGCAACTTGTGCTCATCACATTGCGGTGCCCCTTTAGTACGTAATTACTTTTGATGAATCTTCTGGACACCCCGCATGCAATGAGATTTTTAGCGGCGTTCAAAGCCGCGTTGTTGGGTTGACGACCTGGGATAGAGAAAGAGTTGTGAGAGTTAATTGCTAAACCTAACAATACGGTGGAGAACACGAGGCCATAAAAAAGTTCATGCTCTGTAGGAAGTAAAAACGGGAGAGAAGGTAAAGAGAAGGACACCCATTACTTATACGTTCATGGTTATATATCGTTTCTCCTCTTTGTATTCCGCTCCCACTTACTGGTGAAGGATCCGATGAAGCTGATACCGCTGGAGATGGGGCTGTAGGCTTTTGCGTGACCTCCAAGAGTTGTCCAACCTCGGCCTTCATACACTTGTCCATCCTCCCCAATTAGGAAGCTGTGTGATGAACATTGGAAGGCATACTTGTTATATATTCTACAACTTTCCCTTTTGTTACTTTAGTTCATATTTATTATTTTTATTCCTCATCTGTCCCTGAAAATATTGTTTCTCAGAATGTCCAATCTATTATTCATCTGTAGCACCATGTTATTAACCTGCATTACAGGTACTTCTGCCCTGAATGCTCTTCATTCTGCCAATGTTCCTCTCCTCCCTCTTATCCAACCTCCCTTCCCTGCCGTGGGTGTGGTATTGAAAGTCGACAGTAACTAGGTCGACAATGTCTAGGTCGACCAATATTGGTCGACAGTAACTACGTCGACAGGGTGTCTAGGTCGACAGGGTCTTTAGGTCGACATGTTCTAGGTTGACAGGTCAAAAGGTCGACATGAGTTTTTAATGTTATTTTGGTGTCGTTTTCTTCGTAGAGTGACCGGGAACCCCAATTAGTGCACCGTGTTCGCTCGCTATGCTTCGGGCATGGTGCCTTCGCTTCGCTCGGCACAGATTACCGTTCCAATCGTAGTCCACGTGGATTGTTAAGTATAAAAAAGTTAAAAAAAATAAAAAAAATGTGAAAAACTCATGTCGACCTTTTGACCTGTCGACCTAGAACATGTCGACCTAAAGACCCTGTCGACCTAGTTACTGTCGACCAATAGTGGTTGACCTAGACATTGTCGACCTAGTTACTGTCGACTTTCAGTCCGGATCCCCCCTGCCGTACCTTCTGCAACCTGCCCTCTCACTGCTTTTACCCACTCTCCTTTCACCTCAGCTGTTTAGCTTTAACTTCAAAGCCTACTAAGCTCAATGTCCCTGTAGCTCCTACTATCTCTCATAACTCTAGAACTTAAGCTCTCACAGGCACAGCCATCTCTCCTATGTATCATATCTCTGTCCTTGTAACCGAAAAACTGAAATGGTTATGCTTAATCAAATGTGTCCAATATGTGGTTGTTCCCTGAGTGCAATAAGTCTAGGGTCAGTGGACAAAAACCTAAAGCGTCATAGAGTGTAGTGTTGGCTTGCAGTCTCCTAGGTAACAATTGCTTCGCAATCAACTGTCTCCATTCCTGTCCACCATTCACTGCTATTAATTTCTAAACTTAGCCTCTAACCTGTCTTTTTCCATATACTTTTCTTCCCCAAACCATGTATTTAATTTCCGTCCTTTCCTATATAATGTTTTTGGTAAACTCAGCTATTTGTGAACTTGCTGGGTTGCTCACTTGTATCCGATATCGCACCAGTCTCTGGTCTTCATATGATAAGATTGTATATTTCTGACTTGTGCGCTGCAAGTAGCCCGGGAGTTACAGAACGCCCCTTCGGTGTGGTGGATGACCACGTTCGGTACAGGAGTAGAAAGTCTGCTTCTGCAAGTGGGATTCTTGCCACCCCATTGTGCCCTGGTTATAATGGTTGGACAACCTGTGGAGAGTAAGCAGTTAAAAAAATACATTGTATGTGATATTTTCTATAGAAAACTAGACAAAAAGTCTGCAAAACTTGACCGGACCGGTGGCCCGATAGTTTGCATACAAGTACGATGTTTTGGGGGTCTTTGCATGTGCAGAACGGGCCTTGTGATGTCATCTGCAGCATGATTGAAGCAGCGTTTGGGGAGCGGAGTGGGGGTGACACCTGGCACCGATCTTTAAACTGGAGTTGGCGCCTCCATTTTAAAGGTGTGACGGGTCCAGAGTCTGCACCGTTACACGCAGATATCCTGGACCTGCGTGTCCAGATCCTACGGCCAGCCTGAATAAGCTTTAGCTTACGCAGGCTGGCCGGTGCTTGTAACCAACGCAAACCGCGACTGATGGTTGCGATGGTGATCTGAGGCTGAGTCCTCAGACGCAGTACTCGTATTCTTGCTAAGTGCACAGTCTGGATCCTGATCCCTAGAGGAGTGGTGCCACCCAGGTTTTCCCCCTTTAACCCTGTGGCCCAGTCCAACTCTGGGTGTAGGACCCGAGTGCAGAGCCTTTTCCTCCATTTCTAGACGGCCTCTGAAGTGGTGGAAATCACATCTCTAATTGGAATGGGGGGAATTTTGAACCCTACAGTTGCACTTCTGTGGAAATATGATCTTGTAATACAGTAGAAAGCTTTAAACATAGAAAGGGGCTAATTCAGTTCAGGACTTTGTCCCGTCAGACATGACAACAATGTTCGGCGGTACTCTTATGTACCCATTACGGTACCCTTAACATTGCACATCTACAGGGTTAAAGGAAAAACAAGTAATTTTGTTGGCTGCGATGTGCGAGTCCATAACGGCCCCACAGTGACACGTTAAAAAAGCCTGTTCCAAAGTAATATTACTCTCCTAATTAACTGAATATATTAATGAGCACCTTTTATAAGAAAAGTGTAAACATTTTAAATGAATGAAGGGGGTTGTCCTACACTGGTAGGAGGTTTGGCTTCTCAGGTGACAATTCACTGTTTCCACCATAAACGTATCTGCAACTACTGCAGCTGTAATCCCGGTATTCTGCACTTACCACTTGCTGCGATGCAGAGCACAGACAGGAACACAAGCAGATGAATCATGGCACTAGTACCCCGAGCCTGAACCCTAGAAGAGGAAAATAATGTTCATGAAACGCCCCATTATGCATTCATCAGCTGCCGATTCCGTAAGAAGCCAGGAGGAAGCTGTGAACTCTTGGGTGCTGTAGATCTCATGTTATATTACATTGCACTGTTAGATGTGCTTTAGTCATGACAATGGGAATGTTAGCCAGTTATATTTATATACATTCTTTCTCTTACGTCCTAGTGGATACTGGGGAACTGTACTTTAGTACCATGGGGTATAGATCGGGTCCACTGGAGCCTGGCACTTTAAAACCTTTAGTGTGTATATGTGTGTGCAGGCTCCTCCCCTTTATGCCCCTCCTACCAGACTCAGTTTAGAAAAATGTGCCCAAGGAGCCAAGTACGTCCCTCTGGAGCTCCAGAGAGTTTCCTTAATTTTTTTTATTTTACTTTGTTATTTTCAGGTAGTACTGGTTGGCAACCAGTCTACCTGCTTCGTGGGACTTAGAGGGGGGACAGAACCAACCTCCTGAGGGTTTTTGGTTTGTAATCCTTGCTGACAGGACACTGAGCTCCTGAGGTGCTGTTTCACACACCAGCAGCAAGCCGCCACCCTTTAACAGATGCCGAAGAGAAGCAGGTGCGGTTAGTATTAACACCGGGGTCCCGGTTAGCGGTTCCCCGGTGTAGTTTGGCGGCATGTCGCGCGGCGGCCACGAGCTGCATTGCACACCGCGGACCACACTGCCTTAGAGGAGTTTGTAACTCCACAGGGTGCCCAGCATCTGACAGAAATGTTATGTTAGTATGTTTTACAGTTGATACAGCCAGTATAATTTCATAGGGACCGCGTGCCATTATGGGGGCGGGGCTTCCTGGACGGCGGGAAAGGCGCCATTTCCTGCTGCTGTGGATCACAACGTTGCATGCACACTGCTCCTCCTCGGACCCAGGCTGTTCAGCTTCTGTACTGGTACCAGGGGGTCATGGCGGGTAGGGGGGGGGGAGTGCATGCATCAGCGGTAGCATTGCTTCACATAGATAGTGTGATCCATATACACAGCAATACGCTGCACTGCTGTGTTTGTGTGCTGGTCTCCATATTCTCTGTCACTCCAGGGGCTCTCTAGGGTCTGTGCTTGTAATTCTACCCCTTCTTCTGAGGGGTCCCTCATGTGTGAACAGTGGCCCTCATTCCGAGTTGTTCGCTCGGTATTTTTCATCGCATCGCAGTGAAATTCCGCTTAGTGCGCATGCGCAATATTCGCACTGCGACTGCGCCAAGTATCTTTGCTATGAAGATAGTATTTTTACTCACGGCTTTTTCTTCGCTCCGGCGATCGTAATGTGATTGACAGGAAATGGGTGTTACTGGGCGGAAACACTGCGTTTTATGGGCGTGTGGCTGAAAACGCTACCGTTTCCGGAAAAAACGCAGGAGTGGCCGGAGAAACGGGGGAGTGTCTGGGTGAACGCTGGGAGTGTTTATGACGTCAAACCAGGAACGACAAGCACTGAACTGATCGCACAGGCAGAGTAAGTGTGGAGCTACTCTAAAACTGCAAAGTAGTTTGTGATCGCAATATTGCGAATACATCGGTCGCAATTTTAAGATGCTAAGATACACTCCCAGTAGGCGTAGGCTTAGCGTGTGTAACTCTGCTAAATTCGCATTGCGACCGATCAACTCGGAATGAGGGCCAGTATTCATTATCCCCACGGGGAAATAGTTCACAGGCACCTGACTGGTTAGATACTTTTAAGAGCATGATTAATGTTAATTCAGAACTGGAAGGAGGGACAGCTGTTAAGACAGTCTGTTGATTGTATGGCTAAAGCTGCAGATAACAGAAAGGCTTCTCAGCCCCCACATAAACGCTCACTTCCACAGGTGCTCCAGTCTGATTGTGACCTGCCTGATTTGGATGATACTGATGATATGGAGGAGGACAGCTCTCTGTCACCTGGGGTGGAGGCCCTCATCTATGCTGTGAGGGAGGTTCTTAACATTCCCGATCAGGAGGCAGAACCAGATGAAGAATTGTACTTTAATGTAAAACCGAAATCCTCAGCCACGTTTCCTGTATCTAAGGAATTAAACTGCCTGGCCAGGGAGGCATGGGTGAACCCTGACAAAAAATTCAAAACTCCTCAGAGATTATTATCTTCTTTTCCCCTCCCAGCTGAAGACAGGAAGGTATGGGTAAACCCCCCCATCAGTTGATACGTCTGTGTCCAGACTGTCAAGAAAATTGGTACTGCCGGTACCTGGGGCAATATCCCTGAAAGACCCAGCTGACCTTAAAATTTAAACCACTCTCAAAGCAATATATACGGCAGCGGGCGTAGCACAATGTCCCACGACAGTTTGTGGTTGGATGTCAAGGGCAGTGGTCTGATAATGTTATTAATGGATTTGACTCTCTGCCCCAGGATGAGGTCATTACACTGCTGCAACATATACAAGATGCTGCAAACTTTATCAGCAAAGCTGTTAAAGAATTGTGTTGGATAAATGGCCGTACTACTGCTATGGCGGTTTCGGCCCGCAGAGCTCTGTGGTTATGTCAATGGTCAGCGGATGCTGATTCCAAAAAGGGGGTGGAAAATCTTCCCTTTACAGGTGATGCCTTGTTCGGAGACAAATTAAATAAGTGGATATCTCAGGCAACGGCGGGTAAGTCTACCTATCTGCCGTTGGCTACGCCACCTGCTAAACGGACTCTTTTGTGTGGCGAGGTTCAGAGGCAGAGGAGCCTCCAATGCTCCTAGGGGATCTGGTGGTAAGTCCCGAATGCCTGTAGCTGCAGCTACCTTGGACCAAACCCCCGGAACCTCTACCACAAAGCCTTCCGTGTGACGGTTGGCCCCAACAACAGGGTGACTTTCCAGTAGGTGCTCGCCTTAAACACTTCGCCCACGTGTGGGAAAAGTCCTGCCGGGATCCTTGGGTGAGGGACCTCATTTCTCATGGATACCGGCTGGAGTTTCAAACACTTCCTCCTCACAGATTTTTTAGGTCAAGCTTGCCAGCTTTACCCGCAGCAAAAGTTACCTTGCAAGAGGCCATTCAGAAACTTTTACAGACAGGAGTCGTGATTCCAGTGACTCCTCTGTTACACAAAAGGGGTTTTTACTCCAGTCTTTTTGTTGTGCCAAAACCGGATTGTTCGGAGCGGCCCATCTTAAATCTGAAAGTGTTGAACCCTTATCTGTGGGTATTCAAATTCAAGATGGAATCCCTGCGGATAGTGGTGTCCGGTCTGGAGGAGGGGGGAATTTCTAGTGTCCCTAGACGTCAAGGATGCTTACCTACACATCCCTATGTGGCTTCCTCATCAATCTTACCTCAGGTTCGCCACCTTGGACGACCACTTCCAGTTCCATGCCTTACCCTTTGGTCTCTCCACAGCTCCAAGGGTCTTCACAAAGGTCATGGTGGAGATGATGCTACAACTACGCAAGATGGGTGTCAACATTGTCCCCTACTTGGACGATCTCCTGATAAAGGCAATGTCCAGGGAACGACTGCTGCAAAGCATCGACCTGACAACTCATCTGCTGACGGACCATGGATGGATCCTACATTTTTCAAAAATCTCACTTGGAACCATCCCAGCGTCTTCAGTTCGTGGGGATGATACTGGATACGGTGTCTCAGAAGGTGTTTCTCCCTATGTACAAGGCTTAGTGCTCAGACCCCGCAAAGTCTCAATACATCTTTGCATTCGCTTGCTGGGCAATCCCAGCATACGAGGCAATCCCATACGGCAGGTTTCATGCCTTGCCTTTTCAGCTGGATTTGCTGGACAAGTGGTCAGAGTCTCACCTGCACATGCATCAGGCGGTAACCCTGTCTCCGAAAAGCACGGATTTCTCTGTTGTGGTGGCTACAAGTTCCTCACCTGGTGGAAGGACAGAGTTTCAGTACTCAGTCGTGGATTCTACTAACAACGGATGCCAGCCTCCGGGGGTTGGGGGGCTGTGACTCAAGGGGCCCAGTTCCAGGGACGGTGGTCGAGTCAGGAATCTGCACTACCGATCAATGTCCTGGAACTCAGCGATATACAATGCCCTTCTTCAAGCTTCCTACCTTCTCCAGGATCAAGCCATCCAAGTTCAGTCGGACAATGCCACGGCAGTGGCGTACATAAACCGACAGGGAGGAACAAGAAGCAGAGCAGAAATGCGAGAAGTGTCAAAGATACTACTCTGGGCGGAGACCAACGCAAGGGCCATCTCAGCCATATTCATTCCAGGAATGGAAAACTGGGAGGCGGACTTCCTCAGCAGGCATGACCTCCATCCGGGGGAATAGGGCCTTCATCCTCAGGTGTTTCAACAATTGGTTCACCGGTGGGGGTGTCCGCAGATAGACAAGAAGCTATGCCATTACTGTTCCAGAATGAGGGATCCGCAGGCTGTGGCAGTGGAGGTGCTGACGACCTCATGGACTTACCAGTTTGTTTACCTGTTCCCTGCAATCCTGCTCATTCCAAAAGTTCTAAAAAGACTCAAAAGGGAAAGCGTCCAGGCAATTCTAATTGCCCCGGATTGGCCTTGATGGGCCTGGTACACAGACCTCCTGACCATGTCTCTGGAGGAACCCTGGACTCTGCCGCTTCTAAAGGATCTTCTACAACAAGGTCCATTCGTCTATCCAGATTTACAGCGGCTACGTTTGATGGCTTGGAAGTTGAAAAGGAGATTCTAGCCAGAAAAGGTCTCCCTTCCAAGGTTATTTCCGCTATGGTACAGGCCCGGAAGGTGGTTACGTCGAAGCACTACCACCGCATCTGGAAGAAATATGTTTCTTGGTGTGAGGGAAGAAAAGTTTCTCCCTTGGAATTTCGGATTGGTCATTTTCTGCTTTTCCTGCAAGCAGGTGTGGATATGGCCCTACGGTTGTGTTAGGGTCTCCTGCCCTGTGCTGCCACGTCGTCATGGCAACCGGGAGACAAGTGCTAGTGGAGTAACCTGAGCGCAGCTGATACTCCGGTTCGGGTCTTTTGCTGTGCAGTGGTTATAGGCTCTGTGCACGGCAGGGGATCCGGTGCTGGTTTTTGTGCTCACAGTCTGTGAGGTCTGAGTGGGGCGTGGACAGCACCTGCTTTATAAGGCCTCTTTTCAGGGTAAGCAGATGCTGCTGAATCTTTGTTGGTTAGTCAGTTCATGAAAGTTAGCCAGTACTGTGTAGCTTTGTATTTGTTTGTTGCTTACTGCAAATAGGCCTGGGGATTTGGTATTACACTCTGCCAATCCAGACCTAGCAGTAAGACTGGAGTCAGTCGTTTAGCTTGCTGGGGTTCTGTTACTACTCTGTGAACTTAGCAAGTTTGCGGCTGTATTCTAAGACTTGCCTGTCTAATCCTGTCTCACTGTGCTAGGTGTCAGGGGTCAGTTTAGTGGCAGTAAGCTAAAACCTGTGCACTGCAAGTGAGAATTAGGATTGTGGAGACTCTCCTTGTGTCTATCATTCCATCTCTGACCAAGGAGTTTACTGCCACACCCGTTGGTAACCCTTTAGGGTTTTGCTGTTGCCCTTAGCAACAGCATTTCGGGTTCTCTACGTATTAAAACACAACATCTTGCTTTTTCCATCTGAGCAGTTCTAATACAAGGGAGATACCCAGTTCCTTAGCCTCTGGGCTTCTCTGTTCACTTTGTGTGTATTTTGTTACCCTATCACCTTCTGCGTACGTTATGTCATATTCCCCAGTTTGTCTGTGAGTCCATTTGTTTTGCATAACAGATCAAACACCAGTACATTCCTGCAGACACTGGAGTGCATAACAGTTCTGACACCAGTACTTTCCTGCAGGCACTGGTGTGCATAACATATTCAGCAGCCCAATACTCCTGTTGAAATTTTGTGGGAATATGGAGCATACCCCTCAAAATACGTTGCAACAGGTGGTCGATCAGGTGCAGGTCCTGACTCGACAATTTAATGATTTGTCCATTAAAATGCACACCTCCCAGGCTGCTGGCGGAGCTCCCGCAGCAGCAGCACCTGCAGGGGTTAAGGAGCCGAAAGTAAATCTCCCGGATCGTTTTTCTGGAGATCGCTCGCAGTTCTTTTGTTTCAGGGAGAGCTGCAAGCTATACTTCCGGCTTAGGCCTCAGTCTTCTGGGTCGGAGATTCAGCGGGTGGGCATAGTGATTTCCTTGCTACAAGGAGACCCACAGGTCTGGGCATATGGGTTGCAGCCTGACTGTCCGTCGCTTAAAAGTGTTGATGCTTTTTTTAAGGCACTGGGCATGTTGTATGATGACCCTGACAAGACGGCCTCAGCCGAGGCTCAGATTTCGATCCTTAAGCAAGGGCGAAGGCCAGTTGAGGTTTACTGTACGGAGTTTCGGAGGTTGGCCCATGATACCCAGTGGAATGACCCAGCCCTGAGACACCAGTACCAAAGAGGTCTTTCTAACCAGATAAAGGACCAACTGGTACAATATCCCTTGCCTGATAGCTTGGATCAGCTCATGCAGTTATCCATCCGGGTGGATAGACGGCTGAGAGAGCGTAGGCTTGAAAGGGAGACTGAGATTTCCTTCCTTCCCAAGGGAACCTCAGACTCTGAGGAATTTTCTGAGGAGCCTATGCAGATTGGGGCTACCCGCCTCTCCTCGCGTGAGAAGACGCGGAGGAGACAGCAGGGGTTGTGTTTGTACTGTGGGAGTAAAGGTCATGTGGTAGTATCATGCCCAGAAAAGCCGGAAAACTTCAGGGCCTGAGGGTGATGGGAAATATCCTGTCAGGCCAGAAGTCAGAATTTCCCAAGAAGACTTTTATCATTCCGGTGACCCTGAAGATCCTCGGTCAAACTGTCAAGACTGAGGCCTTTGTGGACAGTGGGGCCGACGGGGTTTTTATGGACCGCCAATTCGCCCTGAAACACTCTGTTCCCTTAGTACCCTTGGCATCGGAAATTGAGATTTGTGGGTTAAACGGGGAACCATTATCCCAAGGTAAAATTACCTCTTGCACTAGCCAGATTTCTTTGTTTATTGGAGCCACACACTCTGAAAAATTGTCCTTTTATGTGACTGTCTGTACTTTTGCCCCATTGGTGTTGGGGTTACCCTGGTTAAGGGCCCACAATCCTCAATTTGACTGGGTCTCTGGGGAGATTCTTAGTTGGGGTACTGATTGTTTCAGGAGTTGCTTGAGCCTTCCAGTCAGGCTCTCGCAGCTAAGTTTGCCAGGATTGCCAGGGTGTTATGCAGATTTTGCGGACATGTTCTCCAAAAAAGTTGCAGAGGTACTACCTCCCCATCGCCCCTATGACTGTGCCATTGATTTGTTGCCAAATGCTAAGCTTCCCAAGAGCAGGTTGTACTCCCTGTCACGTCCTGAGACTCAGGCTATGGCAGAGTACATTCAGGAGAACTTGGCTAACGGATTTATCAGACCTTCACAGTCTCCAGTTGGGTCGGGGTTCTTCTTCGTGGGTAAAAAGGACGGTTCGTTGCGACCCTGCATCGACTTCAGGGAATTGAACCGTATCACGATTAAAAACTCATACCCACTGCCTCTCATTTCGGTCTTGTTTGACCAGCTTCGTACTGCCACCATTTTTTCTAAGATTGACCTACGCGGTGCGTACAATCTAATCCGAATAAGAGAGGGGGATGAATGGAAGACTGCCTTTAATACCCACTCAGGGCATTATGAATATTTGGTGATGCCTTTTGGGCTCTGTAATGCCCCGGCAGTCTTCCAGGATTTCATGAATGATGTGCTCAGGGAATATTTGGATAGATTCTTAGTTGTATACTTAGATGACATCCTAATCTTCTCCCATTCCCTGGAGGAACATCGGAAGCATGTACGCTTAGTCCTCCAGAAACTCAGAGACCACCGGCTTGGGGCGAAGCTGGAGAAGTACGAATTTGAAGTTCAGCAAATCGCATTTCT
Organism: Pseudophryne corroboree; assembly: GCF_028390025.1. NCBI lineage: Eukaryota > Metazoa > Chordata > Amphibia > Anura > Myobatrachidae > Pseudophryne > Pseudophryne corroboree. The sequence continues at coordinate 455,310,804 of NC_086451.1, forward strand.
AGGATATATTATCTCCCCAGAAGGTTTCCAAATGGAGGGTTCCAAGGTACAGGCAGTCCTGGATTGGGTGCAGCCCACTAGTTTGAAGGCGCTTCAGCGTTTCCTGGGCTTTGCGAATTTTTATAGACGATTTATCGCTGGATTTTCGTCTATAGTGGCGCCCTTGGTGGCACTCACTAAGAAAGGGGCGGATGTTGCTCACTGGTCTTGTGAGGCTAAAGCGGCTTTTGCCCGTCTCAAAAGGGCATTTGTTTCGGCCAAGGTGCTGCGACACCCAGATCCAGAGCGTCCTTTTGTGGTGGAGGTGGATGCCTGAGATGGGTATTGGGGCAGTGCTTTCTCAGATGGGAGTGTCTGATAATCGCCTTCATCCCTGTGCTTACTTTTCCCGTAAATTTTCGCCTGCCGAGATGAATTATGACGTGGGTAACCGGGAATTGTTGGCTATTAAGGATGCACTCGAGGAGTGGAGACACTGGCTTGAGGGGGCTAAGTTTGTGGTCTCAATTCTCACTGACCATAAGAATCTGGCATATTTAGAGTCAGCGAAGCGTCTCAATGCCAGGCAGGCACGATGGGCTTTGTTTTTTGCTCGCTTTAATTTTTTGATAACATATCGCCCTGGGTCAAAAAACATCAAGGCTGATGCGCTCTCGCAGAGTTTTGCTCCAATCCAGGAGACCACCGAGGAGCCGTTGCCCATTGTTTCCCCATCATGTATTAAAGTGGGCATTACCCAGGACCTCTTATCATTAGTCCTTAGAGCACAGGAGCAGGCTCCTCCAGACCTTCCGGTAGGTCTTTTGTTTGTGCCTCCTAGGTTAAGACAGCGAGTGTTCCTGGAATTCCATGCCAAGAAGTCGGCAGGTCACCCGGGTATTGCCAGAACTCGGGAGTTGCTATCTAGGGCGGTGTGGTGGCCCTCGTGGCTAAGGATGTGGATCAGTGGGTTCGGGCATGTGACATCTGTGCCCGAAATAAGACTCCTAGAGGGGTTCCTGTTGGCCCATTACATCCACTCTCTATCCCATCTAAGCCATGGACCCACATTTCAATGGATTTTGTGGTGGACTTGCCCAAATCCTCGGGGGTGACAGCCATCTGGGTTGTCGTTGACAGGTTTTCGAAGATGGCGCACTTCGTTCCACTGGTTGGGCTGCCATCAGCCAGACGCCTGTCTGAATTATTTATGCTGCATGTTGTGCGTCTCCACGGGTTGCCACTTGATGTGGTCTCTCACCGCGGATCCCAGTTTGTGGCCAAATTCTGGAGGGCATTTTGTTCCGATCTCCAGATTTCTGTCAGCTTGTCGTCAGGCTACCATCCGCAGTCTAATGGGCAGACTGAAAGGGTGAACCAGTCCTTGGAGCAGTTCCTCAGGTGTTATGTCTCCAAGTGTCAGACTGACTGGGTTGCTCATCTGTCCATGGCGGAGTTTGCCTATAACAACGCGGCTCACTCTGCTACAGGGATCTCTCCCTTCCTTTGTGTGTATGGGCATCATCCTAAGGCCAATTCTTTTGACCCCCTGGACTCCACGCCTGGTGGTTCCTCTGTGGTTTCGGTCCTTAGAGGTATTTGGTGGAAAGTGAAGAAAGCCCTTGTGTCTGTGTCATTAGTGACCAAAAGGGTTTTTGATAAGCGGAAAAGACCCTGCAGCTTCAAATTAGGAGACTTTGTCTGGTTGTCTACCAAGAATTTGAAGTTGAGACAGCCATCTCATAAGTTAGGGCCCCGGTTCATCGGCCCTTATAAGATCACCAGGGTTATCAATCCGGTGGCATTTCAGTTAGATCTGCCCCGTTCCTTGGGTATCAATAAAACATTTCATTGTTCCCTTTTAAAACGGGCGATTAGTAATCCTTCTTCCAGTGGAAGACCTTCCCCTCTTCTGATACGTGGCCAGAGGGAGTTTGTTGTTGAAAGGATTCTTGACTCCAAGGTGGTTCGGGGTCGGCTGTTATTTTTGGTGCACTGGAAGGGGTATAGCCCGGAGGAGCGGTCGTGGGTGCGCAGTTGTGATCTTCATGCCCCCAGACTGATACGCTCTTTCTTCTCGCAGTTCCCCGATAAACCCGGTGGTAGGGGTTCTTTGACCCCTCGTCAGAGGGGGTTACTGTTAGGGTCTCCTGCCCTGTGCTGCCACGTCGTCATGGCAACCGGGAGACAAGTGCTAGTGGAGTAACCTGAGCGCAGCTGATACTCCGGTTCGGGTCTTTTGCTGTGCAGTGGTTATAGGCTCTGTGCACGGCAGGGGATCCGGTGCTGGTTTTTGTGCTCACAGTCTATGAGGTTTGAGTGGGGCGTGGACAGCACCTGCTTTATAAGGCCTCTTTTCAGGGTAAGCAGATGCTGCTGAATCTTTGTTGGTTAGTCAGTTCATGAAAGTTAGCCAGTACTTTGTAGCTTTGTATTTGTTTGTTGCTTACTGCAAATAGGCCTGGGGATTTGGTATTACACTCTGCCAATCCAGACCTAGCAGTAAGACTGGAGTCAGTCGTTTAGCTTGCTGGGGTTCTGTTACTACTCTGTGAACTTAGCAAGTTTGCGGCTGTATTCTAAGACTTGCCTGTCTAATCCTGTCTCACTGTGCTAGGTGTCAGGGGTCAGTTTAGTGGCAGTAAGCTAAAACCTGTGCACTGCAAGTGAGAATTAGGATTGTGGAGACTCTCCTTGTGTCTATCATTCCATCTCTGACCAAGGAGTTTACTGCCACACCCGTTGGTAACCCTTTAGGGTTTTGCTGTTGCCCTTAGCAACAGCATTTCGGGTTCTCTACGTATTAAAACACAACATCTTGCTTTTTCCATCTGAGCAGTTCTAATACAAGGGAGATACCCAGTTCCTTAGCCTCTGGGCTTCTCTGTTCACTTTGTGTGTATTTTGTTACCCTATCACCTTCTGTGTACGTTATGTCATATTCCCCAGTTTGTCTGTGAGTCCATTTGTTTTGCATAACAGTTCAAACACCAGTACATTCCTGCAGACACTGGAGTGCATAACAGTTCTGACACCAGTACTTTCCTGCAGGCACTGGTGTGCATAACAGGTTGGGCTCCATCAAAGTACAGATTTCGTCTCTCTCAATTTTCTTCCAGAAACAACTTGCTTTGTTGCCGGTGGTTCAGACTTTCCTGAAAGGAGTTCTTCATATGCAGCCACCCTTCGTCCCTCCCACGGCTCCGTGGGATCTAAATGTGGTTCTGTCCTTTCTTCAATCGGACTGGTTTGAACCCTTACAGAAGATGGAATTTAAATTTCTCACTTGGAAGACTGTCATGTTGCTGGCATTGGCAAGACGGGTTTCTGAATTGGGGGCCTTATCCTGTGAGAGCCCGTACTTGATTTTTCATGAAGATAGGGCTGAGGGCTGAGCTCGGGATCCGGCCTCAGTTTTTGCCTAAAGTGGTGTCAGACTTTCACGTGAATCAGCCAATTGTAGTTCCGGTATTGGCTGACGTTTCTGTGGGCCCAGAGTCCTTGGATGTGGTGAGGGCTCTGAGGATTTATGTCAAAAGGACGGCTTGTCTTCGGAAGTCTGACTCGCTGTTTGCCCTTTATGATGCCATCAAGATTGGTCGGCCGGCTTCTAAGCAATCGATTGCTTGTTGGCTCAGGTTGACTATTCAACAGGCCTATACTTCGGTGGCTCTGACTTTGCCGACGTCTATTCAGGCCCACTCCACAAGGTCGGTGGGTACTTTCTGGGTGGCTGCCCGGGGTGTCTCGGCTTTACAGTTGTGCCGAGCTGCTAATCGGTCTGGTTCGAACACGTTTGTGAAGTTCTATAGGTTCACAAGGATGACCTTCAGTTTGGTCAGGCGATTTTGCAGGGGTCTCAGCACTCTCCCACCTGTTTTGGGAGCTTTGGGACTTACCCACGGTACTAAAGTACAGTTCCCCAGTATCCACTAGGACGTAAGAGAAAATAGGAATTTAATACCTACCGGTAATTCCTTTTCTCGTAATCCATAGTGGATACTGGGCGCCCTCCTCAGTGTTTTGCATCCTGGTTACTGGATGTAGGCGTTGGTTGGGCCGCAGTAGTGGCCCCTTTCCTTGGCTGGATTAGCTTTGCTGTCCTTGTTATACTGGTTGTACCTACCCTCTGTTCGGTTAGTGCTCCTGTTCGTTTGGTTGTGTTGGCTTGTTGCCTCACCGCTGTTGTCTATGTTTTCTTCTCTCATGGTATGTCAGTCTCCTCGAGCACAGTTTTCCTAGACTGAGTCTTTAGGAGGGGCATAGAGGGAGGAGCCAGCACACACATACACACACTAAAGGTTTTAAAGTGGCAGGCTCCAGTGGACCCCATCTATACCCCACTGTACTAAAGTACAGTTCCCCAGTATCCACTACGGACTATGAGAAAAGGAGGAGTTTCCGCACATTGAGGCGAAAAAGTTTTTTTACAGTAAAGACAATACGTGTTTGGAATTCCCTGTAGTAACTGCGGACTCAGTCAACACCTTTAAGAATGGGTTAGATAAATTCCTATTGGATAAAGATATTCAGGATTATGGTGCGTTAGCACGCATTATAGTTAATTTAACTAGTCCTAACATAAAAATAACCAGTCCTATAATAAGACTGCATATGAGACCACAAATAGGTTGAACTCGATGGACAATTGTCTTTTTTCATCCTTAGTTACTATGTTACTATGAATTACCGGTAGGTATTAAATTCCTATTTTTTATAATGTGCACTTTATTATTAATATTGTCTATGTGTTCTGACAATGTCTATAATATTTGTCCTATTAAAAACACGTTAAAGGTTAAAGAACACAGTACGCAATTGGCGCAAAAGGTACCGCAAGGGTATGTGCAGACGCTGTGCACAGGGTGTGAACACAGGCATTGCAGATACTTACAGAATTAAACTAGAATAACTATACCTTAAGGAATGTACTTATACTGTAAACCTCTGTGTAGTGGTAGAGTGTAGATGCAACACAGTGTAACCTTATTAACTTCAAAGCTGTTTGAGCGTTACCGACGCTCTGAGAATACTTAACACTATAAGAAATACACAGATACCTGGGCTTAGGGTCTAACGCCTTATATATATATTATGGATGGTATGCTTGCAAAAGAATAATACAATACAATTATACACTACCAATATAACATAGACTAACTAACCAGATAACTACACAGGAAATACAATACAATACAATTTACGTTTAAGGGAAAATGAGGGAGAAAGAGGAGAAGAGAGAGAGAGAGAGAGACATGGCTCACAATAACAATAAGAACAATATGATTGCAGCGAAGCTTACACATGTGAGGAACAATCGCTGCGCAGTTATTCAATGCTGAGAATCTTTGTGGAGAAAATACTTGACCTTACCCATACTGGCTGTCCCTATATACACAACCCTACAATACCGCATGGGACAGAAGCTAGACTCCATTTTGGGAAAGCTCCCATGATTCCAAAGACTGCACCACATGGTTGAAAGGGGGAGGGGAAAATACCCGGCAGCAGCCATTTTAGATTTGCAGGTCCAAACACATGGCACTCTCTGCTACACCACAATCACATAGCAGAAGACACAAGACTCCATTTTATTCCAAAATGTCCAAGCCTCAGAACAATGCATATGTTCTGATTTTACAATTCCAAACCATCTAAATCACCTTTCACAATTTCAATCCAACTTCCTAGAACCATCTTATTCAATTTCACATTCCAAACAACTTCAGTATCTCAATAACCAGAGCATATTCATCACAAGACCAGATCACAATGTAACCACACATATCAGCCTGCCATTGCTACCAGCACATGTTCAAACGTAACTGCATGGTGGTATTTATGATTAACAAGATATATTATAACTAATCTATTTTAAATCACCATAGGCAAACAAATACCACAAATACTATGCTACAGATTGTCTACTGTTCCAATTCATCACAGACTTCACAGAGTATCAACACAAACACCCAACAATCACACAACCAAGTTACAATATCCTATTTAAACCAGCACCATTGACCTTAAAGCAATCTGTCTATATTTCCTTATCTAGCCATGTGAATTCAATACTTAGCCTTTAGTTTGTAGGTCAGTCCTGGGGATGTAGCCGCCATGCTGCTGGGTGCCAGGTAGCTGTGTGAGTGAGTGAGTGAGCCCTGTGATCTCCAGTGGGTATATCATACCCTCATTCCAGCTGTGGGGGTGTGTCAACAACAAGATGTGTGTGTCCCTCACAGCATGTGAGCCAGCTGCATCAGTGGCCTTGGTTATGCAAAACAATGGGTGATGACCAACACATTCCTGTCTTGTGGGAAGCTATTGTTTGGCGAATACTATCTCACTGTCCACTCTCAGTTGAGACAATGACATCTCAGCAATCATTCTTCTGGAGACAAATCCAGCCCCATTTGTAAACACAGGTGTTGGCCCTCCTCATTGAGTCTCAAAGCTCAGTGTAATTAAAGGCTATTGTACTCCGTCTGCAGGAAAGATACTGATTTGGAATACAATTAATCTTCAATTACTATTCCTGTGCTTACCTATGCATATGAAGATGTGAAGCCCTCCCAACATGCAAACTATTGTTTGGGGAATCTCTAAGGTCAAAGAGCCATTTGAGACCCACTGATACCTGCTGGACTCAGGGGAATATTAACTTATAAAATCCATTATTTTGATTAAATATGTAGCGTGCACACGCATGAGGTGCATATATGGCAACGTGCAGCGTGATATTTTTCTGACTTTGACAGTTCATGCACTTCTATGAGGATTAAACTATACAAAAAGTAAATAAGAAGCGCTATACTGGAATATGAATCGGCTGTCACAATTAATTGGCACCAATATAGACTGCAGCCCTCAAAAAAAGGGGGTGTTGAATCCCACCATATATCATCAAATGCAAAAACCACAAATTGAGGGCGCTGTCTAAAAATAGAGATAATTTATTGAAAAATTTGTATCTTTTAATTATACATAAAAAGTAATGCACCATTCGGTTACTTTTACCTCAAATGTATCAATTAAACAATAAAATTATTACTTTAAAAATTGACTGCTGACACAGCCATACGCAATATTCCTACTTATGGATACATATAAACTGATCACACCATCTGAAACAATTGTATCATGATCTATATCACAGTGAGATATCTTTTAGATCCAGCCTCCTGTAGAATAAATGTCCAGACTTATCCAGAGGAATAAAATTCCACATGCAGTGGTATTTAAATACTTGTATCCTCCCGCAGGTAAAATATAATATTCACAGTGCTGTTTGGAAACGGATCTTTTGAAAGTTATTATTCAGTTATTAATCAGTCTCACGGGTGTCTTACACACAGGTTTTAACGGGCGTCCCCGTTCTCTGACCTCCCAATATATTTATGTTGTATTTCTCAGTCAGTAGAAACCCCTGTAGTTTATTGTTCACCCGTATTTTGTTGAGACTGGCCGCTGAGAACTATGTCTCTTTTCCGGTGTCTGTCTCCACGTTCACCTCGAGAGTATTGCCGCTGCGCCAGAGGACTCTCAGTGTGGCAGTCTGCCTCTGATTCAATCTATTGCAGGCAGCTGGAGTCCAGGGCGATCTTACGGCTATTGCGGGAGCGGCTGTAGTGGTTAGCCAGAGGCGTCTCCCGTCTTCCGTAGGTGAAGCGAAATAAGGTCTCACCGATATAGAAATTAATCTTTGGTTCAGATGGTTGTGTCCACAGGTATAAGGGTGACACTTAACGCGTTTCTCAGCCCTATGTCAATGGCTGTTTCCTCAGTTAATTTAACTAGTCCTAACATAAAAATAACCAGTCCTATAATAAGACTGCATATGAGACCACAAATAGGTTGAACTCGATGGACAATTGTCTTTTTTCATCCTTAGTTACTATGTTACTATGAATTACCGGTAGGTATTAAATTCCTATTTTTTATAATGTGCACTTTATTATTAATATTGTCTATGTGTTCATGCACTTCTATGAGGACTTTGAGGAAGGTTTAAAATAACACTACAATGTGTATGTACATTACAGGAAAGCGCCCTGTGCTTCCCACGCCCCCGCTACCAAACATGTGACATCATGCTAGGGGCAGGGCCACCGGTCAGGAGTAAGTGTACAGCTGCCCGGACACTAAGGGGGATATCCTATTGGCAGCGGTAACTAATAGGTTCTCTGGGAGCTATCCTATTAGCCTCGATGCCGACGTACTTTTCCCCCCGATACCGGAACTTATTGGATATTGTGCTTTGCATGCCTCAGACACGGTAAGTATGATCCCTGATAAACAGGCACTGGAGCAGAGATAACACGTGGGATCGTGAACCTATCCTGGATCCCATGTGTTTTCGTGCAATCATGGGTCCATTATCAGCTGTTAAAAGCGGCCTCTAATTGGATACCACGATAATGACAATCGGCGTATGGGCTAATTGGAAACCTCCCCTTAGGGCGGCTCTACACTCTGCAGAGTACATGCCTGCTAGAGGCTCTGCAGCAACACTACTGAACCTGTAGAGAACATGCACGAGGAAATATTTGACTGATTTGTCAGAATCAATGGGGATTTTTTTGCTACTGCACATGTGTGAAAATCACTGTACACTGGCATGTTGCATGTGCTGCACAGTCTGTACGCATGTAGTCCAAAATGTATTGCGTGGTAGGTGGCTATTCAGATGTATGTAGATGGGCGGATTCAGAGGCGTCAGGAATGGCGGTGACACCCGATGCGAGGGATATACAGTGCGTGCGATGATGCCATGCCCCGGGAAAAAGGGGTGTTGCTTCACAGATAAGGGGCACAGCCTCGTGGCTCAACTCAGATTTCGTCACTCTGGGGGTCCCGGCGATGCGGGCTACCCCATGGTCTGAGTGCAGTGCTGTCTCCTACAGAGTGACAGGAGCCGAGTGCTGCACGGTACCCGGCTCCTGGTCACTAAAGAGGAGACAGCACTTTGATGTCATCCCTCGGCTGGTGACACGTTGAGTGCAGGCCGCACCCCCGTTGTGATGCCACCGTGCGTGTTATATGGGGGCGGAGAACTCAGGGGGAGATGTATTATTAGGTAGTTATCGGCTGTTATATGTGTGGACCTGCAGTATTATGGTGAAGTAGGCTCTGATAACAGGTGCACGTATTATTGTTTGTTTTGCCGAAGGGGGGAGCGTGCCCTCTCGCATTTGCAGCTGTACCTGCTGTCGGGGAACAGTTCTTCCGTCAGTGATCCTGACGCGCCAGCCGCAACTTCTTGAAAAAAATAAAAGTAAATACAATTTTTTCTTTTTTTAAGCACCATATCAGGCTGTTGGAGCCGATTCCAGTGACAGTGCTGTGCGTCCAGCAATAACAGCCGTTGAAATTGATAACTGCAGCCGTCAGTGCCACTGACCATTCATACATTTGCTGGGAACATCGGTGCCCTCTCTTGCAGATAGGAGCTCCAATAATGACAAGGGGCCGGTCATTTCTGCAACATCTCCACATACATGAGGGAGAAGTAGTATAGACGCACATAACAGGCGCTGATAACACGGAACCCCATAACGCTAAAACATCTACCCTCAGACACTTAATCACTCGCGTTGGAGGACATAACCTGATGGCAATCTGCACTTAGTACTGGGCTGGTGAAAGTCCTGATAGTGCTTCTGATGGTTGTAGTGCTCATTGGTGGTCATTCCGAGTTGATCGCAGCCAGCAACTTTTTGCTGCTCATGCGATCAACTAGTCCACGCCTATGGGGGAGTGTATTTTAGCTTAGCAGGGGTGTGATCGCTTGTGCAGCCGAGCTAAGCTACAAAAATTTAAAGCAGAAGTAGACTAGGCCTGGACATACTTACCCTGTGCGTTGGATCCAGCGATGATGGGCCCGGCTTTGACGTCACACCTCCGCCCTCCGTTGTCCTGGACACGCCTGCGTTTTGCTCACCACTCACCGAAAACGGCTCCAAACAGTACGGATCCGCCCTGGCACGCCTCCTTCCTGTCAATCTTCTTTGCGGTCGGCTCTGCGACCGCTTCCTTTGCAAGTCGCGACGTAACCCGGCGCCCCCTGTCGCTGGGAAACGTTGCGCATGCGCATTCTGCACCCGTTTGCATTGCAGGGATAAATCGCTGCGTGCGAATGGGTCGGAATGACCCCCGTAGTGTGCGTCCCAGCCCTTGCACATTCCGATGCATGGTTCTGCACCAAAGGAAGGGCTGGTTACAGGCTATGGCCCTAATTCAGACCTGATTGTTCGATAGCTACTTTTTGCAGCGCTGCGATCAGATAGTCACCGCACACAGGGGAGTGTATTTTTGCTGTGCAAGTGTGCGATCACATGGGCAGCCGAGCGGTACAAAAAACTTTGTGCAGTTTCTGAGTTGCCCAGGACTTACTCAGCTGCTGCGATCACTTCAGTCTTTTTGGTCTCGGAATTGAAGTCAGACATCCGCCCTGCAAATGCTTAGACACGCCTGCGTTTTTCCAACCACTCCCAGAAACGGTCAGTTGACAACCACAAATGCCCTCTTCCTGTCAATCTCCTTGTGATCGGCTGTGCGAATGGATTATTCGTTAAATCCATCGCCCAGCAACGATCCGCTTTGTACCCATATGAAGTGCCTGCGCATTGCGGTGCATACGCATGCGCAGTTCTGACCTGATCGCAGCGACAAAAACTAGCGTGCAATCAGGCCTGAATGACCCCCCTATATTCCCAGGTACTTACCTGCGTGTTTCACCCAATTATTACACTGCCTTCCTTAGTGTATGTAGTCACTACTGTATGTCGGCATTCAAAGTATCGACACTAATGCAGACAAGTTCAGGATATTGACATTCAGAATGTCGGTATATTCAGTCACTATATTGAGGGGCCTCATTCATATTTGTACGCTATGCCGATGTATTCGTAATTGAGCTATTATCGGAAACCAGAGTGCGAGTCTCTGTCGCAATGCGCCTGCACAGCGATTGATTTGCGACTACGCATGCAGTGAGGATTCATTCTCAAGTGATTGACAGGAAGCAGTCATTTTGTGGGAGGTAACAGGTAGTGATGTCAATAACGCTGACATGTTGGGGAGTGCATCAGACTAAATGGCTTAAAGAAAGCACCAAACTGCACCACCACAGAAGTCACCCTAATGGGCCCTCATTCCGAGTTGATCGCTCGCTGCCGTTTTTCACAGCGCAGCGATCAGGTGAAAAGATGGCATTTATGCGCATGGTACGCAGCGCGCATGCGCTAAGTACTTTCACACAAAACTTTGTAGTTTTACACAAGCTCGAGCGACACTTTTCAGTCGCTCGAGTGTTCGGTGTTTGACAGGAAGTGGGTATTTCTGGGCGGTAACTCTGCGTTTTCAGGGAGTGTGCTAAAAAATGCAGGCGTGCCAGGTAAAAACTCAGGCGTGCCTGGGGAAACGGGGGAGTGGCTGGGCGAACGTAGGGCGTGTTTGTGACGTCAAACCAGGAACTAAACTGTCTGCAGTCATCACAAGGTAGGAGTAAGTATCGAGCCACTCTCAAACTGCATGAAATTTTTTAGTAGCAGTTCTGCTAAGCTAAGATACACTCCCAGTGGGCGGCGGCTTAACGTTTGCACGGCTGCTACAAGCAGCTAGCGAGCGATCAACTCGTAATGAGGGCCACTGGGCGATATCTCTCAAAGATATGAACGATCTCATTCATTTGTGAACGAGATAACGTTCATATCTTTGAGTGTGGAGTCACCAGCGATGAATGATGGGCGGCTCCGCGCTCGTTCATCGCTGGTCCCCCGTCGGCTGTACATGCAGACCAATATGGACGATCTCGTCCATATTTACCTGCACTTCTATGAAGCCGTGTGATTGGGGGAGTGTAGAAACTTCACTCCCCCCGCCGCCGGGCCGCCCGTATCCACCGTCGGGCAGCTCGGTGGCGGATCTTTAAATGTGTAGGGCCCTTAAGGATGACAGCTAAGTGCAATTTACTAAACGTAATAATGTTTACTAAATTTCTTACGTTAGGGCTCATCCTCATTGTGGGCATTATGCCTGCGTCGGCATCATATATATTAACATGACAAATGTTGGCATTCAGACCTTGTTGACATTCTGGTGTCAACATGGTATACCACACACATCAGCAATCAATTATATACACGGGTGAATCACATTATTATGGCCACCTCCTACATTTGGCATTGGCAGCACACAGCCCATGAAGTACGTTGTGTGGCGTTCCCTGGCTTGATGGGTATATAAGGTGGGCGATAGGTCATCTCCACACATATTACTCGTTGAGGTCATGGGTAAAAGGGTTGCGAAAAGGGAAGATTATCAGCGTTCTTGCCAAGGGCGGCAGTATTACTGACACAGTGCAGTTTGTCAACTGTCCGCGTGCTGCTGCGGTGAAGGTGCATTGTGACTGGACAAATTACAACATTGCTAATAACCAACGTGGAAACTGCAGAACACCACGTGCCATTGATGTGAGAGGTGACCGCCTACATCTCCCCCTATCTCTCTCAAAGGTTTGATGCATCTCCCCCAAAACGTCATAAACCCTATAAGGAGAAGGCAGCAGGAGAGCTCTCTAAATAACGCAGCCAGGACCTCCCCTAACATACAGAGCGTGTTGTAGTACCTGGGTGTACTGGTTGAAATTAATGTTTGTTAGCACACCAAAAAAGCACACTAATGGGCAAAACCATGTGCAGTGTAGGTGGGGCAGATGTAACATGTGCAGAGAGTTAGATTTGGGTCATCGCTGCCTCACAACACTGAGGCCATGGGCTCGATTCCTACCACAGGCCCAGCCATGTGGCGCTTGTATATTTTCCCCGTGCTTGCATAATTTCCTTCCTCTTTCCAAGATATACTGGTAGGTTAATTGGCTCTTGACAAAACTGAGCCCTAGTCAGGAGCGGTTCTTGGTGCGGGCACGCAGTGCCTGCTCCCGGGGCGCTGTGGCCTGGAGGCACGGCCGCAGTCACCCCGCAGGCACCGACGCCTACCCGCACCCCACTCCCCAGCTGTAGCAGACGCCGTGGGCTGTGTGGGCATCCGCTGCAGCCGGCTCCAGTGGCAGACACTAGAGGTCATTACTGACCTCTAGTGTCTGTACGGCGCTGCTATGGGAGAGACGTCATGACGTCTCTCCCATAGAGAGGAGCCGCGGGAGGCCAGACGGAGCAGCAGCAGCAGCGGTCGGGAAGCATTAGCGGGGCAGTGGTAAGTATTGTTTTTTATTTTTTTGAGTGTTTGTAAGCGGCTACTAAGGGGCACAGCGACAGGGGCACAACTACTGGGGGCAAAGTAACAGGGGGCACAACTACTGGGGCAAATCTACTGGGGGCACAACTACTGGGACACAGCAACAGGGGGCACAACCACTGGGGGCACAGCAACAGGGGGCACAGTAACAGAGGGCACAACTACTGGGGCAAATCTACTGAGGGCATAGCTACAGGGGGCACAGTGACGGGGCACAACTACTGGGGCAAATCTACTGGGGGCATAGCTACAGGGGGCACAACTACTGGGGGCACAATTACTGGGGGCACAGTGACGGGGCACAACTACTGGGGCAAATTACTGGGGGCATAGCTACAGGGGGCAAATCTACTGGGCTGCATAACTACTTGGGGCAAATCTGGGGGCACAGCTACTGGGGGCATAACTGTGGCCGCGCCCCTCCCCTATGAAGCCATGCCCCTATTTTTTGCCAACTTTCGCACTGGGCGCCACAAGGTGTAGAACCGGCCCTGGCCCTAGTGTATGTATGTACAGTACATGTGTTTAGGGCAGACCAGATGGGCCAAGTGTTTTTTATCTGCTGTCTTATTCTATGTTACTTTGTATTTTTATCTCCAATAATACTGCACTAATCACTCGCTCCCATTCACAATTGCAGGACTTTCTTTGGGCAGCTCCCACCCTGTGGAATGCCCTCCCACGCACAATAAGACTCTCCTCTAGTCTGCAAACTTTCAAGCTTTCCCTAAAAACTCACCTCTTCAGGCAAGCCTCTCAAATTCCTGACCCACCCACATAACCTTCAGAAGCATTCATATCTAATTACTTCCCATCAGGACTGCTTTTGCAATCTGGTGGGACTGCTATGCTATAGATACTGCCTATTTCCCTATAGATAGTAAGCGTGCGAGCAGGGCCTTCCTACCGCTACTGGTATGTCTGTTATTTCCCAGTTTGTTTTATCACTGTTGTTTCCAATTGTAAAGCGCAATGGAATATGCTGTGCTATATAAGAACCTGTAAATAAATAATAAATACATGCCCAATGCTGTATAATTTTTCAAGTTTTTCAATTATAGTTTTTCAATTATAGTATAGGTGCAATAATCTACAAGTTTAGCTGAGTACTTCATAAGTGCAGTGATCTGCAAGTTTAACGGAATGTATGGCATAGGTGCAGTGCTCTGCCAGTTTAGCTGAATGTGCGGCATAGGTGCAATGATCTGCAAGATTAGCTGAATGTACTGCATAGGTGCAATGATCTGTAAGTTTAGCTGAATGTACAGCAAAGGTGCAATGATCTGTAAGTTTAGCTGAATGTACAGCATAGGTGCAATGATCTGCAAGTTTAGCTGAATGTACAGCATAGTGTAGGTGCAATGACCTGCAAGTTTAGCTGAATATGGGGCGTAAGTGTAATAATCTGCAAATTTAGCTGAATGTGCGGCATAAGTGCAGTGATCTGCCAGTTTAGCTGAATGTACAGTATAGGTGCAATGATCTGCAAGTTTAGCTGAATGTACAGTATAGGTGCAATGATCTGCAAGTTTAGCTGAATGTACGGCATAGGTGCAATTATCTGCAAGTTTAGCTGAATGTACGGCATAGGTGTAGTGATCTGCACATTTAGCTTAATGCACTGCATAGGTGCAATAGTAATTTTAGGGTACATGACTGCTGCAACTTTTTTCCAGATTTTCTAAGCTGTTAGTTTAGCTACTGTAAACCCATTGGTAGCTTGTTTTGTGGGTGCCCAAACAAACATGCACTTCAGCCACAAAAGTGGTAGTCCCTGTCACTGAAGTGCTTGGTTTGTTAAACAGTGCATGTCCTTTTTAATATCCAACAAAAGTGTGTGTAGGAATGCCCAAGGACAATTCCATCTTGCAGCACCTTTCATTTCTGCCACTACTGTGCTGTAATGTTTCAGAGATGTGCTATAAATTGTCGTGTGTTTGTGCAGCTTGCTCTGTCACTTAGTAACCAGCCAGCTAACTGCATTCTTTGGCCTACACTGGATGAAAACAATATTGTGAGCTGTGGGGTGGTCAAAATGAACTGGAAATGAATGGTATTGTGGTGTATAATACTGTAAAACCAGTCACAGCATTCTTGCTAAACCAAAACCGGATGACGAATTAGAATCAAAGCCAGCAAAAATTGTGCGGAACACATCTCTACTACACACCTCTACATACCTGTCCCACATCATTTACACCTCTACATACAGTATATCTGTCCCACATCATTTACACCTCTATATATACCTGTCCCACATCATTTACACCTCTACATACCTGTCCCACATCATTTACACCTCTATACAGTGCCGTAACTAGGCATTTTAGCGCTGTGTGCAAGAAACGATAGTGGCGCCCCCCCCAATGTAAGATAGGGGCAGTGTGCGCCGTAGGCGCGCCAAAAAATTATAGGGGCATGGCTTAATGGGGAAGGGGCGTGGCCACAAAATAATAGCAATTCATACTACGGTGCACAGTAGTCTACATTATTCAAATTACGCTGCACAGTAGCGCCCCTTTTATACATTACAATAGACAGCGTCCCCCTTTTTACACATTACAGCAGCCAGTCCCCCTTTTTACACATTGCGGCAGCTAGTCCCTCTTTTTACACATTGCGGCAGCCAGGCCCCCTTTTTACACATTGCGGCATCCAGGCCCCCTTTTTACACATTACGGCAGCCAGTCCACCTTTTTACACATTGCGGCATCCAGGCCCCCTTTTTACACATTACGGCAGCCAGTCCCCCTTTTTACACATTCCGGCAGCCAGTCCCCCTTTTTACACATTGCGGCATCCAGGCCCCCTTTTTACACATTACGGCAGCCAGTCCCCCTTTTTACACATTGCGGCAGCCAGTCCCCCTTTTTACACATTGCGGCATCCAGGCCCCCTTTTTACACATTACGGCAGCCAGTCCCCATTTTTACAAATTGCGGCAGCCAGTCCCCCTCTTTACACATTGCGGCATCCAGTCCCCCTTTTTACACATTGCGGCAGCCAGTCCCCATTTTTACACATTGCGGCATCCAGGACCCCTTTTTACACATTGCGGCAGACGAGACCCCATTTTACACATTGCGGCAGACGAGACCCCATTTTACACATTGCGGCAGACGGTGTCCCAGAGAGAGAGAGAGAGAGGGGGGGGGTATACTTACCTTCTCCCCGCTGACAGGCTCCTCGTGCAGCTTCCTCTCGGTGCAGGCTGTGTGAGGTGAGAAGGAGGAGGAGGGAGGGGGAGCAGGGAGCCGCAGCAGCGCTATTTGATTGGTAGTAAGCGCCGCTGCAGCATCCCCCTCTCCTCCTGTATTGGTTGCCTGGCGCTGCTGTGGATGCTGGGGAACCGCATCCCAGCATC
Source organism: Pseudophryne corroboree (assembly GCF_028390025.1). Classification (NCBI taxonomy): domain Eukaryota; kingdom Metazoa; phylum Chordata; class Amphibia; order Anura; family Myobatrachidae; genus Pseudophryne; species Pseudophryne corroboree. The sequence goes on from NC_086451.1 coordinate 455,327,404, forward strand.
CTTAGCAGCGCCGGGCAGCCAATACAGGAGGAGAGGGGGATGCTGCAGCGGCGCTTACTACCAATCAAATAGCGCTGCTGCGGCTCCCTGCTCCCCCTCCCTCCTCCTCCTTCTCTCCGCTGCCCGGCGCTGGTCCTCTTCTCCCTACACAGCGGGGCACACGGCGCAGACTTCGGCGGCATGTAATGAGTCAATTTCACTCATTACATGCCGCTGGCCGTTGCGCCCTCAGGGCAACTGCGCTGTGTGCCAAGCCCCCTTGGCACACACGTAGTTACGGCCCTGCCTCTATATATACCTGTCCCACATCATTTACACCTCTACATACCTGTCCTTCATCATTTACACCTCTATATACAGTATATTTGTCCCACATCATTTACACCTCTATATATACCTGTCCCACATCATTTGCACCTCTACATACAGTATATCTGTCCCACATCATTTACACCTCTATATATACCTGTCCCACATCATTTACACCTCTACATACAGTATATCTGTCCCACATCATTTACACCTCTATATATACCTGTCCCACATCATTTACACCTCTATATACAGTATATTTGTCCCACATCATTTACACCTCTACATACCTGTCCCACATCATTTACACCTCTATATATACCTGTCCCACATCATTTACACCTCTATATATACCTGTCCCACATCATTTACACCTCTATATATACCTGTCCCACATCATTTAACCCGTTATTGAGCTTTTTACAGAAATTAATCTGAAAACTGTCATGTTATTATTGGCCAAATTATGCTATTTAATCCCTTACAGCTGCATAAATATTATTTGGGAGGGGTGTACCAGAGGTTCTGCACTGTGTAACGATATTTTCACCTTAAAATAAGATTTTCCCAGCTGAGGGGTTTGCGCACAATAAAATTTCCCTGAAAGAGTGATGCCAGCTTGGAATTGCATTGTAAATGAAATCTCAAGTACGAGTTTGCTGTGAGAACAGTTCGCAGGACCCAAATCACACCTAATTGGATTGACCCCTAACGCTGTATGTCAGTAAGTACTGTATTGTGTTCAGCAACACAATTTACTGTGTAAAGAGACTAAAAGAATAGACATATAGAGCTCAGTAATATGGGTATGTTTTCCAATAGTGGAAACATCATGACTGGGAGGCAGCACATCTTTACAATTACATTCTAGACTCATTTAATGTCATTTTAGAGAAAAGAATATAATTACGTAACTTACGATAGGAGTAATGCTTTCCAGGTCTGTGAGTATTGGACACAGCTGCGATAGTCTGCGGGGGTTTGTAAGCATGGAGTGGAGATGTGATCCTCTGCAGAATCATTTATGTATAAAATAAACTCCTCAGTCCTGAAATCCCCTGAGAGCTCAGCTTCCTCTTATGTGGCCGTTTCTACCCTTCTCTGGCTGGGCTGTTCAAAGAAATTCCCCTTGAAATCACGTGAGACCCCCTGGTTTCCACATTCACATGTAGACACTGAAGTTATATTCATATGACAAAGTTATTACCCAATGGGGGTCATTCCGAGTTGATCATAGCTGTGCTAAATTGCCGTCACCCCCCTCCTGCCCTGCGAACGCCTCTACCTGTCAATCAGGCATAGGCGTTCGCATTTACTGTGGGTCACCCGCAGTAAATGCGGATGCATGCGCAGGATGAGCCTTGCGCATGCGCCCGCCGGGAGAATGCACAAACTCCGGTTGGATCGCGATTTGCGATCCAACCAAAATTTTAAGCCCACTGTGCACTCTAGGTCCCCCCCCCTCTGTATTACTGTATTAATCTTCTGTACTATGGGGGTCATTCTGACCCGTTCGCTCGCTGCTTTTTGTTGCAGCCGAGCGAACGGGTCCCTACTGCGCATGCGCCGTAGTGCGCCGGCGCATGCCAGACGGCCGAAGGCCGTAGCAGGACAGCCATCGCCTCTGCCTGATTGACAGGCAGAGGCGGTCGCTGGGCGGGAGGAGGCTGACTGAACGGGGGGTGGACCACATCGGCTGCGTGACGTCACACGCAGCCACTGCGGGCCAGGGAGCGATGAGTAGCTCCCGGCCGGCACGCTAAAGCTGCGTTGCCCGGGAGCTACTCTTGCAGTGCAAAGGCATCGCTGCTGTGCGGGGTGGGATAGCCCTGTACTGGGCGTGCCCACTCATGTCAGTGTGAATGATCGTAGCTCTAGTCCGCCCCACATGTCAGTGCCGCCCCCCCTTCCCCGTAGAAGTGCAAAGGCATCGCCCAGCGTGTGACGTCATGTAGCCGCTGCGGGCCACTCCCCGCACGGTCCGGCCATGCCTGCGTTGGCCGGACCGCGCCTACGAAACGGCGGCCAAATGCCGCCGTTTCGCCCCCTCCTGCCAATCAGGCGATCGCTGCCCTGCTACGGCCGTTGGCCATCCCGCATGCGCCGGCGCACAAAGGCGCCGGCGCAGCAGGAACCCGTTCGCTGTGCTGCGTGAAAACCTCCTTCACATCACATGTTGTAACCAGTATATTACCATTTCATTACCGTTTTGGTACCTTTCACACTGAACCCGTTTCACCCATAGAAAACAGTGGTTGTCATTATAAATGTACTTTTCTGGTCCACACATTATTAATAATTATTAATTAATTAATTATTAATAATTTGGATAGTCGTACGATGGAACCCAGCAGCTTGAAGCATTTTAACCATGTTTTTATATATGAGTGCATCCTTGACTGTCCCAGTTATTTGTCTGCAGATTTCCTCATCCCCTTTGATTCTTAGCAGCTCCTTCACCTCTTCATCACTCCAAGTTGCCATTGTATAATATATTTGCAGTAAGAAAACGCTTCTAAACCCATTCTCATGTGTCTGATGTATTTTTCCTCCAGCTTCCTGCTTCTGCCTGGTGACATCACACATGGAGACAGCCTATCACCTTCTGTGGCTTGGAAATACCGTTTCGGAGCCTTTCACACTGCACAGTGAAACGGGTAGGACGCTGCTTTTTAACCGTTTTAAAATACCAGTATTTTGAAAACGGTAAATTCAAAGTGGCCCTTTCACATCGCAGCTAGAACCGTTTAGGAAGGCTGAAAAATCTGCAATTTACCGGGTTAAAGCTGCGGTGTGAAAGGGGTATTAGAGAAACAACACCTGTGCGGCAAAAGAATTAACAAAAAAGAAAACTGACAAGTGAGATTGGATAATAATAGGATTTTAATACCTACCGGTAAATCCTTTTCTCTTAGTCCGTAGAGGATGCTGGGGTCACCATTAGAACTTTGAAAGGGTGTGAACTGGCTCCTCCGTCTATGCCCCTCCTTCAGACTCCAGTTATAGGAACTGAGCCCAGGGAGACGGACATTTCGAGGAAAGGATTTATTGTTAAACTAAAGTGAGATTCATACCAGCTCACACCTCAACCATGCCGCAGAACATGGCATTCAACAGAACACAGGCCAACGGTATGAACAATTGCAGCAACAGGCTGACAATAAACGTAACACAACATATGTGTAACCATAACTATTAACTGCAGGTAAAGTACGCACTGGGACGGGCGCCTAGCATCCTCTACGGACTAAGAGAAAAGGATTTACCGGTAGGTATTAAAATCCTATTTTCTCATACGTCCTTGAGGATGCTGGGGTCACCATTACAACCATGGGGTTATACCAAAGCCCTAGAACGGGCGGGAGTGTGCGGATGACTCTGCAGCACCGATTGACCGAACTAAAGGTCTTCATCGGTCAAGGTGTCAAACTTGTAGAACTTTGCAAAAGTGTTTGACCCCGACCAAGTAGCTGCTCGGCAAAGTTGCAATGCCGAGACCCCCCAGGCCGCCGCCCAGGATGAGCCCACCTTCCTAGTGGAATGGGCCTTCACTGATTCCGGTAATGGCAATCCAGCCGTGGAATGGGCCTGCTGAATCGTGTTACAGATCCAGCACGCAATGGTCTGCTTGGAATCAGGACACCCAACCTTGTTGGGAGCATACAGGACAAACAGAGCTTCTGTTTTCCTAATCTGAGCCGTTCTGGCGACATAAATCTTCAAAGCTCTGACCACATCCAGAGATTTTGACTCAACGAAGGCATCAGTAGCCACAGGCACCACGATAGGTTGGTTTATGTGGAAAGAGGAAACCACCTTCGGTAAAAATTGTTGACGTGTCCTCAATTCAGCTCTAATAAGGGCTCTTGTGAGACAAGGCGCCAACTCAGACACCCGCCTTGCAGATGCCAAAGCCAACAGGATGATCACTTTCCAAGTGAGGAATTTCAACTCCACCTCCCGTAAAGGTTCAAACCAATGTGATTGAAGGAATCGCAACACCACATTAAGATCCCATGGTGCCACTGGAGGCACAAATGGAGGTTGGATGTGTAAGACGCCCTTCACGAAAGTCTGAACTTCCGGAAGGGAGGCCAATTGTTTCTGAAAGAAAATCGATAAGGCTGAAATCTGAACCTTGATTGAGCCCAATTTTTAGCCCCGCATCCACACCGGCTTGTAGGAAATGGAGAAACCGTCCTAGCTGAAGCTCTTCCGTAGGAGCCTTCTTGGATTCACACCAAGATACATATTTTCTCCAAATACGGTGGTAATGTATAGACGTTACCCCTTTTCTGGCCTGAATAAGTGTGGGAATGACTTCACTGGGAATACCCTTAAGGGCTAGGATTTTGCGTTCAGCTGCCACGCCGTCAAACATGGCCGTGGTAAGTCCTGATACACGCACGGCCCCTGTTGTAACAGGTCCTCGCGCAGAGGAAGAGGCCAGGGATCTCCGATGAGTAAGTCCTGAAGATCTGGATACCAAGCCCTCCTTGGCCAGTCTGGAACACTGAGGATCGCTCGGACCTTTGTTCTTCTTATGATCTTTAGAACTTTTGGAATGAGAGGAAGTGGAGGGAATACATACACCGACTGAAACACCCACGGTGTCACGAGAGCATCCACTGCAATCGCTTGAGGGTCCCTTGACCTGGAACAATATCTCTGAAGCTTCTTGTTGAGACGAGAAGCCATCATGTCTACTTGAGGAGTTCCCCAACAATCTGTCACCTCTACGAAGACTTCTTGATGGAGGCCCCACTCTCCTGGATGGAGATCGTGTCTGCTGAGGAAGTCTGCTTCCCAGTTGTCCACTCCCGGAATGAAGACTTCTGACAGAGCGCTTGTAAACTTTTCCGCCCAGTGGAAAATCCTTGTGGCTTCTGCCATCGCCGCTCTGCTTTTCGTTCCGTCCTGATGGTTTATGTACGCTACTGCTGTTACATTGTCCGACTGGATCAGTACAGGCAGATCTCGAAGAAGACGATCCGCTTGTAGGAGGCCGTTGTAAATGGCCCTTAGCTCCAGAACATTTATGTGGAGACAAGTTTCCTGACATGACCATCTCCCTTGGATGTTTGCTCCCATTGTGACTGCCCCCCAGCCTCGGAGGCTTGCACCCGTGGTCACTAGGATCCAGTCCTGTATCCCGAACCTGCGCCCCTCTAGGAGGTGAGAGCTGTGCAGCCACCACAGGAGTGATACCCTGGTCTTGGAAGACAGGATTATCCTCCGGTGCATGTGTAGATGGGACCCGGACCACTTGTCCAACAGGTCCCACTGGAACACTCTGGCATGGAACCTGCCAAACTGAATGGCCTCGTAGGCCGCAACCATCTTCCCCAGCAACCGAATGCATTGATGGATCGACACTCCTGCTGGTTTCAGAATTTGTTTGACCAGCCTCTGAAGTCCCAGAGCCTTTTCCACAGGAAGAAAGACTCTCTGTAGTTCTGTGTCCAATATCATTCCCAAAAACGACAACCGCGTCGTCGGAATCAACTGTGATTTTGGCAAGTTTAGGAGCCATCCTTGTTGTTGAAGAACTGTCATGGAGAGTGCAACATTTCGGACCAACTGGTCCCTGGATCTCGCCTTTATCAGGAGATCGTCCAAGTATGGGATAATTGTGACTCCTTGCTTGCGAAGGAAAACCATCATCTCCGCCATTACTTTGGTGAAAATCCTCTGAGCCGTGGATAGACCAAACGGCAACGTTTGAAATTGGTAATGACAATCCTGAATTGCAATTCTCAGGTAAGCCTGATGCGGAGGATAAATGGGAACATGTAAGTAGGCATCTTTTATGTCCACCGACACCATAAAATTCCCTTCCTCCAGACTGGAGATCACTGCTCGGAGAGACTCCATCTTGAATTTGAATCTCTTTAGGTAGAAATTCAGGGATTTCAGGTTTAGGATTGGTCTGACCGAGCCGTCCGGCTTCGGGACCACAAACAGGCTCGAATAAAAACCTTCTCCCTGTTGTGACTGAGGAACCTTGACGATAACTTGATTTTGACACAATTTTTGTATTGTGTTACAAACTACCTCCCGGTCCGGAAGCAAAGCTGGTAAGGCTGATTTGAAAAAACGACGAGGGGGGACGTCTTGAAACTTCAGCTTGTACCCTTGGGATACTATTTGTAAAATCCAAGTGTCTAGGATCGAACCAACCCAAAACTGACTGAAGAGTTTGAGACGGGCCCACACTGGTGCGGACTCCCGCATAGGAGCCTTAACGTCATGCGGTGGAATTGGCAGAAGCCTGGGAGGAATTCTGCTCCTGAGAGCCTGACAAGCCTGGTGAACGGGTGGTCTTCAGTATGCCGCCTGTCGGGATCCTGGCGCACAGTATACCGGCACCGGGATCCCGACATCCGGCATACCAACACTTACACACTTACACCGTAGTGTGGCGAGCGCCGAAAGCCCGACCGCCGGCCAGCCGTAGTTAACCCCTGGTGAACGTTTACCTCTTCCCCTTCCTCTAGTAGCAAGGAAGGAGGAACCCCGGCCCTTTCTGAATTTATTGGGCCGAAAGGACTGCATCTGATAATGGTGTGTTTTCTTTTGTTGTGGAGGAACATAAGGTAAAAAGGATGACTTACCCGCGGTAGCCGTAGATATCAAATCATCAAGGCCGTCTCCAAATAAGGCCTTACCTTTATATGGTAGAGATTCCATACTTTTCTTGGAGTCAGCATCAGCATTCCATTGGTGAATCCACAACGCACGCCTAGCTGAGACTGCCATGGCACTGGCCTTGGATCCCAAAAGACCAATATCTCTCGCAGCTTCCTTAAGGTACGCTGCAGGGTCCTTGATATAACCCAGCGTCAGGAGGACGCTATCCCTATCTAGGGTATCTATATCAGATGACAAGTTATCTGCCCACTTTTCGATAGCACTACTTAACCACGCAGACGCAATGACAGGTCGGAGTAGTGTACCCGTGGTCACATAAATGGACTTCAATGTAGTTTCTTGTTTACGATCCGCAGGATCCTTAAAGGCCGCCGTGTCCGGTGACGAGAGAGCCACCTTTTTAGTAGTGATGAGCACCGGAAATTTTTCGGGTTTTGTGTTTTGGTTTTGGGTTCGGTTCCGCGGCCATGTTTTGGGTTCGAACGCGTTTTGGCAAAACCTCACCGAATTTTTTTTGTCGGATTCGGGTGTGTTTTGGATTCGGGTGTTTTTTTCAAAAAACCCTAAAAAAACAGCTTAAATCATAGAATTTGGGGGTCATTTTGATCCCAAAGTATTATTAACCTCAATAACCATAATTTCCACTCATTTTCAGTCTATTCTGAACACCTCACACCTCACAATATTATTTTTAGTCCTAAAATTTGCACCGAGGTCGCTGGATGACTAAGCTCAGCGACCCAAGTGGCCGACACAAACACCTGGCCCATCTAGGAGTGGCACTGCAGTGTCACGCAGGATGGCCCTTCCAAAAAACACCCCCCAAACAGCACATGACGCAAAGAAAAAAAGAGGCGCAACGAGGTAGCTGTGTGACTAAGCTAAGCGACCCTAGTGGCCGACACAACACCTGGCCCATCTAGGAGTGGCACTGCAGTGTCACGCAGGATGGCCCTTCAAAAAACTACTCCCCAAACAGCATATGACGCAAAGAAGAAAAAAAAGAGGCGCAATGAGGTAGCTGTGTGACTAAGATAAGCGACCCTAGTGGCCGACACAAACACCTGGCCCATCTAGGGGTGGCACTGCAGTGTCACGCAGGATGGCCCTTCAAAAAACTACTCCCCAAACAGCACATGACGCAAAGAAGAAAAAAAAGAGGCGCAATGAGGTAGCTGTGTGAGTAAGCTAAGCGACCCTAGTGGCCGACACAAACACCTGACCCATCTAGGAGTGGCACTGCAGTGTCACGCAGGATGGCCCTTCCAAAAAACACCCCCCAAACAGCACATGACGCAAAGAAAAAAAGAGGCACAATGAGGTAGCTGTGTGACTAAGCTAAGCGACCCTAGTGGCCGACACAAACACCTGGCCCATCTAGGAGTGGCACTGCAGTGTCACGCAGGATGGCCCTTCAAAAAACTACTCCCCAAACAGCACATGACGCAAAGAAGAAAAGAGGCGCAATGAGGTAGCTGTGTGACTAAGATAAGCGAACCAAGTGGCCGACACAAACACCTGGCCCATCTAGGAGTGGCACTGCAGTGTCACGCAGGATGGCCCTTCCAAAAACTACTCCCCAAACAGCACATGACGCAAAGAAAAATGAAAGAAAAAAGAGGTGCAAGATGGAATTGTCCTTGGGCCCTCCCACCCACCCTTATGTTGTATAAACATGCACACTTTAACCAACCCATCATTTCAGTGACAGGGTCTGCCACACGACTGTGACTGAAATGACGGGTTGGTTTGGACCCCCACCAAAAAAGAAGCAATTAATCTCTCCTTGCACAAACTGGCTCTACAGAGGCAAGATGTCCACCTCATCATCATCCTCCGATATATCACCGTGTACATCCCCCTCCTCACAGATTATCAATTCGTCCCCACTGGAATCCACCATCTCAGCTCCCTGTGTACTTTGTGGAGGCAATTGCTGCTGGTGAATGTCTCCACGGAGGAATTGATTATAATTCATTTTAATGAACATCATCTTCTCCACATTTTCTGGATGTAACCTCGTACGCCGATTGCTGACAAGGTGAGCGGCGGCACTAAACACTCTTTCGGAGTACACACTTGTGGGAGGGCAACTTAGGTAGAATAAAGCCAGTTTGTGCAAGGGCCTCCAAATTGCCTCTTTTTCCTGCCAGTATAAGTACGGACTGTCTGACGTGCCTACTTGGATGCGGTCACTCATATAATCCTCCACCATTCTTTCAATGGGGAGAGAATCATATGCAGTGACAGTAGACGACATGTCCGTAATCGTTGTCAGGTCCTTCAGTCCGGACCAGATGTCAGCATCAGCAGTCGCTCCAGACTGCCCTGCATCACCGCCAGCGGGTGGGTTCGGAATTCTGAGCCTTTTCCTCGCACCGCCAGTTGCGGGAGAATGTGAAGGAGGAGATGTTGACAGGTCGCGTTCCGCTTGACTTGACAATTTACTCACCAGCAGTTCTTTGAACCCCAGCAGACTTGTGTCTGCCGGAAAGAGAGATCCAAGGTAGGTTTTAAATCTAGGATCGAGCACGGTGGCCAAAATGTAGTGCTCTGATTTCAACAGATTGACCACCCGTGAATCCTTGTTAAGCGAATTAAGGGCTCCATCCACAAGTCCCACATGCCTAGCGGAATCGCTCTGTGTTAGCTCCTCCTTCAATGTCTCCAGCTTCTTCTGCAAAAGCCTGATGAGGGGAATGACCTGACTCAGGCTGGCAGTGTCTGAACTGACTTCACGTGTGGCAAGTTCAAAAGGTTGCAGAACCTTGCACAACGTTGAAATCATTCTCCACTGCGCTTGAGACAGGTGCATTCCACCTCCTATATCGTGCTCAGTTGTATAGGCTTGAATGGCCTTTTGCTGCTCCTCCAACCTCTGAAGCATATAGAGGGTTGAATTCCACCTCGTTACCACTTCTTGCTTCAGATGATGGCAGGGCAGGTTAAGGCGTTTTTGGTGGTGCTCCAGTCTTCTGTACGTGGTGCCTGTACGCCGAAAGTGTCCCGCAATTCTTCTGGCCACCGACAGCATCTCTTGCACGCCCCTGACGTTTTTTAAATAATTCTGCACCACCAAATTCAAGGTATGTGCAAAACATGGGACGTGCTGGAATTTGCCCAGATTTAATGCACACACAATATTGCTGGCGTTGTCCGATGCCACAAATCCACAGGAGAGTCCAATTGGGGTAAGCCATTCCGCGATGATCTTCCTCAGTTGCCTTAAGAGGTTTTCAGCTGTGTGCGTATTCTGGAAAGCGGTGATACAAAGCGTAGCCTGCATAGGAAAGAGTTGGCGTTTGCGAGATGCTGCTACTGGTGCCGCCGCTGCTGTTCTTACGGCGGGAGTCCATACATCTACCCAGTGGGCTGTCACAGTCATATAGTCCTGAGCCTGCCCTGCTCCACTTGTCCACATGTCCGTGGTTAAGTGGACATTGGGTACAACTGCATTTTTTAGGACACTGGTGAGTCTTTTTCTGAGGTCTGTGTACATTTTCGGTATCGCCTGCCTAGAGAAATGGAACCTAGATGGTATTTGGTACCGGGGACACAGTACCTCAAACAAGTCTATAGTTGGCTCTGCAGTAATGATGGATACCGGAACCATGTTTCTCACCGCCCAGGATGCCAAGGCCTCAGTTATCCGCTTTGCAGCAGGATGACTGCTGTGATATTTCATCTTCCTCGCAAAGGACTGTTGGACAGTCAATTGCTTGGTGGAAGTAGTAAAAGTGGTCTTACGACTTCCCCTCTGGGATGACCATCGACTCCCAGCAGCAACAACAGCAGCGCCAGCAGCAGTAGGCGTTACACGCAAGGATGCATCGGAGGAATCCCAGGCAGGAGAGGACTCATCAGAATTGCCAGTGACATGGCCTGCAGGACTATTGGCATTCCTGGGGAAGGAGGAAATTGACACTGAGGGAGTTGGTGGGGTGGTTTGCGTGAGCTTGGTTACAAGAGGAAGGGATTTAGTTGTCAGTGGACTGCTTCCGCTGTAGCCCAAAGTTTTTGAACTTGTCACTGACTTATGATGAATGCGCTGCAGGTGACGTTTAAGGGAGGATGTTCCGAGGTGGTTAACGTCCTTACCCCTACTTATTACAGCTTGACAAAGGCAACACACGGCTTGACACCTGTTGTCCGCATTTCTGTTGAAATACTTCCACACCAAAGAGCTGATTTTTTTGGTATTTTCACCAGGCATGTCCATGGCCATATTCCTCCCACGGACAACAGGTGTCTCCCCGGGTACCTGACTTAAACAAACCACCTCACCATCAGAATCCTCCTTGTCAATTTCCTCCCCAGCGCCAGGAACACCCATATCCTCCTCATCCTGGTGTACTTCAACACTGACATCTTCAATCTGACTATCAGGAACTGGACTGCGGGTGCTCCTTCCAGCACTTGCAGGGGGCGTGCAAATGGTGGAAGGCGCATGCTCTTCACGTCCAGTGTTGGGAAGGTCAGGCATCGCAACCGACACAATTGGACTCTCCTTGTGGATTTGTGATTTCGAAGAACGCACAGTTCTTTGCTGTGCTTTTGCCAGCTTGAGTCTTTTCATTTTTCTAGCTAGAGGCTGAGTGCTTCCATCCTCATGTGAAGCTGAGCCACTAGCCATGAACATAGGCCAGGGCCTCAGCCGTTCCTTGCCACTCCGTGTGGTAAATGGCATATTGGCAAGTTTACGCTTCTCCTCCGACAATTTTATTTTAGATTTTTGAGTCCTTTTTTTACTGATATTTGGTGTTTTGGATTTTACATGCTCTGTACTATGACATTGGGCATCGGCCTTGGCAGACGACGTTGATGGCATTTCATCGTCTCGGCCATGACTAGTGGCAGCAGCTTCAGCACGAGGTGGAAGTCGATCTTGATCTTTCCCTATTTTTGGAACCTCAACATTTTTGTTCTCCATATTTTAATAGACACAACTAAAAGGCACCTTAGGTAAACAATGGAGATGGATGGATACTAGTATACTTATGGATGATGAGCGACTGCCGACACAGAGGTAGCTACAGCCGTGGACTACCATACTGCGTCTGCTGCTAGTATAGACTGGATGATAATGATACAAAAAATATATATATATATCACTACTGCAGGACAGGTATATATTATATAATGACGGACCTGCTGGACACTGTCAGCACTGCAGACTCCTAAAGTAAACTACTAGTATGAAGAAGATAGAAAAAAAAAAAAACACCACAGGTAGGTATACAATTATGGATGAACGAGCGACTGACGACACAGAGGTAGCTACAGCCGTGGACTACCGTACTGCGTCTGCTGCTAGTATAGACTGGATGATAATGATATAAAAAATATATATATATCACTACTGCAGGACAGGTATATATTATATAATGACGGACCTGCTGGACACTGTCAGCACTGCAGACTCCTAAAGTAAACTACTAGTATGAAGAAGATAGAAAAAAAAAAAAACACCACAGGTAGGTATACAATTATGGATGGACGAGCGACTGCCGACACAGAGGTAGCTACAGCCGTGGACTACCGTACTGCGTCTGCTGCTAGTATAGACTAGATGATAATGATATAAAAAATATATATATATCACTACTGCAGGACAGGTATATATTATATAATGACGGACCTGCTGGACACTGTCAGCAGAATGTGTTTATAGAATAAAAACACCACACGACGAGTGTTTAACTTTTTCAGGCAGACAATCACAATATACTGGTGGTCAGTGGTCACTGGTCAGTCACACTGGCAGTGGCACTCTGGCAGCAAAAGTGTGCACTGTTAAATATATGTACTCCTGCTATAACTGCTCCCCAGTCTCCCCCACAATTAAGCTGTGTGAGCAGTGAGCACTACTCAGCACAGTCAGATATACATAGATGATATTATCATGCAGCACACTGAGGCTGAGCACAGATATGGTATGTGACTGTGTATCGTTTTTTTTTCAGGCAGAGAACGGATTATATTAAATAATAAAAATAAATAAAACTGCACTGGTGGTCAGTCACTAGTATAACTATCAGCAAAACTCTGCACTCTCTGAGTACTCCTCCTAATGCTCCAGTAAATCAAGTGTCTCACTCTTTATCTATTCTAAACGGAGAGGACGCCAGCCACGTCCTCTCCCTATCAATCTCAATGCACGTGTGAAAATGGCGGCGACGCGCGGCTCCTTATATAGAATCCGAGTCTCGCGATAGAATCTGAGCCTCGCGAGAATCCGACAGCGGGATGATGACGTTCAGGCGCGCTCGGGTTAACCGAGCAAGGCGGAAGGATCCGAGTCACTCGGACCCGTGTAAAAAAAAGGTGAAGTTCGGGCGGGTTCGGATTCCGAGGAACCGAACCCGCTCATCACTACTTTTTAGACAAACGAGACAAAGCATTGTCCACAGTGGGGGGTGACTCACACTTTTCCCTTTCCGTCGAGGCAAACGTATAGGCCGCCATAATTCTTTTGGGATTCTGAAACTTTCTGTCAGGACCTTCCCAAACTTTTTCAAATAGCATGTTCAGTTCATGAGAGGAAACTTTATCTCAGGTTTCCTTTCTTTATACATACAGACCCTTTTGTCAGGGACGGCTGGGTCCTCAGTGATATGTAACACATCTTTAACCACCACAATCATGTACTGAATGCTTTTTGCCAATTTTGGGTCTTACCTGGAATCACTATAGTCGACACTAGAATCAGTGTCCGTGTCGGTATCAGTGTCTGCCAATTGGGCCAGCGTACGTTTCTGTGACCCTTAGGAGACCTGACTTTGCAATAACATATCTTCCACAGATTTCTTCCATGCCTGGGTCTGCGAATCAGACTTATCTAACCTCTTACTAATAAGAGCCACATTAGCATTCAAGGCGTTCAACACATTTACCCAATCAGGTGTCGGCGGTGCCGACAGGGTCACCCCCGCAGCCGTCTGCGTCCATAATACAGCCTCCTCCTGGGAAGAGCCTTCAGCCTCAGACATGTCCACACTCGTGCACCAAACACCCACAGACACACCGGGCATATAGGGGACAGACCCACAGTAAAGTCTGTCAGAGAGACACAGAGGGAGTTTGCCAGCTCACAACCCAGCGCCTAATCACCGGTTCTGAAACACTAAAGAATGCCCCAGACCTGCAGCGCTTTATATTAAATATATATTGCACTAATATTTCTGTGCCCCCCCCTCCGTTTTGCACCCTGATACTTATTCAGAAGTGTGAGGAAGGAACAGTGTCCCTGCAGCCTGTGTAGAGGAAAATGGCGCTGAGCTGTGTGCGCTGTGAGGACGAAGCTCCGCCCCCTTAATGGCGCGCTTCAGTCTCACTTTTTTAAATATATATTTATACTGGCGGGGGTTAGGAAAGTGCCTAGGCATTTATGTCCCCTCTTGCCAGTTTATTTTGAGGCTTTTCTGCTGCCCAGGCCCCCCCCCCCCCCCCCCGCGCCCTGCACCCTGTAGTGCTGCTGTGTGTGTGGGAGCATGGCGCGCAGCGTGCGATCTCTGTGCGGTACCTCACAATGCCGTCACTGAAGTCTTCTTGATCTTCTTCTACTCACCTGTCTTCTGGCTCTGTAAGGGGGGTGACAGCCGGCTCTGGAAGCGAGCCTCTAGGCGTACCTAGCGAACAAACCCTCAGGAGCTAATGGTGTCCTGTAGCCAGAAGCAGAGCCTTTGAACTCACTGGAAGTAGGTCATACTTCTCTCCCCTTAGTCCCACGAAGCAGGGAGACTGTTGGTAGCAGTTCTCCCTGAAAATAAAAAACCTAACATAAGTCTTTTTCAGAGAAACTCAGTAGAGGTCCTCAGAGTGCATCCAGTCTGCCTGGGCACAATTCTAAAACTGGAGTCTGGAGGAGGGGCATAGAGGGAGGAGCCAGTTCACACCCTTTCAAAGTCTTAAAGTGCCCATGTCTCCTGCGGATCCTGTCTATACCCCATGGTTCTAATGGTGACCCCAGCATCCTCTAGGACGTGTGAGAAAATATAATATTTATGTTCAGGTGCCAAACCCCCCTTCCCCTGCAGTGTCTAGGTTGACCACTATTGGTTGACAGTAACTAGGTCGACAGGGATGCTAGGTCGACAGGGTCTCTAGGTCGACATGATCTAGGTTGACAGGTCAAAAGGTCAACACGAGTTTTTATTTATTTTTTGTGTCATTTTCTTTGTACAGTGACCCGGAACCCCAAATAGTGCACCGTGTCCGCTCGCCATGTTCCGGTCAAGGTTACTATTCCCAATCGTAGTCCGCGTGAATCGTTAAGTATAAAAAAGTTCAGAAAAAGTGAAAAACTCATGATAACCTAGAGACCCTGTCGACCTTGAAAGCCTGTCGACCTAGTTACTGTCGACCAATAGTGGTCCACCTAAACATTGTCCACCTAGAGACCGGATCCCATAATTAGTACGTTTTCACATTCTGAAGGAATCCCTTGATATAAATGTAAGTAGTATAAGGGAAAATTAGCATTGCACGTCATTGGATAATGTCAGTTTTTTTTTATTATTTCGATTTCACTAAAAGCCCACATTTTGGTGTAATTCTCTAAATATTTTTCTAATGGTAAGTTATCACGTTTTTTTTTTTAAACTCTAGTTAAACATTTGTTCCTTGTGTTGAGTGGCGGCATTTCTTTCTGAAATCTAATGATCATTAAAAAATAAAAATAAAAAATACAACTTGTTGAACGTGGGTGTGCAAAGGTTTTTTTTTTGTGAGCTCTGAGGTGATCAAAATTTACAGGAAATTACTGGAAATTAATGTTATTGTGGTTAATAATACTGTAGGAATAAAAAAAAATATGTTTGGATGCTTCATCAGGAACTCTTTAAACTAACATAGGGGGGTAGTGAACCAAATAGGTATAAAGCAATCTGCTCCCCTAACACAGAGGTATTGTTTCTGCAGGCAAAAGGAATAGGAAGCATATCCACAGCAACAGAAGATAATTCAGATCAAAACCAAATAAACATAGGCAGAGAGAAGAACATATCTAGGAACAGAAAAAGCACAAACAAAACTCTAAAAGCTATGTGTGCAAATGCTAGGAGGTTAGGAAATAAAATTCCAGAACTAATTGCAATAATGACAAGGGATGATTTAGATATTGTGGCAATTACAGAGTCATGGTGCAATGAAAATCATGACTGGGACATATCTATACCGGGATATACTTTTATTTAGGAAGGGTAGCATTGTATGTAAAAAAAAAAGCAAAAATACTACCTTAATACAAAGTATTGAAGAAAAACTGAGGCCCTTTGGGTGACCATAGAAACAGGGGAGAAGTCTATTATTCGTATTGGCGTGATATACCAGGGCAGGAAGAACTGGACAAGAACCTATTGCAGGACATAACTAAAATGGCATTAAAAGGAGAGGTAATAATCATGGGAGACTTTAATCTTCCTAATGTAAACTGGGAGGTGTCTGTTGTTAGTTCCACTAGAAGTAGGGACATTTTAAATTCCCTTCAGAGAGCAATTGGTGAGGCAGCCCACTTGGAAAAACGCAATATTAGACCTAATACTTACAAATGGAGACAGACTATCGGATGTATAATTGGGTGAAAACCTGGGATCCAGTGATCATCAAGCAGTATAATTCAGCATAAAGACAGAGACTGACTCACCCCATACAAAAACAAAGGTGTTGAATTTTAGCAAGGCTGATTTTGTAGGGATGGAAAAATGTGTAAGCGATTCTTTGGCAGAGTGGAGGAACTTGGAAGAAGTGCAGAAGAGGTGGGAACCATTAAAAAGTGCAATATTAAATATTAAAGGACACAGACCTTTGTATCAAAAGTGTTAGGAAAAACACAAGGAAAAGGAAGCCAGTGTGGTTTGCAAAAGAAGTAACAAATATGGGCCCTCATTCCGAGTTGATCGGTCGCAAGGCGAATTTAGCAGAGTTACACACGCTAAGCCGCCGCCTACTGGGAGTGAATCTTAGCTTCTTAAAATTGCGACCGATGTATTCGCAATATTGCGATTACTAACTACTTAGCAGTTTCAGAGTAGCTTCAGACTTACTCTGCCTGTGCGATCATTTCAGTGCTTGTCGTTCCTGGTTGACGTCACAAACACACCCAGCGTTCGCCCAGGCACTCCCACCGTTTCCCCGGCCACTCCTGCGTTTTTTCCGGAAACGGTAGCGTTTTCAGCCACACGCCCCTGAAACGCCGTGTTTCCGCCCAGTAACACCCATTTCCTGTCAATCACATTACGATCGCCGGAGCGAAAGAAAAAGCCGTGAGTAAAATTACTTTCTTCATAGTAAAGTTACTTGGCGCAGTCGCAGTGCGAACATTGCGCATGCGTACTAAGCGGATTTTCACTGCGATGCGATGAAAAATACCGAGCGAACAACTCGGAATGAGGGCCATTGTGAAAGCAAAAAGGATGGCTTTTAGGAAATATAAGCAAACACAAAATAATGAAGACAAAGAGATATATCTTGTTAGACAGAAGGAGACTAAGAAGGTAATCAGATGTGCAAAGGCACAAGCTGAGGAGAAAATGGCCCAGTCAGTGGGTAAAGGAGGCAAAATTTTGTTTAGGTATATAAGTGTAAGGAGAAAAACAAAAGATGGAATAATAAAACTAAATACAGAGACTGGGAGTCTTGTTGAGGGAGACAATGTAATAGCAGATCATCTTAATAATCATTTTTGCTCAGTATTTACTAAGGAAAGAGAGGAGAAGGGGCCACAGTTAAGTTGCAGGGGTATTCATTAAAATGAATGGGATACATCCAAGGATACTAAAAGAACTTAAAGAGGTGCTGGTAGCACCATAGACAGAATTATTCAACCAGTCATTAGCTACAGGAGTAATTCCAGAGGACTGGAAAAGAGCAAATGTAGTCCCACTACACAAAAGTGGAAGCAAGGAAGAGGCAAACAGCTAAAGACCAGTGAGTCTTAAGGTGCATACACACGGAGCGATATAACTGAGCGATTTTGACTATATAGTCAAAATCGCTCAGAAAGTTAGTGCAGATCGCTCCGTGTGTACACAGCCAGCGATAGCGATGCGCGTCCCCGCTAGGTCGCTATCGCTGGGAAAAATAGTCAGTGCAGGCAAGTCAATTTTGGCTATGTCGCTGCAAAAGTTAGTCAAAATCGCTAACACTTTAAGAGGCCAGCGATTTTTCCCAGCGATAGCGATGTGCAGGCGGCGGTGGTGCGGGCGGCGGCGGGTTGTGGCGGCGGGTTGTGGCGGCGGTGCGGGCGGCGGCGGGTTGCGGTGGCGGTGTGGGCGACGGCGGGTTGCGGCGGCGGTGTGGGCGGCGGTGGGTTGCGGTGGCGGTGTGGGCGGCGGCGGTGCGGGCGGCGGCGGGTTGCTGCAGCGGTGCGGGCGGGGGAAATTTACCTGTCTATTGCAGAGTTTGGCAGCGGAGCGGTACCAGTTTCAAAAATGGCGCCTCAGCGTCATTTTTGAAATTCAAGATGGCCGCCGCGAGCCAATCACGGCTCGCCGCGTCATCGCCCCGTCCCCTCCCGCTGACTTATATAAGTCAGCGCGAGGCAGCGGCTGTCAGTCCGACGGCGGAGGAGGAGCGGAGAAGAGCTCCTGAAGACGCCGTGGAAGTCCTGGATGGGCGGCGGCTATGCAAAAGAGCTTAGCAGCCGCCGCCCACCAGGTGAAGATGCTGGAAGTCCTGGGAAGGCGGCGGCCATGCAAAAGAGCTTAAAGGCCGCCGCCTCCCAGGTGAAGACGTCGTGGAAGTCCTGGATGGGCGGCGGCTATGCAAAAGAGCTTAGCAGCCGCCGCCCACCAGGTGAAGACGCCGGAGCAAGACCCCAGAAGCCCTGGGGAGGTGGCGCCCCCCCAGGTGAAGACGCCGGAAGCCCTGGGAAGGCGGCGGCCATGCAAAAGAGCTTAAAGGCCGCCGCCCCCAGGTGAAGACCCAGTTTAATAAAGGATTTTTAAAAGAATGTGTTGTGTGTTTTTTTTTATATTTTCTTTACAGGTGGACTACAGGTGCCAGCGGGCCCTTTATGTCCGGGCATGCTGGCACTTGTGGTTCTCCAAGTGCCAACATGCTGGGGCAGGCTTGCTGGGACCTGTAGGCCTCCTGTAAAGAACAATATTACTATTGAAAGGCTATCAGCCTTCCATCCACCGGGCCACGGATGGGGGGGACAGCCTCGGGCTTCACCCCTGGCCCTTGGGTGGCTGGAGGGGGGGACTCCTTGATTTAAGGGGTCCTCACTCCTCCAGTGTACCCCGGCCAGTGGTGACTAGTTGGGGGGGTAATGGCACGGCCGCAGGGACCAATATAAAAGTGTCCCCCGGCTGTGGCATTATCTCCCTGGCTAGTGGAGCCCGGTGCTGGTTTGGAAAATACGGGGGACCCCTATGTCTTTTGTCCCCCGTATTTTTTAAACCAGGACCGGACGCAGAGCCCGGTGCTGGTTGTCTAAATATGGGGGAACCCTACTCATTTTTTCCTCTGTATTTTAACAACCAGGACTGGCTCAAAGAGCCCGAGGCTGGTTTTACATAGGAGGGGGGACCCCACGCAAATTTTTTTTTTAACTTTCAGCTATTTAAATACCAGCCACCCTGTAAAATCGTCCTATATATGACACTCATCCCCTTATTTAAATGAGATAGTCAAAATCTCCCATAGCCAAAATCTCCCATAGCCAAAATCTCTTGCATAGTTAGACAAAATCTCTGGTAAAGTTAGTCAAAATCTCCTACTGCCAGTTCAAGGGAAAAGTTAGTCAAAATCTCTCATAGCCAAAATCTCTCCGTGTGTATGCACCTTTACATCAGTAGTAGGGAAATTGATGGAAACACTCTTAAAAGAAAGAATTGTAGACTATCTCAAATCCAGCAATTTATAGGATCCCAAACAGCATGGATTCTCTGGGGGGAGACCATGTCAAACAAATCTTATTGACTTTTTTGACTGTGTGACTAAAGTGAAGGATAAAGGTGGAGCCATGGATATAGCTTATCTAGACTTTAGTAAGGATTTTGACACTGTTCCTCATCGCAGACTGCTAAATAAACTTGAAAGCTTGGGATTGGATACTAGGATTATTGAATGGATAAGGAGGGTCATTCCAAGTTGATCGCTCGCTAGCAGTTCTAAGCAGCCATGCAAACGCTATGCCGCCGCCCACTGGGAGTGTATTTTAGCTTAACAGAAGTGCGAACGGTTGTATCGAAGAGCGGCTACAAAAAAATGTTTGTGCAGTTTCAGAGTAGCTCAAAACCTACTCAGCGCTTGCAATCACTTCAGACCATTCAGTTCCGGATATGACGTCACAAACGCGCCCAGCATTCGCCCAGCCACGCCTGCGTTTTTCCTGGCACGCCTGCGTTTTTCCGCACACTCCCTGAAAATGGTCAGTTGACACCCAAAAACGCCCTCTTCATGTCAATCACTCTGCGGCAAGTAGTGCGACTGATATGCATCACTAGACTTTGTGTAAAACGACATTGTTCATTGTGTCTGTACGTTGCGCGTGCACATTGTGTCGCATACGCATGCGCAGAACTGCCATTTTTTAGCCTGATCGCTGCGCTGCGAACAAATGCAGCTAGCGATCAACTCGGAATGACCCCCAAGATCTTGTTTGCAGGACAGAAAACAGAGAGTTGTAGTAAATGTAATGCATTCACAGGAGGGAAATGTTATCAGTGGAGTACCCCAGGGATCTGTACTTGGAACAGGGGCCCTCATTCCGAGTTGTTCGCTCGTTAGCTGCTTTTAGCAGCATTGCACACGCTAAGCCGCCGCCCTCTGGGAGTGAATCTTAGCTTAGCAGAATAGCGAACGAAAGATTCGCAAAATAGCGAAAATAAATTTCTTAGCAGTTTCTGAGTAGCTCCAGACTTACTCAGCATCTGCGATCAGTTCAGGCTGTTTCGTTCCTGGTTTGACGTCACACACACGCCCAGCGTCCGGCCAACCACTCCCCCGTTTCTCCAGACACTCCAGCGTTTTTGCCTGACACGCCTGCGATTTTTCCACACACTCCCAGAAAACGGCCAGTTTCCTCCCAGAAACACCCACTTCCTGTCAGTCACACTACGATCACTTCATCGATGAAAACTCTTTGTTCTGCCGTGAGTAAATCTACTAAGTTCTTAGTAAAATTACTAAGCGCATGCGCACTGCGTACCATGCGCATGCACATTTTTGCCTTAATCGCTCCGTAGCGAAATTCGGCAATGAGTGAACAACTCGGAATGACCACCGGTGCTTTTTAATATCTGTATTGGTGACATTGCAAATGGCATTAAAGGGAAAGTATGCCTTTTTTGCAGATGACACAAAGGTATGCAACAGGGTAGACACACCAGGTGGGGTAAAACAAATGATTGAGAATCTAGGTAGACTAGAGGAATGGTCAAGAGTCTGGCAATTACAGTTTAATGACAACATTTTTTAAAATCATGCACTTGGGTCTCAAAAATCCAAAGGCTAAATATAGTATTAATGGCACTATACTGGAAACTACTGAGGAGGAAAGGGATCTAGGAGTCACTATCTCAGGTGACATAAAGCATAAATATAGTATTAATGGCACTATACTGGAAACTACTGAGGAGGAAAGGGATCTAGGAGTCACTATCTCAGGTGACATAAAGGATAAATATAGTATTAATGGCACTATACTGGAAACTACTGAGGAGGAAAGGGATCTAGGAGTCACTATTTCAGGTGACTTAAAGGCAGGTAAGCAATGTAACACAGCAATGAGGAAGGCTAGTCAGATGCTTGGCTGCATTGGGAGAGGAATCAGCACAGAAAGAAAAGTAATAATGCCACTGTATAGGTCATTGGTACGGCCTCATCTAGAAATCTGTGTTCAATTCTGGAGGCCATATCTTCAGAAGGATATTAATACATTAGAGACTGTACAAAGAAGGGCAACTAACATGGTGCATGGCCTACATCACAAAACATACCCAGAAATCTCAATATGTATAGTGTGGGGCAGAGAAGGGAAAGGGGGGACAAAGGTTTTTTACAAAGTCCAGGAGGGAAACATTCTCCAACTAGAGAGAAGCAATAGGACACGAGGACATGCACTGAGACTGGAGGGGGGGAGGCTTAAGGCCCATACACACAGGGCCGGTTCGACGGCCCTCGGCGCCCCGGGCAGGGGATGGAGGCGTGGCTTAATACAGGGGGCGTGGCCATATACGCCCCCTGTACAGTGGAAGCACCGCTTAAATGCTGAGCGGTGCGCGATGACGTCATCGCGCACCGCACAGCAAAAGGTCCCCTCCACGAAGGGAAACTAGTTCCCTTCGCGGAGAGGACCTTTGCTGTGCGGTGCGCGATGACGTCATCGCGCACCGCTCAGCAAAGGTCCTCTCCGCGAAGGGAAACTAGACGCTACGCGTCTAGTTCCCTTCACAGGGGACCAGAGCCGGGGGACACAGCGGGCAGCGGAGGGCACAGCAGTGGCGGATCTTGCCATGGTGCGGCGCCCTCCGGATGGCGCCAGCGCCCTCCGGAAGGCGGCGCCCCGGGCAAAAGTCCTGCTTGCCCGTGGCAAGATCCGCTACTGCATACACACTGGGCGATTTTGAGCTGAGAGCAGGTCACTTTTGGTGTGTTGAGCTGCTTTCAGCTCAAAGACGCCCAGTGTGTATGGACAAGCGATGAGCGGTGAGCGCTGATGCGCGCTCCCGCTTCATCGCTGGCGGCCGCCGTTCATCTACTGGTATTACCAGTAGATGAACGGCGAGGTGAGTAGCTTTCTATAGCGTCCTGCTATGGAAAGCCGCTCACCCCCGCTGACATTGCTGGACAGCGGGGAAAAGTGCTTAGTGTGTATGCACTGAGCGCTTTTCAGCCCTACGATGTCAGCGATCATCGCTGTTCATACACGCTGGGCAAAAACACCAAGTGTGTATGGACCTTAAGACAGTAGAGCAATTTAAACATGCATAGGATAGGCATAAGGATATCCTTACAAAGAAATGTGGATCAAATAAGGTTTGAGATAAAAAATATGGTAAAAAAAAAGGGGCAGTCTAGATGGGCCAAGTGGTTCTTATCTGCCGTCACATTCTATGTTTCTATGATGTGATTCAATTTTTTTTTTTAGTAAATTTTTGAAAGGATACAAAGCCAAAACCAGCCAGGACATTTTGCCAAAACTGTCCAGCACACATGTCTACTACATACCCGTCCCACATCAATGCAAAACCTCTACATACCTGTTCCACATAATTTACACCACATTTCTGTCCCACATTATTTAAACCAGTGGTTCTCAAACTGTGTGCCGTGGCTCCCTGGGGGTGCCTTGGGACACTTGCCGGGGTGCCTTGGATTAGTGGTCTTAGACCAATTAAATTATTTATGGTCAATGTAACAGGCAAAACCAGTGCTGGTGGCTGCCAATCGTTAATATGTGGATAAACAGAAGCAAATCTTATCCCTTACCACATAACTGACCCTAAAGATAACATATAAACACAATTTACTTAATTTAACATTTCTTTCTAAATTTCTCAGTAAGACATTTTTGGCCTTGGGGTGCCGTGAAAAAAATTCTGATATTCTAGGGCGCCGTGATTCAAAAAAGTTTGAGAACCGCTGATTTAACCCAGAAAAATTCACCTGAAAACTGTTTTGTTCTTATTGGGTGTGGTATGGAAGGTAGATAGTAACTAGGTCGACAGTGTCTAGGTTGACCAATATTGGTCGACAGTAACTAGGTCGACATGGTCTAGGTCGACAGGTCAAAAGGACGACATGAGTTCTTTTTGTGTCGTTATCTTCGTAGAATGACTGGGAACCCCAAATAGTGCACCGTGTCCCCTTGCATGGTGAGTGAACCTTGAGAAAGGTGCCCCGCTTCGCTCGGCACAGATTACCATTCCAATCATAGTCCACGTGGATCGTTAAGTATGAAAAGGTTAAAAAAAAGAAAATCGTGAAAAACTCATGTCGACCTTTTGACCTGTCGCCCTAGAACATGTCTACCTAGAGACACTGTTGACCTAGAAACCCTGTCGACCTAGTTACTGTTGACCAATAGTGGTCGACCTAGATAGTGTCAACCTAGTTACTATCGACCTAGAGACCGGATCCCATTCTTATTACCCAAATTATGCTATTTAAACCCTTACAGCTGCATGGATATTATTTGGGAGGGGTGTACCAGAAGTTCTGCACTGTGTCCCGATATTTTCACCTTAAAATAAGATTTTCCCTACATTTTCCCCAGCTCAGGGGATTGCGCACAATAAAATTTCCCTGAAAGAGCGATGCCAGCTTGGAATTGCATAGTAAATGAAATCTGCAGTGCGAGTTTGCTGTGAGAACAGTTCGCAGTCCCAAATCACACCTAATTGGATTGACCCCTAATGCTGTATGTCAATAAGTACTGTATGGTGTTCAGTAACATAATTTACTGTGTAAAGAGACTAAAAGAATAGACATATAGAGCTCAGTAATATGGGTATGTTTTCCAATAGTAGAAACTAGAGAGGTGCACCGGACATTTTTCAGGTTTTGTGTTTTGGTTTTGGATTCGGTTCTGCGGCCGAGTTTTGGATTCGGACGCGTTTTGGCAAAACCTCCCTGAAAATTTTTTGTCGGATTCGGGTGTGTTTTGGATTCAGGTGGTTTTTTTTTACAAAAACCCCTCAAAAACAGCTCAAATCATAGAATTTGGGGGTCATTTTGACCCCATAGTATTATTAACCTCAATAACCATAATTTCCACTCATTTCCAGTCTATTCTGAACACCTCACACCTCACAATATTATTTTTAGTCCTAAAATTTGCAGGTCACTGGATGGCTAAGCTAAGTGACACAAGTGGCCGACACAAACACCTGGCCCATCTAGGAGTGACACTGCAATGTCAGGCAGGATGGCACTTCAAAAAAATAGTCCCCAAACAGCACATGATGCAAAGAAAAAAAGAGGTGCACCGAGGTCACTGGATGGCTAAGCTAAGCGACACAAATGGCCGACACAAACACCTGGCCCATCTAGGAGTGGCACTGCAGTGTCAGACAGGATGGCAGATTTAAAAAACACTCCCCAAACGGCACATGATGCAAAGAAAAAAAGAGGCGCAATGAGGTAGCTGTGTGACTAAGCTAAGCGGCCCAAGTGGCCGACACAAGCACCTGGCCAATCTAGGAGGGGCACTGCAGTGTCAGGCAGGATGGCAGATTTAATGATGCAAAGATAAATTAAAGAAAAAAGAGGTGCAAGATGGAATTGTCCTTGAGCCCTCCCACTCACCCTTATGTTGTATAAACAGGACATGCACACTTTAACAAACCCATAATTTCAGCGACAGGGTCTGCAACACAAATGTGACTGAAATGACTGGTTGGTTTGGGCCCCCACCAAAAAAGAAGCAATCAATCTCTCCTTGCACAAACTGGCTCTACAGAGGCAAGATGTCCACCTCCTCCTCATCGTCCGATTCCTCGCCCCTTTCACTGTGTACATCCCCCTCCTCACAGATTATTAATTCGTCTCCACTGGAATCCACCATCTCAGCTCCCTGTGTACTTTGTGGAGGCAATTGCTGCTGGTGAATGTCTTCATGGAGTAATTAATTATAATTAATTTTGATGAACATCATCTTCTCCACATTTTCTGGCAGTAACCTCGTACGCCGATTGCTGACAAGGTGACCGGCTGCACTAAACACTCTTTCGGAGTACACACTGGAGGGAGGGCAACTTAGGTAAAATAAAGCCAGTTTCTGCAAGGGCCTCCAAATTGCCTCTTTTTCCTGCCAGTATATGTACGGACTGTCTGACGTGCCTACTTGGATGCAGTCACTCATATAATCCTCCACCATTCTTTCAATGGTGACAGAATCATATGCAGTGACAGTAGACGACATGTCAGTAATCGTTGCAGTAGACGACATGTCAGTAATCGTTGGCAGGTCCTTCAGTCCGGACCAGATGTCAGCACTCGCTCCAGACTGCCCTGCATCACCGCCAGCGGGTGGGCTCGGAATTCTCAGGCTGGCTGCTGTTCTTGCTGCGGGAGGCAATACATCTACCCAGTGGGCTGTCACAGTCATATTGTCCTGAGTCTGCCCTGCTCCACTTGTCCACATGTCCGTGGTTAAGTGGACATTGGGTACAACTGCATTTTTTAGGACACTGGTGACTCTTTTTTTTTACATCTGTGTACATTCTCGGTATCGCCTGCCTAGAGAAATGGAACCTAGATGTTATTTGGTACCGGGGACACAGTACCTCAAGCAATATTCTAGTTCCCTGCGAATTAACGCTGGATACCGGACACACGTTTAACACCACCTAAGCTTCCAAGACCTGAGTTATCCGCTTTGCAGCAGGATGACTGCTGTGATATTTCATCTTCCTCGCAAAGGACTGTTGGACAGTCA
This sequence comes from Pseudophryne corroboree, assembly GCF_028390025.1. Taxonomy (NCBI): domain Eukaryota; kingdom Metazoa; phylum Chordata; class Amphibia; order Anura; family Myobatrachidae; genus Pseudophryne; species Pseudophryne corroboree. The sequence goes on from NC_086451.1 coordinate 455,353,754, forward strand.
ATTGCTTACTGGAAGTAGTACAAGTGGTCTTCCGACTTTCCTTCTGGGATGACGATCGACTCCCAGCAGCAACAACAGCAGCGCCAGCAGCAATAGGCGTTACACTCAAGGATGCATCGGAGGAAGCCCAGGCAGGAGAGGACTCGTCAGACTTGCCAGTGACATGGCCTGCAGGACTATTGGCTTACCTGTCTAAAGAGGAAATTGACACTGAGGGAGTTGGTGGTGTGGTTTGCAGGAGCTTGGTTACAAGAGGAAGGGATTTAGTTGTCAGTGGACTGCTTCCGCTGTCACCCAAAGTTTTTGAACTTGTCAATTACTTCTGATGAATGCGCTCCAGGTGATGTATAAGGGAGGATGTTCCTAGGTGGTTAACGTCCTTACCCCTACTTATTACAGCTTGACAAAGGCGACACACGGCTTGACACCTGTTGTCTGCATTTCTGTTAAAATAATTTTTTTTGTAATTTGACCAGGCATGTCAATGGCCATATTCCTCCCACGGACAACAGGTGTCTCCCCGGGTGCCTGACTTAAACAAACCAACTCACCATCAGAATCCTCCTTGTCAATTTCCTCCTTAGCGCCAGCAACACCCATATCCTCATCCTGGTGTACTTCAACAGTGACATCTTCAATTTGACTATCAGGAATGGACTGCGGGTGCTCCTTCCAGCACTTGCAGGGGGCGTGCAAATGGTGGAAGGCGCCACCTTTTCCCGTCCAGTGTTGGGAAGGTCAGGCATCGCAACCGACACAATTGGACTCTCCTTGGGGATTTGTGATTTAGAAGAACGCACAGTTCTTTGCTGTGCTTTTGCCAGCTTAAGTCTTTTCTTTTTTCTAGCGAGAGGATGAGTGCTTCCATCCTCATGTGAAGCTAAACCACCAGCCATGAACATAGGACAGGGCCTCAGCCGTTCCTTGCCACTCCGTGTCGTAAATGGCATATTGGCAAGTTTACACTTCTCATCAGATGCTTTTAATTTTGATTTTTGGGTCATTTTACTGAACTTTTGTTTTTTGGAATTTACATGCTCTTTACTATGACATTGGGCATTGGCCTTGGCAGACGACGTTGATGGCATTTCATCGTCTCAGCCATGACTAGTGGCAGCAGCTTCAGCACGAGGTGGAAGTGGATCTTGATCTTTCCCTATTTTACCCTCCACATTTTTGTTCTCCATTTCTTAATGTGTGGAATTATATGCCAGTAATATATCAATAGCAATGGCCTACTGTACCGTACTGCTATATATACTGCGCACAACTAAAATGCACCAAAGGTATGGATGGATAGTATACTTGACGACACAGAGGTAGGTAGAGCAGTGGCCTACTGTACTGTACTGCTATATATTATATACTGGTGGTCAGCAAAATTATGCACTGTACTCCTACTATATACTGCGCACAACTAAAATGCACCACAGGTATGGATGGATAGTATACTTGACGACACAGAGGTAGGTAGAGCAGTGGCCTACTGTACCGTACTGCTATATATTATATACTGGTGGTCAGCAAAATTATGAACTGTACTCCTACTATATATACTGCGCACAAATAAAATGCACCACAGGTATGGATGGATAGTATACTTGACGACACAGAGGTAGGTAGAGCAGTGGCCTACTGTACCATACTGCTATATATTATATACTGGTGGTCAGCAAAATTATGCACTGCACTCCTACTATATATACTGCGCACAACTAAAATGCACCACAGGTATGGATGGATAGTATACTTGACGAAACAGAGGTAGGTAGAGCAGTGGCCTACTGTACCGTACTGCTATATATTATATACTGGTGGTCAGCAAAATTATGCACTGTACTCCTACTATATATACTGCGCACAACTAAAATGCACCACAGGTATGGATGTATAGTATACTTGACGACACAGAGGTAGGTAGAGCAGTGGCCTACTGTACCGTACTGCTATATATTATATACTGGTGGTCAGCAAAATTATGCACTGTACTCCTACTATAGATACTGTGCACAACTAAAATGCACCACAGGTATGGATGGATAGTATGCCAAAAATTATATATCAAGTATATAATGGACAGGCGCTGAAAATGAGTGGTTCTTCCTAGCTGCTGTAAAAATGGAGAAAGTCAATCTCCTCTATAGAAAACACAAAAGAATATAAAATTACAGCGCTTATACAACTGATGCTATATAAATATATGAATTTATTAACTACAAAAACTGATTCATCAAGCACATAAATAAAATTAATAGTAAAATGTAAAAATGCTCATAGACCAATTTGTGGACAAATACTAAGCTCCTCAGAAATAGCCTTATTAAGGCTAGGGTCCATATGTTAATATTCGGACACAAAGTCTAATTTTAACCAAGACCAATGTGGTTTATTACCCATCAGGTGTTCCAATGCATGGATCCAGATCCAGGTCCTTAATTAAGGAATGGATTCTGCTTCACAGTCTGTTTGAACTGACACTTTGATGTCCTGCACACTGTGTTCCGTTTTAGATGAATCCTGAAAAATTTGTTCCTTGTTGGACCAAGCTGGAATCGGGATCCTGGTTCACATATAGCAAATGGATGGGTTGTCCTGGACTTGGAGCCAGTGAAGTTTTTGTCCTGAATGACGTCCAATGGTCTGGAGCAGAGTATACTTACGCGTTTCGCCGCTCCGGGCAGCTTTATCAAAGGGTACCGGATCCATGCATTGGAACACCTGATGGGTAATAAACCACATTGGTCTTGGTTAAAATTAGACTTTGTGTCCGAATATTAACATATGGACCCTAGCCTTAATAAGGCTATTTCTGAGGAGCTTAGTATTTGTCCACAAATTGGTCTATGAGCATTTTTATATTTTACTATTAATTTTATTTATGTGCTTGATGAATCAGTGTTTGTGGTTAATAAATTCATATATTTATATAGCATCAGTTGTATAAGCGCTGTAATTTTATATTCTTTTATGGATGGATAGTATACTTGACGACACAGAGGTAGGTAGAGCAGTGGATTACTGTACCTTACTGCTATATATTATATACTGGTGGTCAGCAAAATTATACACTGTACTCCTACTATATATACTGCGCACAACTATAATGCACCACAGATATGGATGGATAGTATACTTGACGACACAGAGGTAGGTAGTGCAGTGGACTACTGTGCCGTACTGATATAATACTGGTGGTCATGGGTCAGCAAAATTCTGCACTGTCCTCCTACTATATACTACAATGCAGCACAGATATAGGGCGTTTTTGAGGCAGAGAACGTATAATACTGGTGGTCACTGGTCAGCAAAACTCTGCACTGTCCTCCTACTATATAATACTGGTGGTCCCCAGTCCCCACAATAAAGCACACTGAGCACAGATATTTGCAGCACACTGAGCACAGATATTTGCAGCATACTGAACGCTGCACGTCCTCTCCCTATCATCTCCAATGCACGAGTGAAAATGGCGGCGACGCGCGGCTCCTCATATAGAATACGAATCTCGCGAGAATACGACAGCGGGATGATGACGTTCGGCCGCGCTCGGGTTAACCGAGCAAGGCAGGAAGATCCGAGGCTGCCTCGGACCCGTGTAAAATGGGTGAAGTTTGGGGGGGTTCGGATCTCGAGGAACCGAACCCGCTCATCTCTGAGAGGCAGCACATCTTTACAATTACATTCAGGACTCATTTAATGTCATTTTAGAGAAAAGTTTATAATTACATAATTTACGGTAGGAGTAATGCTTTCCAGGTCTGTGAGTATAGGACACAGCTGCGATAGTCTGCGGGGGTTTGTAAGCATGGAGTGGAGATGTGATCCTCTGCAGACTCATTTATGTATACAATTAACTCCTCAGTCCTGAAATCCCCTGAGAGCTCAGCTTCCTCTTGCGTGGCTGTTTCTATCCTTCTCTGTGCTCTCTAGGTTTTTTCCCCCCTCTGTATTACTGTATTAATCTTTTGTACTATGTACTATGTTTTTGATGTCTGGAAAGCACCCTGAGTCCTGTTGAAGATAGAGCGCTATATAAATAAAATTATTATTATATTATTATTATTATCCATTACCTGTCATATCCTTAGGGGGATTAGGAAACCCACAACCTGCAGAAAGTTCACCAAGGGGGAAATTCAATTTCTGGTGACTTGTTTGCCTGGCCGAATTGTCATGACACCCACTGTGAGGTCTCACACAAAATTGCTTGCTACCCATAGGATAACGAGCTGTTCTGGGCGAATAGGGTTGGGAATTGTCTGGGCGAAGGGTGTGAGTCAAGTTGCCATTTAAACGCCACGGCAACTGCAAAGCTCCCCCTTCTGGTGATGTCCCCTTGACCACACAGCGCATCAGCTCAGTTCTCCTTCCCAGCCAGTTCCTCTACGCATGTGGGGGATCTCGCTACACGCACGAGAGGAGCCGGCACCCGCCACAGACAGGGACAGCTCTGTCCCTGCTGTGGTGAATGGGGCATCGCCACCTGCAGCTGTTGAAAGTGATTCATATGTAGCCCTTTGTATATATATATATATATATATATATATACAGGCTTGGACTGGCCCACAGGGGTACCAGGGAAACCACCGGTAGGCCCCACTGCCTGAGGGCCCACTCCCTCCTCTAGGGATCAGGTTCCAGACTGTGCACTTGTATTATACATGGTAGATATGTTGCATTACACTGCACTAAACTATTGTGTATTTCAAGTCTCTGTGGAGGCTGGCCACACCCCCTTTGTAGGCTGGCCACACCCTTAAATATGGGCCCCTATAGCTTCATTCCCCTGGTGGGCCCTTCATGCCCCAGTCCGACACTGTATATATATATATATATATATGTATATAGGGATTGAGACAAAGGGCCTTCCACACTGGAAAAAGGGAGGTCTTAGAGTAGTGATTGTTATACTGTGTTAGTAGTTATTATGATAATCGTTCATGGTTATAAGAATATTGCAATATATAGCCTGTTATATTAGTATTAGAGGTATTAGAGTGGCTCGTGGTATTCTCATCATGTGGTGCGGGAGAGCGTGAACAATATAGAATCTTCGAGTGGGAGCACGAGAGACCGGAGGGAACGGGTAGCTAGCTCGTGCGGACTGAAGAGGGAGAGCTACGCAGACGGCAGAGAGGAGGTAGGAGAGGAAGTGATCACGGTACCCACTCGTACCGGAGCGGCAGCTACGAGAGACTCCACCGCAGGTACGGCTTGGAGATCGGAGAGGAGAAACGGAAGTGCGGGAGTGGAGGCGGCATCCTTGAGAGGGAAACCACTACCACGGAGAGAGATTGTACCTTATACGGAATTGCGGCGCTGAGAGCCTAAGTGGTGAGTGAAAGCCGGCAGTTCCCCTGGTGTAAAGCATCTAACTCTCCCCCCAGGGACGTACGATAGTTCACCGGAGGAAACAACACGGATAAAGGAGAATATCGGGGGGTAAAGAGAGATGCCGAGACGGGTATCACTACTGCATAGGGGCCGGCCAGGATTCCGGGTCATCTTCTTGCCGGTATAGTGGACAGGTCGTTAGTGCCCCATGAGACAGGTGAAAATGGTAGCAGTGACGCACTTTATGACCACCCTCATGAAGATCCCTCCCCTATGGTAATTCAGCACTGTACTGAGGGGTGGGATTACTAATTACAGCGTAGCCCTATGTCCCTACAATATAGAGGGCCAGTGGAGAATAATTAAGCAGCTGGATGATATAAGCGAGCAGCTTTATTAAAAGCAATGAGACAGCAATACCCATTAGGGTAACACAATACCCGTATATGTATATATATATGGAAGAAGTGGGGGATAGGGGTACCGGCGACCTGTGTTGTTTAAAAAGTATATACTAAAAAATCTTTAAATTTATGAGCCAAAAAATATATATATAAAAATATTCAAATATAAGGTAGGAGATAAGACTTAGCTTTGAAGAAGTCATATGTGACGAAACGGTATCCGGTCGATGGATCGGCAGACGCTTGATCGACAATGCGAACATCGACCACGCAACATAGACAACATCTACATCGACAGTGTTCGAACATCTACAAACACAAGATCGACATCCCACTAACATCGGCACACACTACATCGACAAACACTGAACATCGACAATACGTATGCTCGATAAACAAAACATCGACACACAAATGATCGATCACGCACAACATCGAAACAACGTCAGGTCGACCAACAAATCATCGACATGTAATTGTTCTACAAACAAATACATCGACCTACTGAAGATCGACCAACCATAGACAGACAAAACATAGATCGACATGTAATTGTGCGACAAACAAATACATCGACTTACTGAAGATCGGCAAACATTAGATTGACAAGTAATTGTTCGACAAACAAATACATCGACCTACAGAAGATCGACATACCATAGACCGACAATTTATCGATCGACATGAAATTGTTCGTCAAACAAATACATCGACATACATAAGATCGACAAACCATAGACCGACCACTCATAGATCGACATGTAATTGTTCGACAAACAATACCCTGACCTGCTGCACATCTGCAACACCCTCCCCCCCCCCGCTATTCCCCACGATACCCTTCCAAAGTCAGACGCCGCCTCCATCCCCCCTAGTCACCCCGCTGCCCGTCTACATTTACACGCCTAGCTAGACACCCCACTACATTACGCGCCCCATGTTTCACCGTGGCACTACAAGTAACACAACGCCCTGGCACTGCTCCCCGCTCTGGTAGCACAGTCACACCCTTTAAGGAACACCCCACCCATGTCTGCCAGCACACCTGGGCACCCGGCTGCACATCTGCAACGCTGACACCCTCCCCCCCCCCCCCCCCCCGCCCGCTATTCCCCACGATACCCGTCCAAAGTTAGACGCCGCCTCCATCCCCCCTAGTCACCCCGCTGCCTGTCTACATTTACACGCCTAGCTAGACACCCCACTACATTACGCGCCCCATGTTTCACCGTGGCACTACAAGTAACACAACGCCCTGGCACTGCTCCCCGCTCTGGTAGCACAGTCACACCCTTTAAGAACACCCCACCCATGTCTGCCAGCACACCTGGGCACCCGGCTGCACATCTGCAACGCTGACACCCTCCCCCCCCCCCCCCCCGCCCGCTATTCCCCACGATACCCGTCCAAAGTTAGACGCCGCCTCCATCCCCCCTAGTCACCCCGCTGCCTGTCTACATTTACACGCCTAGCTAGACACCCCACTACATTACGCGCCCCATGTTTCACCGTGGCACTACAAGTAACACAACGCCCTGGCACTGCTCCCCGCTCTGATAGCACAGTCACACCCTTTAAGAACACCCCACCCATGTCTGCCAGCACACCTGGGCACCCGGCTGCACATCTGCAACGCTGACACCCTCCCCCCCCCCCCCCCGCCCGCTATTCCCCACGATACCCGTCCAAAGTTAGACGCCGCCTCCATCCCCCCTAGTCACCCCGCTGCCCGTCTACATTTACACGCCTAGCTAGACACCCCACTACATTACGCGCCCCATGTTTCACCGTGGCACTACAAGTAACACAACGCCCTGGCACTGCTCCCCGCTCTGGTAGCACAGTCACACCCTTTAAGGAACACCCCACCCATGTCTGCCAGCACACCTGGGCACCCGGCTGCACATCTGCAACGCTGACACCCTCCCCCCCCCCCCCCCCCGCCCGCTATTCCCCACGATACCCGTCCAAAGTTAGACGCCGCCTCCATCCCCCCTAGTCACCCCGCTGCCTGTCTACATTTACACGCCTAGCTAGACACCCCACTACATTACGCGCCCCATGTTTCACCGTGGCACTACAAGTAACACAACGCCCTGGCACTGCTTCCCGCTCTGATAGCACAGTCACACCCTTTAAGAACACCCCACCCATGTCTGCCAGCACACCTGGGCACCCGGCTGCACATCTGCAACGCTGACACCCTCCCCCCCCCCCCCCGCCCGCTATTCCCCACGATACCCGTCCAAAGTTAGACGCCGCCTCCATCCCCCCTAGTCACCCCGCTGCCTGTCTACATTTACACGCCTAGCTAGACACCCCACTACATTACGCGCCCCATGTTTCACCGTGGCACTACAAGTAACACAACGCCCTGGCACTGCTCCCCGCTCTGATAGCACAGTCACACCCTTTAAGAACACCCCACCCATGTCTGCCAGCACACCTGGGCACCCGGCTGCACATCTGCAACGCTGACACCCTCCCCCCCCCCCCCCCGCCCGCTATTCCCCACGATACCCGTCCAAAGTTAGACGCCGCCTCCATCCCCCCTAGTCACCCCGCTGCCTGTCTACATTTACACGCCTAGCTAGACACCCCACTACATTACGCGCCCCATGTTTCACCGTGGCACTACAAGTAACACAACGCCCTGGCACTGCTCCCCGCTCTGGTAGCACAGTCACACCCTTTAAGAACACCCCACCCATGTCTGCCAGCACACCTGGGCACCCGGCTGCACATCTGCAACGCTGACACCCTCCCCCCCCCCCCCCGCCCGCTATTCCCCACGATACCCGTCCAAAGTTAGACGCCGCCTCCATCCCCCCTAGTCACCCCGCTGCCCGTCTACATTTACACGCCTAGCTAGACACCCCACTACATTACGCGCCCCATGTTTCACCGTGGCACTACAAGTAACACAACGCCCTGGCACTGCTCCCCGCTCTGGTAGCACAGTCACACCCTTTAAGAACACCCCACCCATGTCTGCCAGCACACCTGGGCACCCGGCTGCACATCTGCAACGCTGACACCCTCCCCCCCCCCCCCGCCCGCTATTCCCCACGATACCCGTCCAAAGTTAGACGCCGCCTCCATCCCCCCTAGTCACCCCGCTGCCTGTCTACATTTACACGCCTAGCTAGACACCCCACTACATTACGCGCCCCATGTTTCACCGTGGCACTACAAGTAACACAACGCCTCCCTCCAACTGTCCCCCGAACACCAGCTATCACCAGCCATGTACCCCAAGACGCACACCGCTCTCTCTAGCCATCTACCCCTCTCCCACCATAAGCTCCCCCACAGCCGTGTACTGCCCCTATACGCCCCAGCACACCGGAACGTCACCCCGTTCTCGTGCTGAGGTGCAGCCAGCATTCCCCATTGCACTATATGTGCCAAAATTACACCAACACTACAGCTACATAATCCCCGTCGATAAGTACTGCAAGCTCCATAATGGCAGAGTTTGCTTAAATTAACCGTTCACGGACAACGTTCCAAGATACATTCCGGTTACTGTTTTTTTTTTTTTAAATTTGATTTAAATAATGCTATCACTGATGACACCAATCAAAACATAACATGTCCGTTCGCGCTGAAATCCAACCAATAAAATATACTCCTACATAAGACAAATCAACAGTTCAGTATAACCTGACGTATAGTGGTGCCACTAAATTAGCCAATAATACTACATGATTCCTACTTGAAGGAGGAGCGATGTTCCCGCACTTTTACACAGAATATAAACTCTGTCCCTCCCTTGCATAGGCGCCATTTGCTTGAGACTGCTAACTGGCTGTATACGGTCTGTTAGCGTCTTGTGATTGGCTTCTAGCGATTCTGATTTACATATCAGAGCTTTTCTGGAGAAGTGACCGTGACAAGAATTCTTCATACGAAGAGGAGAAGACCAATCCAGTTTTTTTTTCTCATCTTAATAGGTAAGCGCTGAGCTAAATGTACTCTGTCTTTCTATTACACTATCATGCTAAATAAACTGTCCCATGTTTCTTATTATCTCTTCCAACTGCTATCCCTGCCACTGCTGATTGGCATTATTTGTATATCTGTTACTGCAGTGTGTGAGATGTCGGTATCTGGCACTGCTTTCTGGCATAATGTGTGTATTTTTCACCGTTTGTTTGCCAAATGTGTATATCTGTCACTGCTTGGGTTCATTATTTGTGTATATGTCACAGCTGTTTGGCATAATTTCTGTATTTGGCACTGCTGGGTGGCATAATTTGGGTATCTGGCACTGCTGGATGGCATAATTTCTGTATTTGGCACTGCTGGATGGCATAATTTCTGTATTTGGCACTGCTGGGTGGCATAATTTGGGTATCTGGCACTGCTGGGTGGCATATTTTATGTATTTGGCACTGCTGGGTGGCATAATTTCTGTGTTTGGCACTGCTGGATGGCATAATTTGGGTATCTGGCACTGCTGGGTGGCATAATTTCTGTATTTGGCACTGCTGGATGGCATAATTTGGGTATCTGGCACTGCTGGATGGCATAATTTCTGTATTTGGCACTGCTGGGTGCCATAATTTCTATATTTGGCACTGCTGGGTGGCATAATTTGGGTATCTGCCACTGCTGGGTGGCATAATTTGGGTATCTGGCACTGCTGGGTGGCATATTTTATGTATTTGGCACTGCTGGGTGGCATAATTTCTGTGTTTGGCACTGCTGGATGGCATAATTTGGGTATCTGGCACTGCTGGGTGGCATATTTTGGGTATCTGGCACTGCTGGGTGGCATAATTTCTGTATTTGGCACTGCTGGGTGGCATAATTTATGTATTTGGCACTGCTGGGTGGCATAATTTGGGTATCTGGCACTGCTGGGTGGCATATTTTATGTATTTGGCACTGCTGGGTGGCATAATTTCTGTGTTTGGCACTGCTGGATGGCATAATTTGGGTATCTGGCACTGCTGGGTGGCATATTTTGGGTATCTGGCACTGCTGGGTGGCATAATTTCTGTATTTGGCACTGCTGGGTGGCATAATTTATGTATTTGGCACTGCTGGGTGGCATAATTTGGGTATCTGGCACTGCTGGGTGGCATATTTTATGTATTTGGCACTGCTGGGTGGCATAATTTCTGTGTTTGGCACTGCTGGATGGCATAATTTGGGTATCTGGCACTGCTGGGTGGCATAATTTCTGTATTTGGCACTGCTGGATGGCATAATTTGGGTATCTGGCACTGCTGGATGGCATAATTTCTGTATTTGGCACTGCTGGATGGCATAATTTGGGTATCTGGCACTGTTGGATGGCATAATTTCTGTATTTGGCACTGCTGGGTGCCATAATTTCTATATTTGGCACTGCTGGGTGGCATATTTTGGGTATCTGGCACTGCTGGGTGGCATAATTTCTGTATTTGGCACTGCTGGGGTTCATTACTTGTGTATATTTGTAACAGCTGGTTGGCAAAATTTGGGTATGTTGCACTGCTAGTATACTAATTATTATTATTATTATTATTATTATTATTATTATTATTATTAATATTAGTATGAATTTTTTTTTTTTTTAAGTTTTTTTTTCAGAGATGTCCGAGGAAGAAGCAAGGAGGCTTTCTCTATCCGCACAGGAAGAAGAATCCTCGGAAAGACAGCAACAAACATCACCAACCGACCATGGCAGAGTTTCGCATGAAGAAGCGGACTCGGGAGAAGAATCCAGCAGCAGGGCACCCAACTTCACAGATGAAGAAACGGACACCCTAATCAATCAAGTTGTTCATCACTCCTTTCAACTTTTCGGATCGCCGGCAAGAAATGTTCATCACCGATTCAAGGGAACGACGTGGAATGAAATCTCTGAATCAGTTTCTTTGGGAGGTGGGTTCAAGCGAAGCAACGAAAGTTGCAAGAAAAGGTTACGCGACTGTAGAAGATCCGTCAATCTCAAGATCCAAAAAGGGCAAAAATTACACAAGGATTGGGAAAAGAAGATGGAGAACTACTTCGTACTTGTGCAGGAAGAAATGGCAGGAACCAGTGCAGAAGGTATTATTTTTAAAAATTCTATAAAATTAATTTTTTAATATTCTTTTTAAAAAACTAATTATTTCAACAAAAATTTAAATTTCGTATTTCTTTCAAAAGGAGCCACAAAATATTCTACGCCAACAAAACATAGCACGCCACAAACGGAAACAACGCCAAAGAAGAAAACAAAATCGCAGAAAGGTTAGGGACATATCGTATTTTTATATATATATATATATATATATATATATATATATATATTCAAAAAATATTTTGTATGGAAACAAAACTAATAACTACAGTATGTTCTTTATATAAATATTACAGATTCCACAGTTAAGGCAAAGAGAAGAGTTTCTTTTGGATATCCGACAACTGGAGGAGGTGCTGAGGATACCGGTAAGGCATAGTTTTTGTACATGAAATTATAAATTTTGGTACATGTATATCTATCAATGGGTATATACCTCTAGCTTGCACTGTTTGCGTATCTTTAGCTGTCTGTATTTCTGGCACTGCATATTTTTGGGTTATAATTATTGTATATATCTATATTGACATTTTAGAAACCCAGATACAGCATACAATATTGCCGATTGATTCAACACTGCAAGCAGCGACACTTCAAGCAGAATCAGCCCAGATGCACCCACCCACGGTGCAGGAAGAAACATCATCCCAACAGCCACTTCCAGAAGAAAATTCATCACAGGGGCACCCACAGACACTGCCAGAAGAGTCCTTTTCACAGAGCTACCCTGCAATTGGAGACCATAATCTTGTTGAAAGAACAGAGCAAATTCCGGACATGGAAACTTCAGGCAGTGTACCAGAAGTCCTTGAATCAAAAACACCGGAAACTACGCCAGGAGGTAGCAATTTTATATTTATTTACAATTTAGGAGTGTTTAATTGTGTTCAACTGTAATTTGTTAAACTAAATTATTTACTTGTATTACAGAGTCATCACTCAATCTAATACTGGAAGCTTTAAAGAACATGGACCAATGTAGAGCTGAAGAAAGCCAAAGGATTAATAATCGTTTGGACAACATGGAACAGAACATCGACCATATCAAGACAGCTGTTGTTCAACAAAATGACGCAATGATATCGCTGGCCCGATACTACGATCAACTTGTGTCAGCACATATGTCGGTGGTTGGACATTGCAAGAGCATGGAGCAGAAGATTGAACAGATCAGCACCCAACAAAATGAACAGCGGGATGGAGAATCCCATCAGGAACAACTCTGTCGACAACACAATGATTCTCTGGAACATATTTCATTGCAATGCCAACAGATTGGAACAGGCCTTCAAAGCATGCTACTGTGGCAACAACAGTGCAACCTAAACACAAGCATGATTTCAACAAGCCTGCAGCTGATGACAGACGAAGGAAGAAGATTGCACAGCGCACAACCACAGCAGGCAGAACGAAGTTCGGAAGTCACAACACCATCAAACAGAACATCAATTGATCAAGAAATGTATGCTCAAGAAGAGAGAGGAGATCTGGCTTATCAAAGAGCATTGTCAGTTTTGAGACTGCAGCGTCAAAGGTCAGAAGAATTGGAGCAGTCCATAATACAGCAAGAGATGTGGAACAGAGCACAGCAGGAGATGTTGGAACAAGCACAGACAGTTATGTGGAACAGAGCACAGGAGGAGCATGCCCGAGCCCAGGAGGAACATGCCCGAGCCCAGGAGGAACATGCCCGAGCCCAGGAGGAGCATGCCCGAGCCCAGGATGAGCATGCCACAGCACCGGAGGAGCATGCCACAGCCCCGGAGGAGCCGTCAGGATCCCAGGAGGAGCCGTCCACAACAGCAAACTAGCCGGACACAGGGACCAGTCCGCTAATCAAGCACAGAGGCTGGCATAGAGCTTGGCGGAGGACTTGCCAAGGGTAAGTCATCTAGCTTTTTCCTCTTTCTTTTCCCCAACAAGCTAGGTATTTGTCCGTAGCGGTGTGCTAAGTTAGGGAAAGGAGATCAGCAATGGTGTCAGGGACAGTTAGTGACAAGCAAAGGTATTTTTTTTTATAAACTGACTGTGTCTTTTTTTCTTTACAGCATACCGACAACTGGCAAGACCTAATCGGAGAAGGGTCCAGTCCGCTAATCAAGCACAGAGGCTGGCATAGAGCTTGGCGGAGGACTTGCCAAGGGTAAGTCATCTAGCTTTTTCCTCTTTCTTTTCCCCAACAAGCTAGGTATTTGTCCGTAGCGGTGTGCTAAGTTAGGGAAAGGAGATCAGCAATGGTGTCAGGGACAGTTAGTGACAAGCAAAGGTAGTTTTTTTTATAAACTGACTGTGTCTTTTTTTCTTTACAGCATACCGACAACTGGCAAGACCTAATCGGAGAAGGGTCCAGTCCGCTAATCAAGCACAGAGGCTGGCATAGAGCTTGGCGGAGGACTTGCCAAGGGTAAGTCATCTAGCTTTTTCCTCTTTCTTTTCCCCAACAAGCTAGGTATTTGTCCGTAGCGGTGTGCTAAGTTAGGGAAAGGAGATCAGCAATGGTGTCAGGGACAGTTAGTGACAAGCAAAGGTAGTTTTTTTTATAAACTGACTGTGTCTTTTTTTCTTTACAGCATACCGACAACTGGCAAGACCTAATCGGAGAAGGGTCCAGTCCGCTAATCAAGCACAGAGGCTGGCATAGAGCTTGGCGGAGGACTTGCCAAGGGTAAGTCATCTAGCTTTTTCCTCTTTCTTTTCCCCAACAAGCTAGGTATTTGTCCGTAGCGGTGTGCTAAGTTAGGGAAAGGAGATCAGCAATGGTGTCAGGGACAGTTAGTGACAAGCAAAGGTAGTTTTTTTTATAAACTGACTGTGTCTTTTTTTCTTTACAGCATACCGACAACTGGCAAGACCTAATCGGAGAAGGGTCCAGTCCGCTAATCAAGCACAGAGGCTGGCATAGAGCTTGGCGGAGGACTTGCCAAGGGTAAGTCATCTAGCTTTTTCCTCTTTCTTTTCCCCAACAAGCTAGGTATTTGTCCGTAGCGGTGTGCTAAGTTAGGGAAAGGAGATCAGCAATGGTGTCAGGGACAGTTACTGACAAGCAAAGGTAGTTTTTTTTATAAACTGACTGTGTCTTTTTTTCTTTACAGCATACCGACAACTGGCAAGACCTAATCGGAGAAGGGTCCAGTCCGAGAAGACAACAGAATAATGATGCAGGCATAGAGCTACCAAGGTATGCTGCATCGTATAAGTCTGATTTTTCTTAAGTCACAGAAGATAATGGATACACATTAGTTTTACGGGGTATGGACCAGTTCTATATTTGCCTTGTGCACTTTAGTAAATAGTGTATGGTGGATGCCTGTTGTATTCCCATACTAACAGACGCAATTTTATTTATTTGACCGTAGGAGCCGGGCACACTTGTGCAAGATTGTTAATTATCGGCTTTTGTTTTTCACATTTATCATGCAGGACTGGTTGACACAAGCCTGCATGCTTAGTGGGACTTAGGGTTGTGTGGAACAGGCCAACCTCATATGGGCTTACTGGTACTGTTCCACGCTGATAGGTGACTGATCTCGCAAGCGCAATGTTATTTTGGCAGATTACACTAACAGGCATCACAGGGAAGCGCATCTCCTGAACTAAGTCTGGCTCCACAGCGGTACCAATCCTTCTTAGTAAGGGGGGGGGAGCATTGTAGAATAGAAATAAAAATATAATTAACTTGATTTAGCAACCCAGCTGATTTGTAATTTTTAAAAAGTTGGTGTTGCGGTATCCATGTTCTGTGGTTCCATGTTGGCTCTGTGATAAATTGTGTTTTTCAATTTTCATGTGTGTGCGTGTGTCCCTTCACATTACAATGTCATGTTCATGTGTTTGATGCACAGCAGAGTGTCTATATTCCTCGGGTTAATATAGTAAATGTAACAAAACTATTAGACATTCTCAGGCGAGAGGGACTAATCAAAAAGATGCCATTAAAGGGATCATATCAAATATTTATATCAAATTTTAGCATACTGAGAAAGAGATGAAAAAGTTAACTCAGTCTATGGGTGACATGATGAATAGAGATTAAGTGACAATACCAGAGCCAGAGTCACAGACCCTTACCATTAGTCCAACAATGCGTACTGTGGCATATATGATGCAAGCTGACAATGATGATGAAGTGTCTTACGCAGAGTATGGTGATGTTTTTGGTCTGGGTCTGTATCTTTATTACAAGGGCTAAAATCTGTGATCTAAACCATAAGCCACATTATACAAATTACTGAGAAAATACGGAGGACATGGAGTCTTATTTCAATTTAATAAAAAAAATCATGTTTACTATTACAGCATCAAAATGGTCAAATGCTGTATTTGCAGAAAACTAAGTTGTGAAAAGTTGAGGTATGAGGGGACATGGTTATACATTAATATGGCTGTATTGAAAAATAACTCTAAATTTACTATTTTAATCTCCTTTTGCAGAACATCCATGATGGAAGAACCGAAGAATTTGGAACTAAATGATCATTGCGGCACAGAAGCCTTCTACAGTCAAAACCAAAAACATCAACCCTAAAGTCATTGTTCCAGGCATCAAATAAAGAAGCTGAAAAATGGGGGCATAGCTAAACTAGGACTTCAAAAACTGTAATCCAATGCTCGCATGATCACCAGCATTGATTGTTGGAACTGTTTTAAAAAAAATTGAGAATATTAACCACAAAAATCCATTATGTATGCAGCAGTGAGGCTATATGAACACGCTAGATGCTCATAGCATGCAGATGCACTCTGTTAGTGGCTCATTCGGTTACCTGTATTCCTCAGGATTCAAAATAAAGTACTTTATCTTGCATCCTAGAGGAAACTGGGGTAAACATTAGTACCATGGACAATAGACAGGTCCACTAGGAGCCATGTGCTTTTTAGTAGTGTTGACTAGCTAATCCCTCTATGTCGCTCCTAGTAGACTGTTTAGAAAATCTGCCTGGAGGAGAAATTCACAAGTGTGAGAGCTCCTGAGGATTTTAGCAGATTTTTATTAGTTTAAGGTTAGTATTTGACCGGAGAATGGGTTGGACCAGTATGCCTGCTTCGTTGGACTTGACACAAGGAGCACATGATGGAGTTATTCACAAGAACAAACAACACCCCTAACAGAGCATGAAGATATGAAGAGTGGTGAGTACAGTTCCGGCGTAACAATTAGCTTGTAGACTATGTATATGGCGGCACAAGGATACCATCTACAGACTACCACAGACAATAGACTGCGGAAGCAGACTACAGGAGAAACGTGTACATCCTGCCCTTCACAGGTGAGTCCATGTTTTTGGTTGAAAGCGATAAGTGAGTAACTAAGGCAATGGTGGGTAAGTATACATATCTTCCTTCCACAGCTATACCGGCTACGAAATCGTATACTGCCCCTATATTGCATTCCTTTTGCATGAATAAATAATAAAAGAAAAACACTGCATCCTCTATTACCTTGAGAGGGGAGTATTTGAAAAATGCAGCTACTGGTTTTCAGGAACAAAACTCAAAATCTGCTTACTCAAAGCCTTCAGACTCCCGGTGGACCCAACTGCCTGAGCAATAGGCAGGTGGGACCACGTTTTTAATTTTACGGATAACATATGGCCGACATCTGTCCTACATCCATGGGTAAAAGATCGTACTGCACAGGGGTAGAAGGACAGTTCTTTCAATGATTCTTACCTCACTTAGTTTTCAAAACAGGCTTACCACCTTCTAAAAATTAAAATTTGGATTCAAAATAAATCAATTTCAAAGCTGGTACTGAGCCCATTCATTGTACCATTTCCACCTCAGATAAAAAACATGGGTTGATACCCATTTGTGGGAATGAAAAAATAATGTTTGGTAAGGGGATTTTGGAAAATATAAGACAATGACCACATACACACTATATAATTTACTGTTAATAAAGGGATAATATCTTAAGAAATAGAGTTAAACATTTCTAAGCATTGTTTGATTTTAGGTACTATCAAGAAACAACGTGTACAGGGCCGGTGCAAGGTTTTTTGGCACCCTAGGCAAAAGTCAGCCTACAGCCCCCCCCCCCCCCCCCTTCCCCCTCTATCAGTAAAAATTAGTTCTAATAAAGGAGTGAGGTGTGATCTAGAGTCTGTGCAAATAGCAGAAAAAGAAAAACTAGATATATACAGTATTGCATAAATGACATGTTAAAATGAACCCAGTTCCAAAACCAGGTAAGGTACAGTATAATACAGTACCACAATCTGTTGTTTTATATTATAGAT